>NC_083580.1:16683096-17033096 GCF_027579695.1 Neoarius graeffei
CTGATTTCTTGAGGACATGACAAGCTACTTTTTTGTCTGATTCAAAATCAAATCAAAGTCCTTCCCACGCCATGTGGCGCATAGGGCGGCGCCGATCTCCGTTTCCATAGCCCTCGGCCTCTCGCCTATTACATAGCTAGGGTTACAGTGGGGGGCTAGTCCTCTGGTAACCACGAGAGTTTGACTCCCCACTCGCATCTGTATTGCAGCGTGCCTTGCCAGGTGGCAGTAGGTACCATTTTTATGATGGTCTTTGGTATGACCTGACCGTGAGTAGAACTCACAATCTCCTAATCGAGAGGCAGACACGCGAACCACTAGGCCAACTAACGTTTTTTTGTCTGATTAAGAGAGAAAAAAGAGAGCTGTTGAGGGAATGACTTTACAGCTGCAATAAAATAAATTATTATACATACGAGCCACTTTTTCCATGGAATACAAACATGTATTCTATTCCCTTCTTGCGGGTTTATTGATGGCATGCAATATTGTTATCATATCGCTTATCCTCCATGTATTACACCACTCTCCCCAATGGAGAATGAGTGTGCAATATTGTTATAATATTGCACGTTGTCAAGACAACTCGACGTCACACAATGGAGCTCATGCAAAGATCCAATGGCAACTTTTCTGCTGCAAACATGCACAATCATTTCTTTGTCGGCTGGGAGAGAGAGAAGACAGGGTTAATTCAGTGCTCGGTTTAAGCACTAAATACATAAACTGAAAACTGAAATTATAGGCGCGCTGAACACCTGAAAGGCTACCAGAACTTCATTATATATTCTTCACGAATATTTACAAGAGAAAAACATACCAACGAACATCGTTAAACTGGAAAAGAGACATGTCAGAGATGTAAAACTTCTGCACTCGCGAGTGACTCTGACAGTTTGTACCCAAAAATGGCAGCAAGGTTTGCTTCACTCAAAGCCAAAGATTGAAAGAGACAGACACGCTGAATGCCCAAAAGGCTACCATAACTTCACTGGATATTCTTCAAGCATATTTACAGGAGAAAAACACATCAACGGACATTGAAAAACTGGAAAAAAGCGCAATAGCGGAAATATAAAGTTCTACTTGGAGATGAGGAAAAGTGACGGAGACTTTTACAAGAGGACTTCACTCGTGGACTTCACTCAGCAAAGCCGTATTGTTTTGAACAACTGCAATGTAACAATTAACTACTACCAAAAGTAACTCTGAACTTGAACTGCCAACCTGGATAGAGCTTGTATAGAATTTGGGTTGTTGTTCAGGCTTTTTGGACTTGTACCATTTTTATTGTTAGAACTTTGACTTTGTACATGTACACTGGATTGACAGAACATTGAATTACATTCGATCAGATTCAGCATTCAATATTGGTAAGTTACCCCACTGTTCTTAACTTTTTGTCAAATCTATAATTGTTCTATCAAATGTGTATGTGGCTGGCTTTTTTCGTGGTAGATCAGATATATTCCATTCAGCGAGCACGATATTGAACTTGTCTTTGACTCATTCAGTATCATGCTAGCTGAATGGAATATACCTGATATACCACTCAAGGCCAGCCAATATTATTTAAATAAACATTGGCAAATTTCTGTGGTAAAAGAGGAATAAAACATTAGGGGATGTGCTGTGATAGGAAAATAATCAACTTAACAAAACAGTAACTTGGCTTCATCATACCACCTTGCCATTAATTATATTACTATAACAACAAGAATATTTAAATAATATTGGCTGGCTTTTTTTCATGGTGTATTAGATATATTCCATTCAGCTAGCACGATATTGAACGAGTCTTTGACTCGTTCAATATCGTGCTAGCTGAATGGAATATATCTGATATACCACAAAAAAGCCATTATTATTATTATACATACTTTCTTCATATCAGCATTCTTGAATGCCAGCGCTAACTTACCTCTGAGTTAGCGCTGTTAGTGCAGCAGTGAAGTCACCTTCCAGCCGGTGTAGGGTTCATTAGCGCAGCAGTGAAGTCACCTTCCAGCCACTCTGGTGTTCATCAGGAGCACAGGCTAATGACCGAGAAACTAAGATTTCTGTCTCCAGACTCTGCTTCCACGCATGCTCGCCATAGTATTTTTCACTTATACTGAAGTATTCATTTCCCAGTGTAATTTACTAAGTTACTTTTAAAATCAACATCAACAACTACACACAATGGAGTGATCTGGCAGCCAAAATTCTCTCAAAATCTTCCACTTTTAATGAAGCAAACCTCATCGCCATGTTTTTTTACAAACTGTCACAGTCACTCACTAGTGCGGAAGTTTTATGTCTCAGACGTGTCTCTTTTCCAGTTTTTCAATGTCCGTTGGTATGTTTTTCTCTTGTAAATATGTGCAAAGAATATAAAATGAAGTTTTGGTAGACTTTCAGGTGTTCAGAGCATCTTTAGTTTCAGTTTTCAGTTTATTTATTTAGTGTTTAATTATAGCATAGCTAATCCTAGCAGTAACATTGGATTAGCCTCGTCTTCTCTCCTTCCTGGCGGACAAAGAAATGCTTCTGTGCATGCATAGCAGAAAGGTTTTGTCATTAGATATTTGCATGAGCTCCGATGTGTGACATCATACTGTCTTGACAACGTGCAATAAGGTAACAATATTGCATGCTCATTCTGCATTGGGGTGAGTGGTGTAATACATGTAAGCGATATACTAACAACATTGCAGGCTATTGAACCAAATGAATGAAACCTGTTAGAAGGGAATAGAATACATATATATTATTTACCAGCTGGGAGGTCCGTATTGTGAAATACCGTGACCGAGGTCTCGAAAGTACTTACCGAGGCCCTCTGGGCCGAGGTCAGTATTCAAGGCCAAGGTCACGGTATTTCACCATACAGATTGACCTTAAGCTGGTAAATAATATATTTATTTTTTTCTTTACCAAATTCTAACAGAAAACGAGAGCGCCCAAAAGGGAAAACTGAGCTGAGGTGAGCCGCCATTTTGAATCCTCATTCACGGCTGTAATGCAAATTGCTTCCTCCTCGGTATACAAGTGCACTTCCATGGCAGGAAAAAAACTACATTTTTCCGCCTATGTAGTCCCCTATTTATACAAAATTGAGTCATTCAGGATTCAGCCATGTTTTTGCTCGGCGTTAGCAACAGTTAAAGGTTTTTAGCTTTCTCCCGAAATGTTTTATTTTATTTCTTCTTCCTCAGGGTAGTAAAACTTGCTTTCGCTGTGAACACTGTCATTATCGCTATCCATGATGTAAAATTAATGCTATTCTCCTGAGAAATGCAAAAATGAATGTTGACAAAAATTGCTACTGTTTGTTGTTGTTGTGAACAAGCAAGTCACCAGAGGTCCATATCCGGGGTCCGTATTGTAGGACACGGTCCTGCTCGCCAGCCAATCAGAGCGCAGGATTTGATGGAAACCAGACTGCAAAAAAAAAATGTATTCCATGGAAAAAGTGGCCTGTATGTATAATAATTGTTTGTATACAATGTTCTCAGAATGTTGGCAGTCTGCTGATTAAGATGCAGTACTTTCTCTGTCTCTCACTCTTCACTAATGCATGTCAAACTGAATTTATTCTGTTGGAACCAGCTATACTTTGGTTCAAATAACCACTCTTTACACTTGCGATGAGCAGAAAATTATCTCAAAACACATCAAACCTTGAGGTTGATGGGCTGCAAGAGCAGATGACCACATCAGGATTCACTTTTTTTCCAACCAAGAACAGGTGTCTGAGGCTACAGTGGGCAAAACTGGACAGCTGAAGATTGGAAAAAGACCAGAGGAGTTTTGTCCAGTTTCACTGAGGAAAAAAAAAAAATTGTGTGACCTCAAATCATGACATCTTTGACATGGTAGTAAATTTCCTAATTGCTAATGTATTGGATCCCTTTTTTGATACAGTATGTTACAATATGTTCTGGTACATATCAATGGCTGGGGAAAATGGAACACAGAATATTACTGACTGGTAAAAAAAAAAAGGTGGGAATGACATATTACACATAACAGGAAAAATGAAAAAGTGAAAAATTGTCAAGGGGAAATTTTATTACAACTTACTCCGTAGGGCTTCTATACAAAAGGGTACCATTGCACTTGGAGCACTGCTGACAAAGGATCAGCACCATGGCAGGTGACCCCAAACCACTCAGGAAAAATAAATAAATAAATAAATAAAATATATGCGCACCTGAGGCAGGATAAGATCCAATTGCCCACAGCTAGAAGACAGTGATTACCCCACATGACCCCAAATGATTTATCACTTTGGGGCCAGACAACCTACTGAAAGAAAAGAACTGACAAACTCTCTTAGTACACCACAGATAGAGGAATACAATATTATTCTGTCCACATTCACTGGATATGAGCAATTGCATGCTCTAATTGGTTATTCTACTACTAGGCCATCAGCTCATATACCGTGAGTAGAGAAAAACAAAATGGCAGAGCATGTTGCTGAACGAAATAAAAACTCTACTCGAAAACAAAACCAAAAATACAAAAAAGCAACAAAATATGGAATAAAAGTATTTGATGGTAAGCGCATACCTTTTTTATTTTTCAAGAATTATTATTATAGCATTTTTCACAAATTGCTACTGTGATTTCACCGGTTTGTTAACATTCTAAGTGGAACTGATTTTGTCGGACATTTTGTATAAAGTTTTTATTTATCAAATTTGCAAAAAAACAAAACAAAACAAAAAACCTCTGTTTCTCAAAATCCAGTGAATGTGGATAGAATAAAACAGTTATTCCACTCAATCTCGTTGTACATATCTTATTGCCAGTGCTACACGCCTCATCGGCTGTCAGCTCATGTACGACTCGATTTTGTGGAATAAGTTAATTATATTAAGATGTTACATAGAAATAATGCTAAGTTCAGGGGCATTGTGGCTCAGGTGGATAAAGCGCCATGCCATAAATCTGGGGACCCGGGTTCGATTCCGACCCGAGGTCATTTCCCAATCCCTCCCCGTCTCTCTCTCCCGCTCATTTCCTGTCTCTACACTGTCCTATCCAATAAAGGTGAAAAAAGCCCAAAAAAAATCTAAAAAAAAAAAGAAATAATGCTAAGTTTGCAAGTAAGTAGACTTCACATGTAATTTTGCTTAAAATATTATGTAATTGTAATGTTTTGTTTCAGAGATTAGCTTGCATTGTTCTTGCACCAATGATGACATTTACCATTAATCCCTTGAAGTTTCAATTTCCTCATCTTAAAGCATATTATTTTGTAACTACTAAAAATTACTCAGTAACATTGAAACTATTATGAAATGTATGTAGTTAAAAGAAGAATGAGTAATGTCTAGACCTGCTGATGAGTCCGAAGAGTTAAAGGTATTAATGGGGTTGTGGTGGATTCAGAGTCTATCCAGAGAACTTTGGACATGAGAATACACTCTCGATGGGACATCAGTCCATCCCAGGGCACCTTGCACACAAACATTTACACACTTGGTCATTGGCATAGCCAATCCACATACTGCCATGGTTTGGGGACGTGGGAGGAAACCAGAGAACCCGGAGGAAACCCGAGAACCCGGAGGAAACCCATATGAACATGGGGAGATCATGAAAAATCTTGCACAAGCAGTAACAGAATGTCAGAATCAAACCAGAGACCGGTGCAAGACTGCCTGTGGTGCCACTATACTTCCTGTTATCAAGGTTATTATGTGAATTTTAATAGTTATGAGTCTATTTTACTGGTCATTTGAATTGAATGGGTTTAATCCGAACCTCTATAACTCAAAAACAAGCCTGTGAATCATGTAAGCTTGTATCTAAATATATAATATTTTTATTTTAATACATTCTGTTCTGAAAGTTCAGAAATTAAAAAAAAGCTCCAATAAATAACCAAATATTATTTAAAAAATGTAAATAAATGTGTCTGATAACTGAATATCTGGATTATTTTTAGAATTTTTTTCCCCCTGGCTGTCGAAAGTTATCAAGTTTATGTTTGTCAGTGTGCTAATGCTACTAAGATAAGGAGTTCAAACATGGCAGAAAGTGTCTTCAACTGTATTAATGTTTTCTTCCTTGTTGCAAGAGTTCAGAATAAGTTTCACAGCATGATAACAATTAGGTTATTCGATTCAGGTAACAACAGGCTTTGTTTTGGTTTTGCTCCATGTGTTCTGACTGAGTACTTCCTAGTTGACATGTTTAATTAGCCAAGCACTCTTAGTTGTGAACAATCTATGACAAAATAATTAGGAAGCCACCATGCTGACATGTAAGGATCAGGCCTCATCTGAAGCCCCAGTCTTGCTAAGAATGTTTGAGTTCTGCATCCAGGAGGAAGACATCTATGATATTCAATCAAGATACCAAATGTGTCACCTCCTTCTTTGTTGAACACTGGAACTTCCAGTTTTCATCAAAGAAGAAAAACTTTACTTTTCTTCCAGTTACTCAACTGGTGATGTCCTGGTGCTTATTCAAACACAGAGCTATATGGAAAGCATAGCAATACTGGCCTGCTGACGGGCTCGATGAAGTTGGCACAACATATGATGAGAACATGAATAAAAATATTTCAAATCATTTGTGTACATTTGTGCATGCAAAATAAAAATTTGTACCCAAACAGTTTTAAACAAATTAACCTATAAATGTCTTAATGACGTGACTTCAACTAGCACCCTAATGACTCCAAACATGTCTGATTCATTTGTGAATCATTTGTACACATTTGTGCATGCAAAATAAACATATTTGCTTCATTAGTTCTTCAGTTATTAATCATTATTTACTTGCTTTTGCACATCCTGAGAATTGCTTTTCCTTTTGAATATCCTGAGAAATTACTGCTACGTGTCTGTGTGGTGCAATACAAATGTAAATACAGTAGTAAGGGTAGTAGAGCAGCATGTGATGCTGTATCCACAGTGAGACTAAACAAGCTAATGTTATGTCTCAAATCACAATCTTATGTAGTTTTCTCGACAGTTATTCAGTACTAAGCGGTTTACGTCTTACACTTAGTGTTTGATGTATCGTCTAGCAGGCTTGTAGTACTCAAGTCCAGGACTCGGACTCGAGTCACACTCATGCCCTAATTTTAAGGACTCGTGACTTGACTTGGACTTGAGCACTGATGACTCTGACTTGGACTCATGCATTAGCTGCATAGGAACTTGTAAATTGGAGATGAGGACTTGGATTTTTTCTTTATTTTTCTGTAAAATGCCATAATAATTAGGCATATTTACATCTACATTAATTTTCATATTCATTTCGTCCAAGAGAATGCACATTCACCTGTTCATACATCATGTTCAGGAACAAGCTAATGTTAATGGCGCTAAAAAGCCTGGAGAGACACCTCTAGGATTGTATGCTTTGCTTATGCAGACTTCTCGTGCAGTGGGAAACATGCACTGCTATGTGTTCCATATGTAAAAGAATTATCAAGGAGGCGATGAGGACAACCTCGAACTTCAATCGTCATTTGGTAAGACTCCACCCAGAGAAGTAAGTGACACGCTATGTTCATTGCTCTGTTGAAAGCGGGACTTGCTTGCTGACCGATAAACTAGCTAGTGTTAACCCTCTCTCATGTTATTTGCCCTGTTAATAGTGGGCGGGGCTTGCTGAACAAGCCCCGCCCATGAACAAGCTTTTTATCTGTAGCCTATTAACTAAAATGGGGCAGTCAAGCAGTAACGTTAGTCCAGCACAGTAGCAGAGATGGTTTCATATAAAGGCAGCAACAGCCACCATCAAATGGTGCAGTTGGAGTCTTGTTCTCGGACTCGACTTGGATCAATAGTGGACTCAACTCAGACTCGACACAAAATTTTCTTTAGTGACTTGGACTTGACTCAGACTTGAACACTGGGGACTCGAGACTGTACTTGGACTCAAGGTTTAGTGACTCGACTACAACACTGCCATCTAATAGATGTTGCTTTTAATTCCCTAGATATAGAGGCTTTGCACTATCACATGACCCCCATAGCAACGGTAACTACACCGCCATGACAGGAGGTAGCTTATTGTGTTTCATGCAGTTGAGTTAGTTGTTATTGATCAGTATGGGAAGATTTTGCTGCATTTTTGGATGTGCAAATCATTCTGAATGAAACAAAGACATCAGATTTTTTTTATTTACTAAAAGTAATTCATCATCAGGAAAAAAAAACCTAGAGAGATTTCTAAATGTAGAAGGGAAAAATGGCTCATAAACATACAAAGTGCAGCAAGGTGCTCATTCTTATCCAGTGCAGTGAACATGAGCTTGAGCACCTTGCTGCATTTTGTCTCTTACACTCTTGTCCACTTCACTGGATAAGAACGAACACCTTGCTGCAGTTCTGAAATTATTATTATTTTTTAATTCTTGCCTTTGTGGAAATGAAGTGAGCATACCATAGGGTTTCTAACCTCTCCATTTGACACTGAATCCGGCTGAAATATTTGCGAGCCATTTTTCCCTTTTACGTTTAGAAGTCTCTCTAGTTTTTCCCTGTGATGATGATTAATTACTTTTGGCAAATTAAAAAAAATCTGATGTCTTTGTTTCATTCAAAATGATTTGCACATCCAAAAATCGCAGCGAAACCTTCCCATACTGATCAATAACAACTAACTCGGCTGAATGAAGCACGACAAGCTGCCTCCTGTCATAGCGGCATATTTACCATTGCTGTGGGGTCATGTGATGGTGCAAAGCCTCTATCCAGGATATAAAATATGCTGTTGAGTATGTCAACAATGTTGCTCATGTTCCTGCTGCTTCTGTACGTGCACACAAAGTCACCCATCAAATATAAACCAGGCCTAATCTCAAATCACCATCAAGGAATTCTCAGTGTGTGATATTTGTATGTAGAAGTCACACAAATGAAAAACCCATTTTTGGTTTTGTTGTTGTTGTAGTTATTTTGTTTAGAATATAAACCAGCACGATGCAAACTTTTGTATTTTTTTATTTTTATTTGCTGCTCAATTTTCAAGATGGAAGTTAGTTGTACTATACACAATCGGGCCACTGCTTTCAAACACCAATGACCAATCATACAGTTTGTTATTCAATCTTGATACCAATCAGAAATCTGGTTATTCAATTGTTCAAATAGTTCTTCTGAGCTGTACTGATGGGTTGAAATTATTATATTTATTATTGAGTTCTCATAGCTATTAACTTGTTTGACTGATTGCTTCATAATATGGGTTTAAGCTGAACCTCAGTAGCACAAAAACAATTAGGCCTACAAATAATGTCAATTTTTGATGCAAAATTCAGGAATAAAACACTATATAGTGCCAATAAATAGCAAGAACTGTACTGGACATTTGAACAATCAGCTTGATGCTTGAATCTTCTTCTTCTTTTGGCTGTTTCTGTTAGGGGTCACCACAGCGGATAATATCCCTCCATCTCCTCCTGTCCTCCGTATTTTCTTCTGTCACACCAACGTGTCCTCCTTCACCACATGCATAAACCTCATCTTGGGTCTTCTTCTTTTCCTTCTACCTGCCAACTCCATGTCCAGCATTCTTTTCCCAATAGGCAAGAACATGATAGGCATGAACATAAATTGTTCAGATAGGCATGAACATGAATTGTTCTCAAGTTTCAATACACAGCTCATTCCAAAAAAAGGATTTTGCCTCAGGCTTGTAAAAACTTTAATGATCATCAGCAGGTGGGAAACTATTCAAGCTTGATGCTTGAGTAGTTCATAAAATAAATTTGTACTGAGGGGGTTTGTAGATTTATTTATTTAACAGCTAAAGGGATCTCAGGCTGCTTAGTTTGGATTCCAAGTTTGAAAATTATAGCCATATACAGTACCATTGTTGTTACAAATCCATGAGGTCAGATGTGAACCTTTGTTGAGAAGTTAGACATACTGATGTTCCACTTTATTATCTTTTAACTGTTAGTCTCCACAGCTACTTTTCTGTGTTTTATTCCATTGAAACCTCTCTTTACCCCTACTTCTTCCTGTTTGCTTTCAACCTCCTGAGCAGTTCTTATTTCTTGAAGTAAACAAAGCCACAAATACTGTCTGCTCTCTATTAATATCTAGCCAGTACAGGCTTTGTCCTCTATTTTCCAGATCATTTGTGCAGTACCTCCCAACCCCTGGCTGTCTAATGCCCTCTGAGGAATGCAGATAAATATCAGGACTGGTGAGAGATTGGCATAATGGTGCAAGTCCCTTTCAAAACACCCTTTCAATCTGAGTCATTATCATTACCATTAGTGAAACTACCTACTATGTGAACAAGATAGGCATGAACATGAATTGTTCTCCATTTTCAATACCCACTGCGTTCCAAAAAAAAAAAAAAAAAGGTTTTGTCTCAGCCTTGTAAAAACGTTAATGATCATCAGCAGGCAGTTATCACCACCCATCCAACCTTTTTTAAGTACATGCTAATCCACTATCTTCATTCCTGTCTCCCACTGACCCACCATCTGAGCAGATTCCATCACATAGACCCCTTTTACACTGCCTGTTCAAGGCAGAATTCTTATGCCTTTATTCAGCCTGGCGTTCTGTATAAAACGACTGAGCGTGGAATGGGGATCTGTTTTGTTTCACCTCTGAGCCAGAACAATTGGGAGTAACAGAGCTGGAATTGATGTCTATATAAAAGGGACAGCCAGAGCAATGGGACAAGAGTGTGACGTTTTTGATCTTGACATGCTACTTTCCCAGACTAGCGTGAATTCATACATCTCTGTCTACGGCGTCTAAGGTCCATGCCCCTTTCTGCCTCAAATCACTTCTTACTTCCCTTCACTTTCTCCTACAACATATTTCTGATCACATAAACATATTGCTTGCACAAGGCTCTCCACTCCTATCTTCCTCCATACCTTTCACTCTGATTTTCTCTCTCTCTCACGCTCTCATTTTCGAGCACAGTTTTCTGTGACACATTTTCTTTCTCAAAAAGCTGCCTCAGACACAAACATTGCATATATACATAGAGGCTGTTACTTCTCTTAAATATTAATTATTTAACAGAAGTGATTAGATTACATATTGCATATGGTGCTCAGTATCTTTGCTTGTGTTTGAAGAGTGGTATAAATGTGCACAGCTAACAAAAGCACCTCAGCACTCAGTTCACCACTGTTGATTTGAAAGCAGGATTCTCAGGATATTCCTATTCCCGATGCATAAATAGACGCAGTCACTCCATTGTGACACGTCACGTGTTTGGTTGTGGAATGCTGGCTCAGTGAGTAAAACACACTGGCGCCGCTTCATGCTGGATTTATTTGGTTCACTGTAAATCACAAAAGTCACAATATTAAGGTTGCTTCTTTATGCCAATATTACAGAAAATCTGTGTAAAAAGGGCTACACAGTCACCTTCCCAAACTCATCACTGAAATAACACACATTATCAACAAATTATCCATGACAAGAAAATTCCCCATTTATTCAAAGAGGCAAAATGACAAACAGTAAATCTGTTAAAAATAGAAAGCTAAAGCCCTATCCCACCTCTATTGCTATCAAGAAAATTGGAACATGTATTCTTCTCTTGTCTCAATTAATCAAGATTGTTGTGTTTATTATCAAGGGCACTCTGTGATCTGAAATTACTCATGGCAAATTGTCAGTTCTTATTATGTTGGGTTTATCTGCAAATTTTGATTCTTCTGGCCAATCTCTCCAACCTTTTGTTCAAAATTATTGAGGCTTCTGAGTGGTCTTGGAGGTCAGACACTATATTTCTCAATGACAAAAGTTAAATCCAGTGTGGCTTCAGATAGAAGCTCAATGATGCACTCACACACTAAGTGTAGCTCATGAAATGGATTCTGACTGACTGACTGAATAGATCTGTAGAAGTCCTGTTACTCCAGAGGAATAGACTGGAGATTGGGAACAAGTGCATTTTCAAAAGATGAAGTGAACATTGAAGCATTAAACCCTTGTAATCACTAAGATTACTGTCATAATACTTTAGTCTGGAAGCAACAGTGAGTCCCAAATATTCCCCAAAATCTCAAAATTATAACTTGTGCAAGACAGTGAACTTTCCTTTTCCAATTAACGTCAACACTCACTTCTTCCAGTTTATCCCACTTACACATGTGGAGTTGTTGCCAAGTGGACCCTATTGATCCACATGTCATATTAATTGGAACATAGTTTTATGCTGGATGCCCTTCCTGCTGCAACCCCCCTCCCATTTCCAGGCTTGGGAAACAACCATTCATACACACATTCACACCTATGGACAATTTAGCATAGCCAGTTAACCTAACTGCATGTCTTTGGATTGTGGGGAAAACCAGAGCACCCAGAGGAAACCCATAGGGTGAACATGCAAACTCCATACAGAAAGGCCTCTGACAGCTACTGGGCTCAAACCCAGAATCGTCTTGCTATGAGGCGACAGTGCTAACCACTGCACCACCATGCTGCTTTAATGTCTACAGGCTTCCCGATGCAAATATCAATGTGTATCTGTACTGTACCTTTAAAATAGCCAGAAATCCATCAGCATGTCTTTAGAATCTTGATGTTTAGAATCTTAAAAGTGCTATGCAAATTTAATTGAAATAATTGTTCTTATAGTAAGCCAAAGTCATAATACAGTGCAGGCTCAAAATGCCATCAATCAGAAATATCATCAAAGCCAAAGGGGAACAGTGACAAGACAAGGCAAGACACAGAATAAAACACAGAATAAAAGTTCAATACTGTATATGCACAACTCAGAATTCACAAACTCTGGCAACATTTAAAGCTTTGTAATGAAAGGTCTATGTGCATTTTATGGGGAATAAACATTAAATGAGTGAAGAAACCAAAGGAGTGAAGCAAATGTTACAGATTTTACTACCCCCATGATGAACGGCTCCTGATGCCAAACTCTCCCTGTGGCAGGGTCTCCTTTTGGGTCTTGGTGCTGGAAAGTCAGGATGTCCTCTGTGGAAAGTGGTCAGTGAAAGATCAAGGGTAGGGACTCCCAAAGGTCCATAACCTTCCCAGTGTACCAGTGTACCCTGCCACTTGGAGTCGAGGAGTTGATGCAATATGCAAATGTGCCCTTGATCTCCAAATGAGGAGGTGGTTCAGCTTTGGTCACCTGGTGGTATGGCTTTCAGAGGCATCCACCTAGATAATAAATTGCAGATCAGGATCAACATGACAATGGATGGGGGGTTCTGAATCTCTGTTTGGAGGTGTCGAATGCATGTGGTGCTTCCAGGTTCCACTTTAGGGTTTTAGGTTTCCCTTTTCACTGTGGCAGCCACAGTGCTGAAACCTCTAATAAAATGGCAATAAAAGTTGGCAAAGCCAAGGAAGCATTGCATATCTTTGGCAGTTTGGGGCTGTGGTCAAGAGGTGAATGTTCTACCTTCCCTGATCCATCTCAATTTTGTTTTCATCAGTGTACCCTAGGAATGTAAGTGAGGGTTTGTGAAATTTACATTTTCCTAATAGAACAAGATGTCATCAATAGAGCTTATCACACAGAAATTGAACAACTTTTGAAATATGATGAATGCCTGGAAAATAGCAGGAACACTAACAAGGTCGACGGCACGGTGGTGTAGTGGTTCGAACCTAGCGGCCGACAAGGGCCTTTCTGTGTGGAGTTTGCAGGTTCTCCTCGTGTCTGCATGGGTTTCCTCTCACAGTCCAAAGATATGCAGGTTAGGTTAATTGGTCGCTGTAAATTGACCGTGAGTGTGAATGGTTGTTTGTCTCTGTGTGTCAGCCCTGCGATGAGCTGGCGACTTGTCCAGGGTGTACCCCGCCTCTCGCCCATGGTCAGCTGGGATAGGCTCCAGCTTGCCCCCCGCAACCCTGCATGGGATAAGCGGTTACAGATAAACAAACTAACAAGGCCATATGGCATTACCATATATTCTTAGTAAGCTGAGTTCCTTACAAATGCCAACTTCCACTTGTTGCCCTCCCTAATGCAGATCACGTTGTATACAGTTCTTAGGTATAGCTTAGTAAAAATCCTTGCTCCACTCATCTGTTTGATAGAAGTTGGAACCAAGGTATGACATAATGATATTTAATGGTAACAGTGTTCAGGCTTTGATAACCAATGTAAGGCATTGCAGAATAACAATCGAAAACATACATACAACATACAACAATTGAAGACATACATGGTTCAGAACTGGCAAACTGTAAGGCTTCATGATGACTGAAAATTCTATGTGCTGTTTGTGGGGAACAAGCTGGAAATGAGTAGAGTAACCATAGAAGTGATTCATAATTAGAGGGAGGGCACCATCTAGATTTCTGGAAGGAATGTATCTAGGCTAGATGTTAACACAAGACAAACTATGCTGTTATACGAAAATAATCCATGTGAAGTCCAGTGAAATGACATCTGAAGTGGATTATCTTCATACAAAAGCACATTAAAAAGTGTGTAATTCCTCTTATACACCCGTGATTTGCTAACAATGACAATGTTTAATTTATTAGTGAATGACACATCATGCTCTTTAACACCTGTGAGACAAATTAGTTCCTGTTATTGCTTACATTATACTAGCTACAACAGCCTCTCCTGTATTCTCTTAGTTAGTTAAATGCCAAAAAAAAAAAGTTTGTCATATGACTAAAGAAACTGGAAAGCTCAAACCTCTCTATACTGAAGACACTTCATTCTTGGGAAACTTCCTAACTGTTAAAAGTACTGACACTCCAGACTACTTCCAAAAATATTACATAATCTGCTCCTAACAGAAAACTTCTCTGCATCTATAATATGCTTTTTCTTTGTTACACAACAGGAAGTATTTTTAAAAACATGTTTAATATTAGCTGTGGATTGTCTGGAGCATCCCTGTGTATGAGATGCTTCTACAGAAATGATAGAGCACATTAATATAAACCTATCATTTATGTTATATCCAGAATTACCGTGAAAGCTGTGAAAGTACTGTGAAAGCACCATTTGCAACTACAGAAAAGAAACATCATTACTACCCCTATATTTTGGGACATTTGCATAACATTTGATGTGTTGGTTGTTGAAGTTTGATTTGTTTAACTGGCTGTTTGGCTTATCATGAGGAAAAAATCCTGATAATTATAATAATTGTCAGTCCTCAGATGTTCGGTGCAACTTAGGTGATGCAATTGAGAGCATGGTCATATTTTTCTAACACATATAGCCTTTAGGAGACAGCTGTATATGTTATCTTCCATAATCTAGTACAAGGTTTCCTTTCATTACCTTGCCCGGGACGGAGTCCACCAGGGGGCGAGGTATTGTTTTCGGTCGGGTTTCTTTGTTTGTTTCTTTCTTTTTTTTTGTAAATGATATTACGGGAAAATGGCTGGACCAATCTTCATGAAACTTTCAGGATAGATGGGTATTGGTCTCAAATAGAACCTCCAACATTTTGAGGGTCATCTGGTCAAGGTCACAGTGACCAAAAAGGTAAAAAAAAAAAAAAGCTCTGAGCTCAGATTGCAGGAGTGAGTCCTCGGAAAGGCTCCTCCCACAAACACACTGATTGGATCACTACCTGCCTCATTTGCATACACTGTGCTGTCATTGGATGGTTTCTTAGTTTATTGACATATGCAAAGAAATGGGTTTTGGCCATGCCCACTTTTAAACCCCAATGATAAAAACTTCCCCACTCTGTTGATTTATTATTATAAATATAAATTAAAATTATAAATAAATAGACTAGACTAAAGACATTGCTTTCAGACATGTTTTTGCTTATTACAGATGGAAAGTGTGTTCCACTGAGCTCTAGCGGCGGGCCATTTCCAGGAAATAAGAGTTTGGGTCATGGTGACAGCGTGTGTATGTCAGCCTTGGTTCGGAGGTTTCAGTTTCAAAAACTGTAAGAGGTAAGAGTAGAATAATATAAAGTACAGACACTTGGTATATTTTACTTCTGTGATTTTTAAATTGTTCATTTTGGGGTTGCGCTTCATTTTTTTGGCTACTGCCTCACAGAATAAATATATATATTCTATATTTACTGTATGGACATGGTATCAGAAAATAATTTTATTTATAAGCAGTAGCCACATGTACCCATAGGGTATCTATTTTTTTCCATGATATCTTCCTTCATATTCATCATAAGTGCTACTGGGCAAGGTTTGTTTTGCCTGGCAGCACTTGTTTATTTTGAAATGCATGTTGGGAATGTGTGAATAGATTTGAAATCAGTTGAATAATTTTTTCAGCTTAATAAGCAACAGTAAACTGAGTTATGATAACACAGGTATGTCAGAAGTTGTCCATATTCATAAGCGGATCTCATTTGATTCTGCATATGCGAGTTTATATATGACAACATCCTCAGAGTAAATTTGGATCCTTCCAGCTAATCATTGATTTGCTGTCTTTTCAGAAAATGTGGTATATTGCAAAAGCATAGGTTTAGGTTGTGAAGACATATTTGCACAAGATATTCTTCTTCTTAGGTTTTTCGGAATATTTGAGGCTTATAGTATAAATATGCTCAGCGAATGCATTTTAGACATTTAAAAAGTCTCTTACTATGTGTTTTTTTTCTCTCACTCTCAAGTTAACAAATGTGATTTTTTAGCACTGATGTCTGTTCTGTCAACGTAGCTGTAATCAACAGTGACAGATATCTCAATACCTCTCGTTCACACACTCACACATGCATAATACATAAAAACGGTGGTGACAGGAAACTCTCATTGCCAATCCACCAACTGTCACTTTCACCTATAAGTGTCATTTGACACAAGGAAAATGGAAATCCATTTGATTATTTATTTATTATTCATTCGTTCATGGAATACACCCTGGATGGGACTCATTTACATACATTCACGGATTCACACTCGCATTCCCCTCAAGGTCAAAACTGTCATAATCATGTCCTTGTGGGGACATTTGGTCTCCACCAAGATACAGAAACATGCTCTCATATGTCCTTGGGGAGAGACAGGATAGTGTGATATTTAATTATTTTCTATAACAGAACATATCATAATGGGTTTTTCCCCCTTTTTTTCAACACTGGAATTTGCTAGCGATTACATTTTCTCATTAATTAATGAGTAACATCATGCTTTTTTTTTTGTAAACAGACACAGGCATACTGTATCTCTGTAAAGATCCTTTCCATGTTGTCATATACATAGAATAACATTATGAGCTAGTTAGTGGCAAAAGCAAGTGGTTTGCTTTGACGTGGATGAT
The DNA here is from genome assembly GCF_027579695.1 of Neoarius graeffei. Lineage (NCBI taxonomy): Eukaryota > Metazoa > Chordata > Actinopteri > Siluriformes > Ariidae > Neoarius > Neoarius graeffei. The sequence continues at coordinate 16,700,284 of NC_083580.1, forward strand.
TTCCCCATAGGATTACAGTGGTTTGCAAAAGTATTCATCCCCCTTGGTATTTGTCCTGTTTTGTCACATTACAAGTTGGAATTAAAATGGATTTTGGGGAGGTTAGCACCATTTGATTTACACAACATGCCTACCATTTTAAAGGTGAAAATTGTTGTTTTATTGTGATACAAACAATAATTAAGATGCAAAAATAAACAAACAAAAATCTGGAGTGTGCATAGGTATTCACCCACCAAAGTCAATACTTTGTAGAGCCAACTTTTGTTGCAATTACAGCTACAAGTCTCTTGGGGTATGTCTCTATTAGCTTAGCACATCTAGCCACTGGGATTTTTGCCCATTCCTCAAGGCAAAACTGCTCCAACTCCTTCAAGTTAGATGGGTTGCGTTGGTGTACAGCAATCTTCAAGTCATGCCACAGATTCTCAATTGGATTGAGGTCTGGGTTTTGACGTGGCCATTCCAAGACATTTAAATGTTTCTGTGGCAGTTCGTATGAGTGGGAGGAGCACAGAAGGACGGCAGGCCAGAATTAAGTTAAAAAAACCCTCTTTTATTTTGCACTTTTCAGTCACACTATAACTCTCCCAGCCACACACACACACACAAGTCGTCTGGTTGGGGAGAGAGCTCCCCCTCTGCTCTCGCTCTCTCTTTAAATAGGGCGCGGTCACTGGGGAAGACACACAAACACACGTTAATAGACCTCAGGTGCAGTGAATCTGCCACTTACCTTCCCTGACTCCGCCCTCCGGTCACAGACCGATGCTTGACCATGCCCCCGCTGCCACAGTTTCCCTTTAAACCACTCCAGTGAAGCTTTAGCAATATGTTTAGGGTCATTGTCCTGCTGGAATGTGAACCTTCATCCCAGTCTCAAACCTCTGGCTGACTCAAACAGGTTTTCCTCCAGAATTAGCCTGGATTTCATGCCATCAATCTTTCCTTCAGTCCTGACCAGCTTTCCTGTCCCTCCAAATGAAAAATAGCCCCACAGCATGATGCTGCCACCACCATGCTTCATTGTAGGAATGGTGTTCTCAGGGTGTTCGGTTTGTGCCACACATGGCATTTCCCATGATGGTGAAAAATATCAATTTTAGTCTCATTTGACCAGAGAATCTTCTTCCATGTGTTTTGGGGAGTCTGTCACATGCTGTTGGACAAACTCCAAATGTGTTTTCTTAAGCAATGACTTTTCTTCTGGCCATTCTTCCATAAAGCCCCACTCTGTGGAGTGTATGGCTTAAATTGGTCCTATGGACAGATCCTCCCATCTCCACTGTGGATTTTTGCAGCTTCTTCAGTGTTATCTTTGGTGTCTTTGTTGCATCTCTGATTAATGCCCTCCTTGTCTGGTCTGTGAGTTTTGGTGGGCAGCCTTCTCTTGTCAGGTTTGTAGTGGTGCCATGTTTCCATTTTGCTATAATGGATTTAATGGTGCTCTCTGGGATATTCAAAGTTTGGGATATTTTTTATAACCCAATCCTGATCTATACTTCTCCACAACTTTGTCTCTGACCTGTTTGGAGGCTCCTCAGTTTTCATGTTGCTTGCTTAGTAGTGTTACAGAGTCAGGCTCCTTCCAGAACAGGTTGATTTATACAGACATCATGTGACAGATCATGTGACACTTTAATTGCACACAGGTGGATCTTAATCAACTAATTATGTGACTTATGAAGTTAATTGGTTGGACCAGCTCTTATTTAGGGGTTTCATACAAAAGGGGGTGAATACTTATGCACACTCCAGATTTCTGTTTTTTCATCCTAATTATTGTTTGTGTCAAAATAAAACAAAAATTTTCACCTTTAAAGTGGTAGGCATGTTGTATAAATCAAATGGTGCTCACCCTCCAAAAATCAATTTTAATTCCAGCTTGTAATGCAACAAAACAGGACAAACACCAAGGGGGATGAATACTTTTGCAAGACACTGTACATGGCAATTACTGCTTTTTATATGCAGTCCTGTCATTTTCTTGGATAAAAGTAATTGGGCACATTGCTACTGTTCGAGCAGTGTGTTCATGCATCTTTAATTAATCCACAGAAAATCTGACAAAAAGTTGATTCAAGATTGTACATGCATGATGAAATGAGAACAAAAAATTGTCAACAGCAGTAAGCAGGTAAAAAAAAAAGATGGTATTTTTTTGGAAGCAGCTATGCACTGCTTATTTATATAATAGACTGATAGAACATTGGAGAATAAGGTAATGGAAGATTGAAGAAGAAGTAGAAGAGAGAGAAAACTGTTTTTCATCTGTGTTTAGGAAAAGGACAGCAACCTGAGAACACTGGACAATTACTATAATTTGATATAATACATACCACAGGAAAATGAAAATAATAATTTGGATGCAATAAAGATTTTGTTCTAAAATTGTTGAAAGAATTAAATTCTTCCAATATACAGTGGTGCTTGAAAGTTTGTGAACCCTTTAGAATTTTCTATATTTCTGCATAAATATGACCTAAAACATCATCAGATTTTCACACAAGTCCTAAAGGTATACCAAGAGAACCCAGTTAAACAAATGAGACAAAAAATATTATACTTGGTTATTTATTTGAGTAAAATGATCCAATATTACATATCTGAGTGGCAAAAGTATGTGAACCTCTAGGATTAGCAGTTAATTTGAAGGTGAAATTAGAGTCAGGTGTTTTCAATCAATGGGATGACAATCAGGTGTGAGTGGGCACCCTGTTTTATTTGAAGAACAGGGATCTATCAAAGTCTGATCTTCACAACACATGTTTGTGGAAGTGTATCATGGCATGAACAAAGGAGATTTCTGAGGACCTCAGAAAAAGCATTGTTGATGCTCATCAGGCTGGAAAAGGTTACAAAACCATCTCTAAAGAGTTTGGACTCCACCCATCCACAGTCAGACAGATTGTGTACAAATGGAGGAAATTCAAGACCATTGTTACCCTCTCCAGGCGTGGTCAACCAACAAAAATCACTCCAAGAGCAAGGCATGTAATAGTCGATGAGGTCACAAAGGACCCCAGGGTAACTTCTAAGCAACTGAAGGCCTCTCTCACATTGGCTAATGTTAATGTTCATGAGTCCACCATCAAGAGAACACTGAACAACAATGGTGTGCATGGCAGGGTTGCAAGGAGAAAGGCACTGCTCTCCAAAAAGAACATTGCTGCTCATCTGCAGTTTGCTAAAGATCACGTGGACAAGCCAGAAGGCTATTGGAAAAATGTTTTGTGGATGGATGAGACCAAAATAGAACTTTTTGGTTTAAATGAGAAGCGTTATGTTTGGAGAAAGGAAAACACTGCATTCCAGCATAAGAACCTTATCCCATCTGTGAAACATGGTGGTGGTAGTATCATGGTTTGGGCCTGTTTTGGTGCATCTGGGCCAGGACGGCTTGCCATCATTAATGGAACAATGAATTGTGAATTATACCCGCAAATTCTAAAGGAAAATGTCAGGACATCTGTCCATGAACTGAATCTCAAGAGAATGTGGGTCATGCAGCAAGACAATGACCCTAAGCACACAAGTTGTTCTACCAAAGAATGGTTAAAGAAGAATAAAGTTAATGTTTTGGAATGGCCAAGTCAAAGTCCTGACCTTAATCCAATCAAAATGTTGTGGAAGGACCAGAAGCGAGCAGTTCATATAAGGAAACTCACCAACATCCCAGAGTTGAAGCTGTTCTGTATGGAGGAATGGGCTAAAATTCCTCCAAGCCAGTGTGCAGGACTGATCGACAGTTACTGGAAATGTTTAGTTGCAGTTATTGCTGCACAAGGGGGTCACACCAGATACTGAAAGCAAAGCTTCATATACTTTTGCCACTCACAGATATGAGATATTGGATCATTTTCCTCAATAAATAAATTACCAAGTATAATATTTTTCTCTCATTTGTTTAACTGGGTTCTCTTGATCTACTTTTATGACTTGTGTGAAAATCTGATGATGTTTTAGGTCATATTTATGCAGAAATATAGAAAACTCTAAAGGGTTCACAAACTTTCAAGCACCACTGTAGCATTGTCATAACTGTACTGGTATCTGGGAGGTACTTTAATTCCCAGACTGCTCCCCGAGCTACAGACAGGGCCTTGGAATCCACTTCCCAACCCACCTCACAGCCTACAAATATGGCCACTATGAAGTCCAGTTCCCAGCTCACACACTCATTCCCCTTTTCCACCGACTGGGAATGGTTTCCGTTCTGGTTCACATACCAACCTGTGAATCATTCAGAGCATTTTGACCAAAAATATATTCTTTCAAAACCTGAAAAGTTGGTTCCCAGCTGGAACCAAAATATAACTGTTTTTCCAGCATGAACTGTGACATTAGTGGGCATGTAATTAGTTTAGAGAGGAAGTAGAGTGCAGCAATGGAGAATGCAATAGAAAAAGATACTGTAGATCTTCAGAAAAAAAGGGAATGAAAACAAATATTTGCAGTCATAGAATGAAATTTTGCAGGTAATTAATTCATTCTGCCATCTTGCTAAGACTGTTTACTTCTGTTGTGCATTCTGCAGCACTTTCCATTTATGATGCATCCTTGATTACAATGGTTCCATTCAAAACTCGTGAAAATGTGGGCTGGCTCGCTAACTGGTACCAAGGTTCAAAGAACCCTGAACAGAACCAGTTCAAGAACCCGTTCCCTGTTGGTCAAAAAGGGGTGTCATTGTCTTGTTCATAGTCACCCAACTTCTGATTACACACACCTGGACTTAATCACCAATCACTTGGAATTTATAAGAAAATGGTTTAATTTTATTTCTATAATATCAATGTTGGGAACTCCATATCATAACATACATATTGTATATTTTTGTTCCCACAAGGGGCTTCATTTATAATTCTTTTATTGAGTTATGTGTAAACGTTTTCATTGGTCAAACCAAAGTAAAAATTCTGACCAGGGCCCTGTACTACGAACGGAGGTTAACCTACCCAGAAGTAACCCAGGGTTCCCCCGCTAAACCGGGGTTGACAAAACCTGGTTATCTTGTTTGGGGTTAAACGGTACTACGACGCCAGTTATGAAGTTGATTTGTTGAACCTGTGTTAACCTAATCAGGGTTAATGCGCGTTCACGTGAAAGGGGAGGTTATCAGCGCAAATCACCACTGTTCACAATGGCACGGTCGCCGTACTTCACGGAGGAAGAATGCGCTGTCATAATGCAAAGCTACGAGGAGTTCAAAACAACATTAAGAGCAAAATCTAACACAGCGGCTGCCAGTAAGGAGCGGCAAGCATGTTGGCAACGAATTGCCGATCGGGTAAATGCGCAAGTACATTCTCCCTTCTACATGTTCCAGAACAGAAGTATAGGATGAAAGAAAGCTTCATGATCAATCACAAGTCACAGAAAATGGTCCTTCGACATGGCCCCAGTCATATATAGCTTGTTTAACGTCCGAAAAATCCTGAATAAAATTTGGTATGGTAAATTCATGGAGTAGCCTGCTTAAGCTGATATGTGCACAGAGTCACATGAATTAGGATGACTGACTGTTCAGTCCCTTTGACTAAGTTGGTGTATGTCCTGTGAACATTTCAGAGGCAACAGCAGTGCCAAACGCACCTGGCAACAGGTGAAAATGAAATATAAAAACATCATTCATAATGGTAAGCGTGTGTGTGTTGTTCTTTTTCTGTACTGTGTTTCAGATGAAAAAGCTTTTGCCCAAGGACAAGAAGTAGGCTAAACAGCATTTGCCTTTTATTTATTCAAGTTTTATCTGTTTGCCTAATAGTTCAAATTGTTTTGTATATAGTTTATAATGTAGTTGTGTGATATTAACGATAATATTGTGGGAAAACTACTTTGCACGGACGTTCATTTAATTTATTCTATCGTCATTTTGTTTGTTCTATTTTTGTGTATTTTATTTATTTATCTGTTTGTCTAGTTGTATCTATTTTTCTAATAATATATTTTTTGCATTAATTGTTTTTTCCTATTAAAATAATCGTGTTCTTGTTATAACTTTATCTATTTATCTGACTGTTTAGTTGTATCTATTTTTGTTACAATTTCAATATTTTTAATATAAGGTTTTTTTCTATTAAAATGTTCTTGTGTTATATTTATTGTAGTTGTATCTATTTTATATCTCAGACTTAAATATTTTTGTAAAACAAGTGTTTTTCTATAAAATATTCTTGCGTTCTTGATAACTATGTTCTTGAGTGGGTTCTTTTTTTTTTTTTTTTTACAGAAAAGCCGTTCTGCATGGACATTCATTGAAGCCCTCATTGTTTTTTAATGGTTATTTATGAGCGTTTAGGGGTTACAATAATGTAAGTCTAGGTTGCTTTATATAAAAGGTATGTCCAGAAATATTGTCACTGTCTAAGCAGAGGGATCTGGCTTCTTTAGACGCTGTCTTCTTAAAACTGAATAAATATTTAAAAAGAGCCAAATGAGCCAGTCTTTTGAACGGCTCTTTTCAAAGAACGGATCACAAAGATGCGGATCCCATCAAAGAGCCATAAATCCCATCTCTAATCTGCGCTCCGATATCGCACGGGTCATCCAGGTACGCTGGCATTGTCTCTAGAGGAAATGTCGGTGGAGAGGTGGTGTTTAAAAAGGGTGTGGTTAATCGGAAACCTCGGGTTAACCAAGAACATAACCTGAGACGAGCAGGTTTGAGATGCAGCCTAAGTTGCCATGGCAGCATACCTCGGTTTGAACATAGCCAACTTTCGTAGTATGGGTTAATCGGGAAGTTACGCTGCACGTGATCAAGTTACTCTCGAAGTTACCCTGGTAAGCCAGAAAACCCGCTTCGTAGTACAGGGCCCAGATGTACAAAAGTTTTGGTAATCCAGATATTCACCTGTGTATATTGACAAATGTCAATTAATGCTGTAAATTACAAAACCCATTCACATCACAGCTAACAAATAACCTTTAACCATGCCCACAGAGGTGGATATAAATCAAAGCTCACACAGAAAATGGTGACTAAACTGTGAACGAATGCATGACTGATCATTGCAGTGTGCCAACTACCAGAGAAATTTACATAAAAGGAGTGTGCGTCACCTTTCATGTAAATTTACACAAAATCAGACGTGTAGGATATGTTTTTTTCCCCAAGTTAACTGTTTATGTATACCACAGTTCCTGTGGAAATGTTCCTGCGGACTGTTGGACAATTAAATTTGTTCATATCCAGCTTGATAAATAAGGCTGATTGTTGATATGAAATAATTATGGCTCTCCTCTTCCTAAATCCTAATTTAACCCCAATCACCAAAACTATACTGCTAAAGCAAGCATATAATTTTCTGTGGGGAACATGAGATATCTTTGACTGGCTACTGAACTGCATTTCACTTCCTGAAGATACAACTGAAGGCAGAAGACAGACGAGTATTAAAAATGGATCCATTATGGATCTGGCAGCATATCACCAGAAAAAATGGCCAGCATCTGGAAATGAATATGAGTCACAAACAACAACAGACAGCACACATGAAAACGTGTTACACGCACAGGCAGAGCTTCTCTAGGGAAGATATTTAACATCTGGTGATGAATATGGTGGTCAACACTTGCAGTCAGACAGTCAACACTTGCACCTATGGCACATTTCATATTTACCTGTAACACTGTTCAATCTCCTGAAGTGTGTATGATGTTTATAATAATGCTATTTCTATATTTGATTTACTTCAAAATGAAATGGAACAGGGGCGGCACGGTGGTGTAGTGGTTAGCACTGTCGCCTCACAGCAAGAAGGTCCTGGGTTCGAGCCCCGGGGCCGGCGAGGGCCTTTCTGTGCGGAGTTTGCATGTTCTCCCCGTGTCCGCGTGGGTTTCCTCCGGGTGCTCCGGTTTCCCCCACAGTCCAAAGACATGCAGGTTAGGTTAACTGGTGACTCTAAAATTGACCGTAGGTGTGAATGTGAGTGTGAATGGTTGTCTGTGTCTATGTGTCAGCCCTGTGATGACCTGGCGACTTGTCCAGGGTGTACCCCGCCTTTCGCCCGTAGTCAGCTGGGATAGGCTCCAGCTTGCCTGCGACCCTGTAGAAGGATAAAGCGGCTAGAGATAATGTGATGTGTGTGTGTGTGAAATGGAACAAAATACATTAGTCATTGTGGTATGTGCAAAAGTCTGGATACTCTGCTCAGTATTTAGTAACATTATTCTTGTTTAATGAATATTCCTTGCACTCTTCCTTGCAGAACACTTCCAGCCCTGAAGGTATTCTTAGCCAATCTTGCATGCACAGTATATTTAAGATCTTCCCACATGATATTATACATAGCATCCATCCATCCATTATCTGTAGCCACTTATCCTGTCCAGGGTCACAGGCAAGCTGGAGCCTATCCCAGCTAACTATGGGTAAGAGGTGGGGTACACCTTGAATAAGTTGCTAGGTCTTCACAGGGCTGACAGAGGCAAACCACCATTCACACTCACATTTACACTTATGGTCAATTTCGAGCCACCAGTTAACCTAATCTACATATCTTTGGACTGTGGGGGAAACCAGAGCACCCAGAGGAAACCCACGCAGACACGGGGAGAACATGCAAACTCCACACAGAAAGGCCCCCGTTGGCCACTGGGCTCAAACTCAGGACCTTCTTGCTGTGAGGCAACAGTGCTAACCACTACACCACCGTGCCACCCTACATAACATAATATGATACAAAATTTCACACAATATCACATTATACAAAACGTAATATTATTTTCAAAGACATTTTAATGAGATATGATTTTGATCAGGTGACATGGTGGTGTAGTGGGTAGCACTGTCACCTCACAGCAAGAAGGTTCTGGGTTTGAGCCCAGTGGCTGATGGGCGCCTTTCTGTGTGGAATTTGCATGTTCTCCCTGTGTCTGCATGGGTTTCCTCTGGGTGCTCTGTTCCCCCTTGGAAACCAGGTAGATTGGTGGCTCTAAATTGACCGTAGGTGTGAATGTGAGTGTGAATGGTTGTTTGTCTCTATGTGTCAGCCTTGTGATGATCTGGCGACATGTCCAGGGTGTACCCCGCCTCTCACCCATAGTCAGCTGGGATAGACTCCAGCTTGCCCGTGACCCTGCACAGGATAAGTGATTATGGATAATGGAAGGATGGATGGAAGGATGGAGGGATGATTTTGATCAGTGTTTCACAACTAGTGGGGTGCAACCCAAATGTGGATCATGGACTGCTAGGAAGAAAAAACGTTTTTGCTAAATGCAAATAATAAAACATAACAACATGAAAAACCAAGGGAAATATTACAAATTACTATTTCAAAAAAAATTAATAATAATAAAGGAACTCTCCCTGTAGGCCTAGCTGATATAGCCAATGATAATTTGGGTTATGTCATATTGTGCGTCCAATACAATTCTGTAAATTTTAGCTCTAATTCATGTATAAATAATTGATGCTCATATTGATAAATGGAGTGAAATTCCCTCTTCCTGTAAAGGGCTGAAAAAAAAAACCTATGCAAGGTAAATGAAAATATAACAAGCATGGTTTGTGCAGGCAACAGTGTGTTTTGCTTGGTGAGTTACAGAAGCCATAAAAATTCATAAAGAAGGCTATTTAGAGACAAAACACCCATGCTGTAAAGACAGGCCAGTTGAGACCCCCACCCCCCCAAAAAAAAAAAAACAAGAAAAGAAAAAAAAACAAGTAGTGATTTCAAAATTTACTTTAACTTGTATTTCAATGCAGACAGTACGAAACCAAGATATTTCATGTTTTGTCTAGGGCTAGTAATGAGGTAAAACAATTAAATAATTATGTGATTTGAAGCAGATGATGTCAACATGTGATTATAATCATCATTTGGAACCAAATCAGTATCCAGGAATGGCCTAGTCTTTGAGTAGCAAAGATGGGTCGAGGATCTCCAGTTTGTGAGAAAATTATTGAAATGTTGAAAAACAATGTTCCTCAAAGAAAGACATAAGTGGATTTGGATATTTTACCCTCTATGGTGCATAATATCATGAAACGATTCAAAGGACCTGCAGGAATTTTGCTGCGTAAAGGCCAAGGGCACAAGCCAAAGCCGAACGCCTGTGATCTCTGATCCCTCAGACGGCACTGCATCAAGAACTGTCATTCATTTATAGCCGATATAACCACATGGGCTTGGGATTACTTTGGCAAACCTTTGTCAAGCACTAGAGTACGGCGTTCATTCACAAATGCCAGTTAAAAAAGAAGAAGAAGCCTTTATTCATCACATGCACACTCAAGCACAGTGAAATTCATCCTCTGCACACACACAAGTCAGCAATGAGCACACACATACCCAGAGCAGTGGGCAACTATGCTACAATGCCCAGGGAGCAGTTGGACATTAGGGGCCTTGCTCAAGGGCATTTCAGCCCAAGGTTGCACCATGTTAACTTAATGGCATGTCTTTGAACTGTAGGGGAAACCGGAGCACCCAGAGGAAACCCATGCAGATACAGGGAGAACATGGAACTCCCCACAGAAAGGCCCCTGTCGGTCACTGGGCCTGAACCCAGCAACTTCTTGCTGTGAGGTGACAATGCTAACCACGACACTACCATGCCACCCATTATAGCTTTACTGTGCAAAAAGGAAGCCTTATGTTAACTGTGTCCAGAAGCGCCATTGACTTTCTGGGCTCAGAGGCATCTGGGATAAACCATCACACACTGGAAATGTGTATTGAGGTCAGATGAATCAGTATTCCAGGTCTTTTTAGAAGAAATGGACGCAGTGTGCTCTGGACCAAAGACGAAAAGGACCATCCAGACTGTTACCAGCAACAAGTCTCAGTCAGCTGTATGGGGGAGCCTATGGTTGTAGAATATTAACATAAGGTTGAAAGAATTGTTATTCCTCATGACAATTCTTGAATTGCCTAATGAGTCCTAATGGGTCAATTAATGCATAACAACTGTTATTGAAAAGAAGTATACTTCAAGTTCCTTTTATTAAGTATACTTAAGTAAAGTTAACCTCCTAGGGCTTAGCGGTCACATGCGTGGACAGCACTTTTTAGAAATTCGGAACAAGAATCCACATATGTGGACATACTTTTTCTCTAAAAGTACATCTTATCAAAAGATGATGCTTAGTTTTTATTCTAATCAGGTTCTAATAAGCCCAAATAGCAAAGAGAAATAAAAAATGCATGTAAAAACACAGCTTGGGCCTTAGGAGGTTAAAGTATATTTCCTTAAGTATACTTTTGTGTACTAAGTATACCGAGATCAATGTACTTACTGTACAGTATACTTGTAAGTAAATTAATCTAATATTTATTGGGACTAAATTGGCCCACTTTAAGTCTAAGAGAAGTAAACTTTGAGTATACAACTAGTATTTTTTTTTAAATTTTGTACTGCAAGTATACCACAAGTAATCTTATATACAAATAGTTTACTAGTTCTATACTTGTAGTCCACTCTTTAGTTCACAAAAGCACATGTCATAGTATACTGGAAATATACTATGAGTTTACTTGTTTTATACTTCTAGTCCACTTTTTAGTTTACTGAAGTATACTTTGTAGTATACTGGAAATATACTATTGGTTTACTTGTTACACACTTCTAGTCCACTTTTTAGTTTATACCGGTAAAAGTATACTTTATAGCATATTAGAAATATACTATTAGTTACTGGTTACATACATCTAGTCCACTTTTTAGTTTTGAAGTATACTGCAATTACCCTTCTAGGTATACTATTAGTTTTCTAGCCCTAACCCTTACCTCATGCGCACTACCAGTAGACAACTTAAGTGTTTTGAGTTGACCATAAACTTATGGTACATGTAGGTTTAAAAGATGGGATTTAAAACAGGCTGCCGTATATCACAAAGAAGTCAATATGTGTGGAAAAAGAAGCATTTTATAGGCTACTATCAAAAGGAGACGCACAACTACAGGACAAGTACACTTAAACATAAGGTACAATTTTGTTAAGTATATCTTGATCAAAAGTATAAGCTTAATATACTTAGACTTTTCTATATACTTTTCAGTATAAGACAAGTATAGTTATGTATAACTTTATTAAGTATATCTTCTTCTTTTGGTTGCTCCCAATTAGGGGTCGCCACAGCGGATCTTTCATCTCCATTGCTCTCTGTCTTCCTCATCCTTCTCTACCACACCTGCCACTTTCATGTTCTCTCTCACTACATCCATGTATCTCCTCTTTGGCCTTCCTCGTTTTCGTGTGCCTGGCAGCTCCATCCTCAACATTCTCCTTCCAACATGCTCTGCATCTCTTCTCAGGATGTGCTCATACCATCTCAGTCTCATCTCTCTTAGCTTAATTCCCAAGCTCTCCACATGTACTGTCCTCTGATGTGCTCGTTCCTTATCCTATTCAACCTCGTCACTCCCATCGCAAACCTTAACATCCTCAACTCTGCCACCTCCAACTTTGCCTCCTGTCTCTTTGTTAATGGTACGGTCTCCAATCCATACATCACAGCTGGTCTCACTACCGTCTTATACATCTTACTTTTCACTTTTGCTGGGACTTTCCGATCACAAATGACTCCCGAAATCCTTCTCCAACTGCTCCACCCTGCCTGCCCTCTCTTTCTCACCTCACTATTGCAGCCCCCATTTTCCTGCACAGTTGACCCCAGGTACTTGAATTCACCCAGGTAGTTGAATTTTTTAAGTATATCTCTGATAAGTAAATAAAAAGTAAACTGAAAACTCTCTTATTTTTTAGTTTAAAAGATGTATACTAGAAGCACACTTGAATAAACTTATTTTTTGTAAGGGAAGTTAACTGAGTTCTATGGCATTGAAGGCTGTGCAAACATTTGTCCATGCCAATGACTAATATTCATTCATTCATTCATGCATGCATTCATTTCTTCACAGTTCTAATGTGAAGTAATTGTAGCAGATGTTTTTTTTTTTTTTAACAGCTTGCTTCAGAGCTGCAAATTACTGAAAGCTAATATTATTTGGCCTAGGTGCCCAAACCTTTGAATACAGCTATATATTTCATCTTCTAACACACCACACCAGCTTACTGGTAATTAGTGGATGAGATAAATCAAGAGGGCTAAATGAGGTAGAAGGCTAAACTCTGCAGTGCTGTAGCCTCCCAGGACTGGAGTGTGACAGCTTAGTAATAAGCTCTCAGGAAATTATCATCATGCCTTTCATTTCACATTCTTTTTGGTCCCTGTGTAAAAGCCCCCCCCACACACACACACATTTTATATCTGTATAATCTAATTGCATAGTCGTAATATACATTTACATGCTGTAATTTTATAATTTCAATTTTATTAATAAATTCACACACAGCTTACTGAAACAAGCCAAGCAAATCTCTTGAAATTGCAAATTCTAACCTTTCACCAAATTCCATGATTCTGTTAGCAAGTCAGTGTTGTTTTATTATTGTTTAGACATGAGAAGAGCAATAATTTTATGTTAATAAATTTACTTATTACTTATAGCTTGTTGAAACAAGCAAATGAAACAAACTTGCTTGACATTTGATACAAACGGCTCTATAAATGATCCTACATTTATGAAATTATTATGGAATATTTTAATATATTTTGAGCTTATAGGCTTGTTTTGCCAAAAATATAAACAACAACAAAAAAATCCAAATTCCCAAAGGGTGCCTCATTAGAGAATAATACTGCATTCACGGTGCCTTGTAAGTGTTTATTTGCAAGTTGTAATAATATCATTTCCCAGCTTGGCACGTTCAATGTGCAAAGTGGGGAAAAAAAAAAAAAAAACATAGGCGCCTTCACGAAATCGTGTCTTTTGCTTGATTGGTCAAAGCGCGTAAAGCTCATAAAAAGTTACTTTAAGTGGACTTTTACAGTGATGGGCCTGAGACGCTACTGGTATGGTTCTATTATACTGAACTTCAAACATTCATGTCATATATTGGACTGAAACTGGAGTACAACATAGCAAGTACCTTAGCAACAAGCTAACTGGTTAATGTTAGTGCTAACTCTAATGTTGTTTACCTTTTCAAAACATCAGCTTTTGGGATTTAGCTGCTAGCTATGGACCCACTAAGATGAAATTGTATTTATTTTAAGGCATGGCCAATGACTATATTGATGTCACAAATAAATACTGTATTATTAAATTATGTTATGGCTACAAGATACTGGACCACATGCTGACCTATCAGTTAGTGTTTCCACCTCTAGATCGGAAGATCATGAGTTCTACTTGTGGTCAGGTCATGCCAAAGACCATCATAAAAATGGTACCTACTGCCATCTGGCAAGGCATGCTACAGTACAGATGTGAGTGGGGAGTCAAACTCTCATGGTTACCAGAGGACTAGCCCCCCCACTGTAATCCTAGCTGTATAGGTGAGAGGCCGAGGGCTATCGAAGTGGAGATTGGTGCTGCCCAATGCGCCTTAAGGGCCTGATTAGTACTGAGTCGGGAGACTGCCTGGGAAGACCAGGGCATGGCACGGGAATGACTTCAACTACAAGATACCAAAATCATGACTCCTTGAACCCCCAGTGTAATATGTTGTAGGAATGTCACGCTAAATACATGGCCTCCAGTGGATTATTTGGTAATTTGAGAATTTGTTGAAGGTGGCTCGAGCTAATGAAATTCCTGTTGCAAAACCAATGACTCCAGTATGGCATCGTTCCAAGATTGTAGTTTATATCATCAATCATCTCCATGTTTAGGTTCCTGTAGCCACAAGGATCTAATTTAATTGTTTTTTCTGTATACTGCCCATTTTAAAATACAATGTTTGCTAAGTTAAGTATTTTGGACCTGCAAGTAACCATCATGACACTTCAGTCTATGTTACTCATGAGAAAATTAGAAATGTTAGGAGCTATATAAAGCTAGCTAATGTCAAATAGTTGAGCACAAATTCAATAATGCACTAATCTCTGTAATATTTGGTTGTTTGATTTACATGCTATGTGTAGATTAGCCAACAAATTAACTAGAAGCATCAACAATTTCTATTACTTCATTCCAGGCTTTATTAGCTCAGCCTTTGGCTGAAGCCTATAGAGGCACCTGTCTGTATATGTATGTTTAACCAAGTTTGAGTGTGTTTAAGAATGTAATTGGCATGCCAGCCTCAGGTAGTGATTCCGCAGTCGTGGTATGGTGCCACTGTGGACGGACTATCTAAGTGCCATGTTACCGGTACATAACCTCAGGTCACAATGTAATCCTCTGTAGCTGAGTGACCGAAAGCATTGTCCAGAGAAAGAACAGATTTTGCAACATCGGTTTGAATCCTGGCGTCAACGTATTTCTGAGCGGGCTATTTTTTCTATTGATGTACTGTAGCTTCTATCTCCCAATCAGACTGAGCTCAGACCTGCACAAGTCTCTAGTTTTTCTTTATAATGTTCCTATGATGATCTAAATTGAGAAAATTGCAACTCAAGTGACTCTGGTTCTCCTGTTGTATAGGTTCATCATGTCTGTTACTGTGTCACCTATTAGTGTGAACTTAGAATCAGTGGTTACTGACTTGGCCGCTCCAAAGTTTTATTATTTTTGAAAAAGTTACTCATATGTATAGCTGAGTTTGTTTTGAAAAGATACTATAATGCAGCTGGAGTCAAGAGAGAAAATCATACGTGTAGAGATATGGAGAATGTGGCCAGTATTATTAGAGAGAGCTGTGTGTTCTGAGTGTGAACATGTGTGACAATATGCTTAATTATTATAAATTGCTTAGCTCTATAATTATGAGCTTGGGGGGAAAATGTTTGTGGGTGAATCAATAACCGCACAGTGATTCTTCATTCACTAGTTTTGCCCTTACAGTCAGTCAGTCATCTCTCTCTCTCTCTCTCTCTCTCTCTCTGTTGTTTATGTGAGTGAGTGGCTGGAGGCAAGGTAGACAGAGGACAGAGTTCTTAGAGTACATCAAAGACAGCTGAATAAAATATGGATCAATGTGGCCTGATGTAGGGCATGATGTTTCATTTACTTACCCATGTTAATTTCTCAGACGTATGTAAGACATAGTTTTATTTTACATTTGATTACATTCACACAATGTCATATGTTTAATTGAACTCATGTATGTTTTAGAAGAAAAGCATCTTCATGTTCACAAGTTTTCACAAGTAATCACATTTTGTACAAATTTGTGATGTAATGTTTAAATGGATGGGTGGCACGGTGATGTAGTGGTTAGCACTGTCACCTCACAGCAAGTAGGTCCTGGGTTTGGGCCCAGTGGCTGGCAAGGGCCTTTCTGTGTGGAGTTTGCATGTTCTCCCCGTGTCTGCATAGGTTTCCTCCGGGTGCTCCGGTTTCCCCCACAGTCCAAAGACATGCAGGTTAGGTTAATTGGTGGTGAGTGTGAATGGTTGTTTGTCTCTGTCAGCCCTGTGATGACCTGGTGACTTATCCAGGGTGTACCCTGCCTCTCACCCATACTCAGCTGGGATAGGCGCTAGCTTGCCTGCGACCCTGTAGAGTAGGATAAACGGCTACAGATAATGGATGGATGTTTAAATGACCTAAACAATCCTTCATATCTACTATAACTTTAGTGTGATCTCTTTTTTTAAATATGTCCTTCATAGTTTGGAGCTGAACTCTGTGTCTCAAGCAACATGGAAGTGGCTCAATGCCTTGCACCCCATAAAGGAAGTTTTTGTGGAAGGGGCTCTTCATCTGACTGGAGCCATCTAGCACCCTACCTGCCCCACAGCAGACGCCATTACAGTGCACAGCCTCACCATGCATGTTACTCCAACTCCTTGCTCCACCTCAGACATCGCTATTCCACCTGGCTCCACTTTGAACATTGCTCTACCTCCCTAAAATGCTAAGGACATTGCTCTGCCTCCCTGTTTGGCTAAGGATGTCACTCCGCCTCCTTGTGTTATGGAGGATACCGTTTCCACCTCTTGCTCCATGGGGAGTGTCACTCCCCCTTCTATCTCACAGTGGGCTCACATTCCCCTCTGGCACTGTGGAGAAATTTGCTTCCCCTTCTGGCTTTGTGGAGGATGTGGCTCCACCTTGGGCATCATTCCCCCTTGAGATTTGTGGTTGCTGTCCCTCTGTTATCACACTCCACCTTGGATGTTGCTCCAGCCCCTGGCTAAGCAGAGGAGATCATTCTGTCTCACTGCATCAGAGAGGATGTTGCATCTCCTGCCATCTTTGCTGAGGGTGTCACCTATGGGAAACCCTGTAGAGAACCCTGTAAGCCTATGGGCCAGTGTCATCCAAAGGACGCCTCACCATGGGGTCCAGGACCCCATCTTGACTGTGTTTTGTGCATTGGGCGGGGTTCTGTTGGGACCTACATGACACATCAGAACCTACACATCACATGAATCCTCACTTGTGTTTTGTTGTGTCTAATTTAGCACCCTATTTAAGTTCTATTTATGAGGTATTTGGTTGTCTTCTTTTTTGCGCCTCTTTTTTTTGGGGGGGGGGTAGGTTGGTGTCTTGGTTTAATCCTCAGCTACATTCTGTCTAACTGACAATATAATAACCTCTTTGTTATGTTTGTTTGCAAGTCAGTGCATTAAAGGACTCAACAATATTGTGTATTCTTCTCACTTTCTGGTTGCGTGTTAATATATGTGTAAATCTATGCTGTTTTGTAATCCCCTTTTTCATGCCTAAAATCATATTAGCAAATTTTGCATTGGCTTAATAAAAGCTCAGTACCTCCAAACAAAACCACACGAGCCTCAAATATTCAGATATTCAAAAATATTCAGATAGCACCTCTCTGCAATAATCTCTCCACAATACATATGAGCACTGCACCAGGTTGTATTTCATCCACACAAGGAATAAAATAAGATATTCATAAGCCACAGTCAATAAGACAATATAAACAGGAGATCTAATTATAGATGCATTTACTTTCCAGGAATTGTTTATATTACCGATAGACCACTCAGTGTGACATTCATAATTATAAGCACTCCTGGAGACTTGGAAATGCTGAATCAGGTGTATAAGATTAGCTATGAATAGCTTTGTTTAACTAGTTGGTAACGTAATCATATTAACAGCACATGACATCAATGAATCAATGTAACATCCAAAACACTACTAATATGAGTTTCATAAAAGTCGTTTGCATTTCTGTTGTACCTTTACTTTTTAATTAAATTCATACTACTTAAAGGTGCAATAGATGTTCAAAAAAATTAGTTGTAAGTCATTTCAAGTCAACTTTTTTATATAGCACTTTAACTACAGCTATGCTGACCAAAGTGCTCGATGTAGGACATAAAATAAAAGGCATCAAACCAATGTACACCACACATACACAGTCCATTCTGTGGTACATGTCTAGAATACTAATAGAAAGAGATGCATCAATTATAACATATATAATATAAATAAATAAATAAATAAATAAATAATAAGGCACGATGGTGTAGTGGTTAGCACTGTTGTCTCACAGCAAGAAAGTTCTATGGTTCGAGCCCAGCGGCTGATGGGGGCCTTTCTGTGTGGAGTTTGCATGTTCTCCCTGTGTCTGCGTGGGTTTCCTCCGGGTGCTCCGGTTTCCCCCACAGTCCAAAGACATGCAGGTTTGGTTAATTGGTGGCTCTAAATTGACCGTAGGTGTGAATGTGAGTATTGAATGGTTGTTTGTCTCTATGCATCAGCCGTGCGATGATCTGGCAGCTTGCCCAGGGTGTACCCCACCTCTCGCTCATAGTCAACTGGGATAGGCTCCAGCTTGCCTGCAACCCTGCACAGGATAAGCAGTTATGGATGAGGGACGGATAATAATAACCAATACCAAAATACTAAAAGAAAATAATATGATATAAAACCAGTAAAATATGAAAAAAAATATAATCATTAACAATTATTCATCAAAGGTGAAGTGAATATCGGTGAATAATAACCTTGACTTTGTCTCGGATATATATTCATCGATATTCACTGAGCCTGAGGTGGATAATTGTTTTAGTATCAATACTCCGGTGATTTAAAAAAAAATCAGATTAAAAAATGTATTTCAGTCTTCAAAAGCAGCATGCAAATGTAATGTGTGGCGCAGACTTGTGTCACTTGTCTCTGCTGAGTCACATAAAATACTTTATTTTGAAATAGATAAAATAAATCACAATTCCACCTAAGCTTTGAATAGTTTTAGACCAAATTTTGTAGCATCTTTAGTGCTTTTAGGAACAGCATTTTCTTTCATAATTTCTAATTCTTCCTCACTTATGGTGACCAAGCGCTTGGCTGCCATTTTGCCAAGTCACTGGAGGTGATTATCGAGAAATAATCTGAATCTCTCGACCAATCAGCACGCAATTTCCTATAATCACCTCTGTATTTATACTAAAGTGGAATAATAAGAGGCATAAAACCAGCACAAATTTACAGACTGCAGAGGTACATTAAAGTTGCTTCAAATGCAAGTGGGTTTTGAGCATGGATTTGAAGAGTACAATTTCCAGTACAAATAGAACACATAACCTAGAAAATATGTAGAACCTGTGATAACTATAATTATTTAAACCATACCCTCAACACAAGTGCATTATGTGGCTGAGAAAACACATTTTCAAAACTACGCTTTTGGCCAGACTGCTTGTTTGTGTTTACATTATCCTCTTGTCAGTCTTTTAATAGGTCCAAAGCACTTTGACTCCACCCCATCTCAGTCTTTTTGGAAAGAAAAAAAATGGCAGCCATTCGATCTTCAGACCAACTGTTTAACACTCATGGAAGAAGGTCACTCTGGCTCCCTTGTCTGAACAGAAATTAGCCCACTGAGTTGTGGACATTATCTCCATGGCTTGTAGGCTGACTGTCTGACTCCAACTTTAACTTGCCACTATAAAACGAGTGTCTACACATTATGAGCATTAAGCTACAGTCACACCACAGCTCGCGATGCTTTGTGATGGGTTATCGATGAAAATGAGGCGTTTTGGTGGCGATGCATGGCGATATACTGTACAAGTGAGTTAAAAGTTGTGGTCACACAGCAGGTGAACACTTGACTGTCACACCTTTGCACGCTCGAGTGGCCATGTTCACTCACAGGACCCAGTCATTATGGGAAACACCTGATGCCGACTGGAATGCAATCAGCACGCGTATATAAGGACGCTGTTTTCACAGAGGCTTTGCGAAGTATTATCATTATCACTGTTTATCATTTATCATACTGTTATCATTGTTTTTAGGCGGCATGGTGGTGTAGTGGTTAGCACTGTCGCCTCACAGTAAGAAGGTCCTGGGTTCGAGGTCCTTTCTGTGTGGAGTTTGCATGTTCTCCCCCTGTCTGCATGGGTTTCCTCTGGGTGCTCCGGTTTCCCCCACAGTACAAAGACATGCAGGTTAGGTTAATTGGTGGCTCTAAATTGACCGTAGGTGTGAATGTGAGTGTGAATGGTTGTTTGTCTCTGTGTCAGCCCTGTGATAACCTGGTGGCTTGTCAAGGGTGTACACCACCTCTCGCCCATAGTCAGCTGGGATAGGCTCCAGCTTGCTTGCGACCCTGTAGAACAGGATAAGCGGTTACAGATAATGGATGGATGGATGTTTGTTTCTAGCGATGTTTATGCCTCTGCTTTTGGTTTTGTTTGCATTTTGTTTTTGTATCCATCAGGCTTGCTAATAAACACACTTCCTGCACTTAGATCTGTCTACCGCAGCATACCTGACAGAATACTTGCAAAGTTTCCGTGAAAACAGTGTCCTTATATGTGTGTGCTGATTGCGCTCAAATCAGCATCAGGTGTTTCCCATAGTGACTGGGTCCCAAGCATGTGCACATCACGCTCCGAAGTTTTCCCCGAATGTAAATGCACTTTTTAAGTCTCGGCGAAGGTTAGGTTATGCCGAGCCCCTGTCTTGATGAAGCTCCCGCGAGCATCAGGGACATGGATTCGAGACAAATACATCTCAAGAGGTTCGATGAAGGTTCCCCAAGCTTCGGGAAATATTACCAAACCCATCTGTGAGTATTTGCCACTTAGTTTGCTGATGAAAACATCACCACCAAATTTCATTGAAGTTTTTCACAACGTTTTTGGCCACTCACAAGGCGGAGACACACGAAAAAACAACTCACACAGCTTGGAGAACATTTTCTGTACATGGTGTGATTGGTGGCGATGCTACCAATTTTTCATCTCCAAGTATTCGTAAACCCATCGCGAGCTGGAGTCTGACCAAGGCCTTACCCTTATGCACATTAGCAACTGACAAAGCCACAGATGACTGATCAGCTTCGATCTACATGCATGATACAGAGCCATGATTTCAGAAACAGTGACAAGTGATAAAGTGTGAAGCAACATTTAAGTTTGTATGCAAATTAAGTATGAAGCAACAAATTCAAATGATTGGCTTGAATGATTCCTCAAACCAATCCTATAGTGCAGGGCTTTTCAAAGTGTGGGGCGCGCCCCCCCCTGGGGGGCACCAGAGTTCTTCAGGGGGGGCGCAACGTGAGAGACAAAATGGATCGGTTTTTAGTACCTAAAGCTACAGTGAGTGAGGAGACAAAGTCTGGGCCAAGCAAAAAAACAGAGCCTCCAGGATGTTGCGATTTGCAACTTCAGCCCAAATTCAACCAATCCCCGCGAATTCAGGGCAGTGTTGCAATTATATCCAATCACCGCAACTTTCCCGTAAATTTGACCAATCGTTGGCGTCGTCTTGAGGTGACGTCGACAAACTACCTTCCGCCTTACTTCCGTGTGTTCAAGAGAAGCAGCATGCGCGTCGTGTTGCCAGATTGGATGATTTCAAGTGCATTTTGGCGGGTTTTGAACATATTTTGGACTGGAAAACGTCACCAGTATCTGGCAACACTGAAAGTGTGTTATGTTTACAGTGAAGGACTGTGTGCACTTTTTTTTTTTTTTACTTAATACAAGAAGTTAATGGATGCCAATATTTTTGCCAAAATGATATTTTATTTTCCATTGTTTAGGCAGCTTCAGCATCATACTGTGAGATTCTGTTCAAATTGTTTTTTTTTCTTCTATGAAGCCTGAGCCATTTATTTTATTAGTTTATAATTATTGTTTAATTTAGTCTTCAGCAGAGACTGACTGTACACAGTACTAGTATTAATAGGTTTTTTTTTTCTTACATGAAAGCTGAGGCATTTATATTATATTTTAAGGTAACTTCATGTTGTGCTGTGAGGTTCTATGCACTTTAACTTTTGAACCAACAGGTGCATTTGGATAAGTAAAGCCTATTTTTCTGCATTTTTGTGGTCCTGGCAATCTTTTATATTGGTAAAGTTGTTTATAGGACCATTTCTCTGTTTTTTTTAATCAATAGTTTTTCAGTAATAACTTAATATTTAAAATATCACTCAATTTTAATCACAAAAAGAGAAAATCGGAACAATTTCTCGCAACTTTCACTTCCTCCCGCAATGTAATCGCAACAAAAACCTAAAAAACACCGCAAATTTCATCGCAATTTTTTTGGAACCCCCCCCGCAACATCAGACATTTTAGCCCGCAACAATCACAGAAAAGGCCCGCGGAATCCTGGGGGACTGGAAAAAGAAGGAAGTATGACCACGATTATTTAAAGTTTGGATTTTCATGGACTGGATCTGAAGATGCTCCACTGCCACAGTGTGTTGTCTGCCAAGAGATGCTAGCTAACGATGCTATGGGATGTTTAAAATGTGTAAAACAAGATGTTTTAAAAAGCACAGATGTTTAAAATGTGAAAAAGAAAAAAATGTGTACAACAACAAGTTTTTAAAAATACAAAAGGAACATTAAGTATAGCAACAACAAAAATTGTAAGGGGCGGCACGGTGGTGTAGTGGTTAGCGCTGTCGCCTCACAGCAAGAAGGTCCTGGGTTCGAGCCCCGGGGCCGGCAAGGGCCTTTCTGTGTGGAGTTTGCATGTTCTCCCCGTGTCCACGTGGGTTTCCTCCGGGTGCTCCGGTTTCCCCCACAGTCCAAAGACATGCAGGTTAGGTTAACTGGTGACTCTAAATTGACCATAGGTGTGAATGTGAGTGTGAATGGTTGTCTGTGTCTATGTGTCAGCCCTGTGATGACCTGGCGACTTGTCCAGGGTGTACCCCGCCTTTCGCCCGTAGTCAGCTGGGATAGGCTCCAGCTTGCCTGCGACCCTGTAGAAGGATAAAGCGGCTAGAGATAATGAGATGAGATGAAAAATTGTAAGGGGGGGCGCTGTTGTTTATTTGCTCTCCGAGGGGGGGCTCACTCTCCCACACTTTGAAAACCCCTGCTATAGTGCATCTGGTCCAGCTTTGCCATTCAAAATGTTCATACCTGCAGTTATTTCCCATTTCCTGTGGTTTCATCTTACCCTGTCATTAGATGTTTAGAGAGAAATTAATGTAGCAGTGAGGGCATGGTCAAGTGTCAGTTCTCTCGTTCAGGCTTTCTCACACTTTATTTCAAAACACACCATAAAATATAACTCACCGTTAATCAAACACAGGTGACAGTGTCCATTTATTAGGTCACTCGTTCTCTACATCTCCTCCTCCCATTCCCAGGAAAAACACTGCCATGCCCTCGCTGCCATGTTTATGAAAAAAAAATAAAACTTGGAAGAAAGTAGCAGCAATCATTGATGCTCCCTTTGAGTGTACAGTGCTCAGCGTAAATGAGTACACCCCCTTTGAAAAGTAACATTTTAAAGAATATCTCAATGAACACAAACAATTTCCAAAATGTTGACAAGACAAAGTTTAATATAACATCTGTTTAACTTATAACGTGAAAGTAAGGTTAATAATATAAACTTAGATTACACATTTTTTTCAGTTTTACTCAAATTAGGGTGGTGCAAAAATGAGTACACCCCACAACAAAAACTACTACATCTAGTACTTTGTATGGCCTCCATGATTTTTAATGACAGCACCAAGTCTTCTAGGCATGGAATGAACAAGTTGGTGACATTTTGCAACATCTTTTTCCATTCTTCAACAATGACCTCTTTTAGTGACTGGATGCTGGATGGAGAGTGATGCTCAACTTGTCTCTTCAGAATTCCCCAAAGAAAATAATTTCTTTACACCACAAAGGTGAAGGCTACAAGAAGATCAGCAAAGCTTTACTTATCAGTCAGAATACTGTAGCAAAAGTGGTACAAAAATTTAAGAAAGATGGAACTGCAACCATCTCACAGAGACGTCCAGGTTGTCCACAGAAGTTAACACCTCGACAGGCGCGTCTTCTGATGAGAAGGGTTGAAGAAAATCGGCATGCAAGTTCACTGTAGTTATCTAAAGAAGTAGAAAGCTAAACTGGGGTGACTATTTCCCGTGACACAATACAGTGTACACTGCAGAGGAATGGCATGCATGGATGCCGTCCACGAAAGAAGCCTCTCCTAAAGCCCAGGCACAAAAAAGCCCACCTAGAGTTTGCCAGGGCCCATGCTGACAAAGATGAAGACTACTGGGACTCTATACTCTGGAGTGATGAGACCAAGAGAAATGTTTTTGGAACTGATGGCTTCAAAACTGTATGGCATCACAAAGGTAAGGACTATAAAGAAAAATGCATGGTGCCTACAGTGAAACATGATGGTGGCAGTGTCCTTATGTGGGGCTGCATGAGTGCTGCTGGTGTCGGGGAGCTGCATTTCATTGATGGCATCATGAATTCACAGATGTATTGCTCTATACTGAAAGAGAAGATGCTACCATCACTCCATGCCCTTGGTCGTTGTGCACTTTTCCAACATGACTAAACACACATCTAAGGCCACTGTTGGATTTCTGAAGAAAAACAGGATGAAAGTGATTCAGTGACCAAGTATGTCTCCTGATCTGAACCCAATCGAGCACCTATGGGGAATTCTGAAGAGACAAGTTGAGCATCACTCTCCATCCAGCATCCAGTCACTAAAAGAGGTTATTGTTGAAGAATGGAAAAAGATTGATGTTGCAAAATGTCTCCAACTTGTTCATTCCATGCCTAGAAGACTTGGTGCTGTCATTAAAAATCATGGAGGCCATACAGTACAAAGTACTAGATGTAGTAGTTTTTGTTGTGGGGTGTACTCATTTTTGCACCACCCTAATTTGAGTAAAACTGAAAAAAAAATGTGTAATCTAAGTTATATTATTAACCTTACTTTCACATTATAAGTTAAACAGATGTTATATTAAACTTTGTCTTGTCAACATTTTAGAAATTGTTTGTGTTCATTGAGATATTCTTTAAAATGTTACTTTTCAAAGGGGGTGTACTCATTTACGCTGAGCACTGTATATAGCTATTACAGTTAGCTTGCAATTCTAATCTGCCAACAAACAACTGATTTTTGCACTGTTTAGCACATTATTTAATTGCTGTTTAACTAGATAGCTTTAAGATGTACATACACATAGCTTCTAGCATTTCTCAGTGGAACTAAAAAAAACAGACTGGAGAGGCCACAGCCGTGAAACACAAAAGTAGCGGTCACTACATCTGAAAAGAGACACACAAAAGTGATGTGTGCAGCTGCTGCATAATACATAACTCCATGACTTTGTTGTGTTTCAGCACACACACAAAAAGGCATGTTTGTGATTCTTATGGCTTTCCTGACAGATATCTAGGGTTTCTAGGAGCACAACTGCATACCTTACAGTACTAACCTTTCTGAAATTCCATGAAGGTGAAGTAAAAACTAGACTTTTCAAAATCTCCCAAATGTACTTTTCCTGATATTACACTACAATTATTACCTCGCCTGGGACGGAGTCCACCAGGGGGCGAGTTATTGTTTTCAGTGGGTTTCTTTGGGTTTTTTTTGTTAGCAGCATTACGGGAAAACGGCTGGACCAATCTTCCTGAAACTTCCAGAAAAGATGGGCATTGGTCTCGAATAGAAGCTCCAACATTTTGAGGGTCGTCTGGTCAAGGTCAAGGTCACCAAAAAGGTCAAACTCCTTCTTTTCGCGATATCTTCCTTCATATTCATCATATTTACTTCAAACCAATTCCAAAATGTTCATCTTTCAATTCTGCTTCCACTGATATGCTACATGATGGGGTATCTCTCATAGTTTTCTTTCAAACTTTCATTTGTTTGTTTGTTTGTATGTATGTGTCTGTTAACAATCTAGCGTCTAGACGGTTGCAGCAATTGACTTCAAATTTTCAAGGTAGGTGGGCAATGGTCCGTAGATTACCTAATTAAATTTTGGGGTTAATTGGGTCAAGGTGAAAATTAAGGTCACCGGAAAGGTCAACCTTTTGATCAAAACATATTTTCCATTTTAACTCAAAAACGGTTGCCGAGAGACAGATGTTTACGATTATGAGCATATAAGAACTCCCATATGACCTTTCATTTAGCACCATGATCTTTGACTTTGAGTGACCCTGAAAGGTCAAACTCAATGTCGCAGATTTTCAGAGGCCTGTAACTTGAAAACGGTTGATGGTAGACAGATATTTACCATTATCAACTTATAGGAAGTGCCATATGGGCTTTCATTTGGCGCCATGACCTTTGACCTTGAATGACTCTGAAATGTCAAACTCAAGGTCATGGATCTTCATAGGACTATAACCTGATAGCTGATGATTGAGAAATATTACCATTATCAACATATAGGTATAAAATAAGTGCTGCCTGGTGAGGTTTGTTCTGCCTGGCAACACTTGTTTTTGTAGTGATGCTCACCTGAGGGCAGGTAACGTTCTGAGGAGATTTTTTCACCTGAAGGGACTCATGAAGCAGCAGGCCACCTGATCCACAACCTCTAAATATGTCTTGCAGAATGTCATGTTGATATTACAATTTTTCTAAAATTATGTTTACCAGGAGTGGAAAAGGTGTTTGTTGGTTGTTTCAGCAGCATTTGGATGCTAATTATTAATTATTACAAAGCCATGATAATGGTAGGGGGTGGGAAAAATGGAGGTAGGATATATTTGTGATTTTTTTTTGTACCAAGAAAGATATTGCATTTATTCTTTTGTTTTGGTTCCAAATGTGTACCAATTTACATGAAAATTATGTCATCCCATTTATAAATGCTGTTTTTCAGTTTAAATACTCACCGATATAAAATACAGGAAGAATGTCAGGGCTAAATCACGTTTCCTTCTTTTTTTTCTTCTTCACAATGTGTAGCCTATATGTGTTTTTAAATCAAACATGAATCATTGGTTAATTGGTCTGTCTTTGCGTGAACGCTAACTAATTCATTCAAAATTAGGTCCTTTGAAGACAGTGAGTGTGATTTATTGCCTTTGAGGTGAGTGTTCTCATTAAGGACATGTGTTCATAATGGGCTAATGAGGAGAACAGTGCAGCAGGCCATAATTAGCAAAACTAGGGTGGCCTGTCTGTGTATTTTAAGGAAATTGTGAACAAAAAAAAATCACAGAATTTTGGACAGTTTTGATCTCACATGATATGATTCAGCTTGCCTGTGTGTGTGCGTGTGTGTTGGGGGGTCGATGACCAGTGAAACATTTTAAGAATCAAAATGTATACTGCACCAGATTCTAATTTCTAATCCCTATGTCCATTCTTATTTGATTTAATTTGTTTTATTTTATTTCATTGAGTTAAATATTTTGGCTTACATTATGTATGTCTTTCTTTGTGTGTGTGCTGGTCTTTTTTCTTTTCTTTTCTTTTTTTTTTTTACTCCCATGCTTCTCACTGATTATTGAAAAAGCATACATTAAAATGCAAACGTTGGATACATCAGCTAGGGCTGTAGTCAAGACCACTGTTAAGTCCAATACCAAGACTAGATTGCACTGATGCCAAGGCAAGATCAAATCAAGACAAGATTAACTCCAAATGAAAGCAAGACTAAGCCAAGATAAAGATTGAAAATCAAATCATTTTCCAGGCTAAGCCTTTACTTCAACCAGTTGGCTTCATTTGTGCATTACACCAGGGATTAGGCTATGTTTTCTAAAATCAAGAACTGCTTCTTGTCAAACTTGTGGGGGAAAAATGCTAACACAAATTTTAACTCTTGTCTGAGACCAAAAACCAAGAGACAAGTCCAAGTGACTACAGAAAGTTGATGTTGATGCCAACTACGTTTCGTTATTTATGATATTGGACTTGAGCCCTAACTTCACCTCATGTCAACATAAATATCATGCAGATTTATCTAGCAATGTTACAAGTAGTTTGTATTTTACAAACTGCTAATTGCACTCATAAAGACTCCCATTTATACATTTTCTCACATAAAACCCAAAACTTATAGCATGGCTCCCAAGTGGGACAAAAGAAAAGCTTTTGCTCTATCTCCCAACAAGTTCCTGCAAGTCTCGCCGATGCTACAGTCATCCATCTCTGGGAACCAAAGGAACAAAATTAGCTCTGCTGTTTGGGTGGAATTGATGGCATACTCTCTCTCCCTTGTCAATCACAGACACAAATCAACTATGGGAGCCTGTGAGTTCAGGTAGGCAGAAGTAAACAATTGCAAGTGTTTGAACATATTTGGTTAGCTGGTTTCACTTGTCTCAGAGGAAGGATGTGTTAAGGCCTCTGCATGCTCTTGCGACAAGGCTTTCGCAGATAGCTTTTCGCAGACAGTTGTAATTTATCGTTGAGCGGGGAGTATAGGCGTGCGCGATGTTATTCACCGGCACAACGCAAGGGGGAGCGAAGTCGCTAGGAGTAGTTGGTGGGTGTGGTTAGTGGAGTGTTTATCCTCCGGTTACTTATAATGACTAGAACTTTTATTTTTTATAATGACTAGAACTGGAGTCGTATAGATGTACGTACTTCCTCAATCAACCGCTCTTCATGCTGCTCCATCTTCGCTCGTGTTTTTAAAAATGCCGGTCGTGAAAACAAAACAAACCGGGAAAGTAGGGAAGCGGAAGTGCGTGTACAGCGGATGTAGAGTGGACCAATCAGAGCCCTCTTGTCTGCGGCGCTGTCTGCGAGGCTTCTGCGGTGGTCACAATTTTTGGGAGGTGCGCGCAGAGCGTCTGCGAAGGTGGGGGGGCTATGCAGACACTGTCTGTGACGCTATCTGCGAGGACTGGGTTGTCAGCATAAATTGGCCTTTAGACTTCACCCAGACGCGCAGCTTGTGAACAAGCAAGGCAGGCAACTGCTTGGGACCCCCTGGCCCAGGGGCCCCCCGAGAGTTGGGGCCCGAGGGCTTATTTATTTTGTTTTTTATTGTTTTTATTGTTCTTTACCATTGTATTTTCACATTTGGAATTTAAAAAACTGGTTTCATACATTTTTCATTGATGTCAGATTATTTATAACATATTGGTGATGAACACTGGTCAGAAGGGCCCCCTGGAAATTTTTGCTTGGGGCCACAACAGACTCTAGAATTGCCTCTGACTTCACCCTCCCTGGCTGGTACTGGTTGTTTGATAGGAGAGAGCTGGGTTTACTAACATGTCCTCCTCAGCTGTTCCTAAGTTTGCTTGAGAACCAAACATCACTGTTGACTGGGTAT
This sequence comes from Neoarius graeffei, assembly GCF_027579695.1. Taxonomy (NCBI): domain Eukaryota; kingdom Metazoa; phylum Chordata; class Actinopteri; order Siluriformes; family Ariidae; genus Neoarius; species Neoarius graeffei. The sequence continues at coordinate 16,729,700 of NC_083580.1, forward strand.
TCTTAGGATGCAGGCATTTCACCACTACAACTATGCATTCTGCCACCACATGATCAAGACATCTTTTTTTTTTTTTTTGACAACCAAGTATGCTATTTGGGAGCGGAAAAAAATCCCAAAACCTTTGTGCCCTCATCAGTATATAACATTTATAGTGTATGCCTTTTTACATATTCTCATCTCATCTCATTATCTCTAGCCACTTTATCCTGTTCTACAGGGTCACAGGCAAGCTGGAGCCTATCCCAGCTGACTATGGGCGAAAGGCGGGGTACACCCTGGGCAAGTCGCCAGGTCATCACAGGGCTCTGTGTATTTCTGTAACCTAATTTATAACTGTTTACATACTTTATTTCAAACCTGCATTACACCATCCTTATTCAGTCACAGAGTGAGTCACTCTCAATAAAAAAACTCAGACACGTTTCCTCCTATGTATTTACTATTGCAAGGAGGAAAGACTACGATCAAACTATTTTTCCTTGCCGTTTTTCTCTTCTTTTGCAATTTTTTTGTGCCATTGTGATCATTAAAGGCTTAAAATAGTACTTAAACTGTCACCTAAGAGAAAATCCAATACCAAACAAAAACAAATAAACAAATACAATACCAAAGAAAAGAAACAACAAAAAAATGTGTCAGAAATATACTAATTACTTGAGGCACTTCATGCAGCATGTGCCGCCTCCCTCTCCTCTGTCCTATTCTTCTAGACATTTCTGCTGCATCTGACATAGTTGATCACCCCATCCTCTTGTCATCCCTCTCAGCACTGGGGATCTGCTGGACAGCCCAGGATTGGTTCAAGTCCTACCTCTCCGGTCACTCCTTCCAGGTTACCTGGTCTCATAGTATCAGCACCATGCCCACTTACACTTAGCACTGGTGTCCCCCAAGGTTCAGTCCTTGGTCTGCTTTTCTTCTCCCTCTACACCTAGTCTCTTAGCTTGATTATCTCTGCTCATGATCTATCCTACCACTGCTATGTTGATGACACTCAATTGTTTCTCTCTTTTCCTCCTTCTGACACACAGGTCTCCACTCACATCTCTACTTGCCTGCATGACATCTATGAACAACCATCACCTGAAGCTCAACCCAGGCAAGATGGAGGCAACCTACATTCCCACTCCAACCTCATAACCCCTGGACTGTCCTTGGGGGACATCTCTAGGTAAACTTCACCCAGTGCAAAGAACTGATGAGTGGTGTTTGACGACAGACTATCCTCTTCAGTGAACATCACTGCAGTGACCAGGATGTGCAGATTTCTCCTTTACAACATCCAAAGGCTCTGTCTCTTCCTCACAACCTGCTCTACTCAACTCTTGGTCCAAATGCTGATTGTCTCCTGCTTGGACTACTGCAACTCTCTCCTTGCTGGCCTTCCAGCATCTGCCACCAGACCCCTGCAGCTCATCTAGAATGCTGCAGCCCACCTGGTTTATAATCTCCCTCTTTCCTCCCACATTGCCCCTCTGCTTTCTGCCCTTCACTGGCTGTCTGCCACAGCTCACATCAAACTTAAGAGTTGGTGCTAGCTTACCAGGCAGTCAAGGGGTTAGGTCCAGCACACCTCCAGAAACTGATCCGACACTATATGCCAGCTAGACCCCCTATGCTCCCCTGCTACCAATTGCCTGGCCCCTCCTCCTCTCTGCTTCTTTTCAAGATTGCTGTCTCTCCCGGCTCCCCGTTCATGGAATAACCTTCCCATTCAGGTGAGAACTGCTGTTTCGCTGATCACCTTTAAGTGCAGACTGAAGACCCACCTCTCCCCTGGTTCTCTGCCCACTGTGTAATTGCATAGCGGTCTTGACCAACCCAGGCTGTATACTGTATAGCCTGGTCATGATGACTCAGTGTTAGCCATTGGGGTTTTATGTTTCTCTATTTAGTTGTACATTTTTTCCAGCTCATTTGTATGGTTGGCTGTTTGTATTGTTTTTCTTGGCTGTTTGGTGATTTTTACTTCAATAAAGTCATTGAGGGGACAATGAAGAGGGTGAACGAGTTGAATGACTTTCAATCGGTTCAACCAGCCCACGTCCCCTCCACCCTCTCCCTCACTGCAGCTATCTCTCCTTCTTCCCTCAACACACCTCCCCCCAGTCATCACAGCAGCCCCCTCCTCCCCCACCTCAACACAGACTCCTCTATGCATTACTGCAGACCAGGTCAGAGGTCAACTGAGGAAGCTTCACCCCAGGAAAGCAGCAGGCCCAGACAAGGTGTGTCCACGACTACTGAAGACCTGCGCTGCTGAACTGGGTGAACCACTCCAACGCATCTTCAACCTCAGCCTGCAGCTGGGGAGAGTGCCAACCCTCTGGAAGACATCATGTATCGTTCCAGTTCCCAAAAAGAATCGGCCCAGCGAGCTGAATGACTTCCGACCGGTGGCACTCACTTCACATCTGATGAAGACGTTGGAGCGGCTCTTCCTCAGCCTCCTCAGACCCGAGGTACAACATGCCCAGGACTGTCTGCAGTTTGCGTACCGGGCAGGTGTTGGTGTGGAAGACACCATCCTCTACCTGCTACACCGAGCCCACTCGCATCTGGATAAGGGAAATGGCACAATGAGGATCCTCTTCTTGGACTTCTCAAGTGCCTTCAACACCATCCAGCCCCTACTGCTTCAGGACAAACTGAACAGGATGCGAGTGGACCCCTGCCTGGTCACCTGGATCTCCAGCTACCTCACTAACAGGCTGCAGTACATCAGGCTGAAGGACATCAAGTCTGACACTGTAATTAGCAGCACCGGAGCACCCCAGGGCACGATGCTGGCCCCTCTTCTCTTCACCCTGTACACCGCGGACTTCTGCTACAACTCGGAGCTGTGTCACATTCAGAAGTTTGCTGATGACACAGCCATCATCGGGTGTATCAGTGACGACAGAGAGGAGTATAGGAGTCTGGTGAGGGACTTTGCTGTGTGGTGCAACAGAAACCATCTGCAGCTCAACACCTTGAAGACCAAGGAGCTGGTCATTGACTTTGGGAGGTCCAGACCAAGGTCACGACCAGTTCTGATCGAGGGAGTCAAGGTGGAGGCTGTGGATTCCTGCAAGTACCTCGGGCTGTGGCTAGACAGCAAGCTGGACTGGACTTGCAACACCAATCACTTATACAGGAAGGGACAGAGCAGGCTATACTTCCTTAGGAGGCTGCGGTCCTTTAACATCTGCAGGAAACTCCTGTGGATGTTCTATCAGTCTGTGGTTGCCAGTGTCCTGTTTTACACCGTGGTGTGCTGGGGGGGCAGCACATCCAAGAAGGACACATCCAGGCTGGACAAACTGATCAGGCGGGCCGGCTCTGTGGTTGGCATGAAGCTGGACTCTCTGGTGATGGTGGCAGAGAAGAGGTCTATGGACAAACTATTGAACATCATGGACGATGCCAGTCACCCTCTGCACACCGTCATCAGCAACCAGAGGCGCCTGTTCAGTGACAGAATGCTCCTTCCCAAGTGCAGGACGAACAGACTCAAAAACTCCTTTGTCCCTCACGCCATCAGACTGTACAACTCCTCTCTGGGGGGGAGGAGGGGTAACAGGAGGACAGAGGACGGGAAGGAGCAGTAGCCTAGCCTAACAATAAGCAATACCGGACAATGTGCAATATACTGTGCAATATAAAGTGCAATATCTTTCCTGCTCCCCCCCACACACCCTAACCCCACTTCTCCCCCCCTTTCCCCCTCCCCCTTCCTCTCTTCCCCATATCTTATTCTTTTATATTTGTATATGTAAATACTTAATTTATTTTAATTTATCTAGAAGTTTTCTCTATTTCTTTTCTCTGTTTATCTGTAATGATGCTGCTGGAATCTTAATTTCCCTGAGGGAACCCTCCCAAAGGGATCATTAAAGTTTTATCTAATCTAATCTAATCTAATCTAATCTAATCTAATCTAATCTAATCTAATCTAAAATATTACACTAAGCATTATCCTGTCACTTGTTCAGTTGGCACTAGAACTTTCTTGTCTAGAAGTTCAGCACTTCTTGTACCTGACTTTTGCACTCATACGTCATTCTGGATAAGAGCGTCTGCTAAATGCCTGTAATGTAATGTAATACCATCACTTAATTAGGAACACCTGTACACATGCGTATTCATGCAATGGTCCAGTCAGCCAATTATGTGGCAACAGCACAATGCATAAAATAATGCAGATACAGATAAAGGTTTCAGTTAACATTTACATCAAGCATCAGCATGGGGAAAAATGTGATTTTAGTGATTTTTGCTTCAGCATTGTTGTTGGTGCCAGGTGGCCTGGTTTGAGTTTTTCAGATATTGCTGATCTCAGTCTCTAGAATTTACCCAGAATGGTGTTGAAAACAAACAAGCAAATAAATATCCAGTGATCAGCAGTTTGGCAGGTGGAAAAGCTTTGGGAACTCAAATAACCATTCTTTACAACTATGGTCAGCAGAAAAGCATCTCAGAATGTCAAGTCAAGGATATTTTTATAGCGCTTTTAACAATAGACATTGTCGCAAAGCAGCTTTACAGAAAAATTAAGACTTTAAACATGAGCTAATTTTATCCCTATCCTATCCCCAATGAGCAAGCCTATGGCAATAGTGGCAAGGAAAAACTCCCTCAGACAACATGATGAAGAAACCTTGAGAGGAACCAGACTCCAAAGGGAACCCATCTTGACCCCCTAAATAACAATCCCAGCATTGTTTGAATTTCACAACCTATATAAGTATTGGTGCAGACCAATTGCATCCCTTTATGGCCACAATTAACCCATCCTATAATGGTTACTTGGGCGGCATGGTGGTGTAGTGGTTAGCACTGTCGCCTCACAGCAAAAAGGTTCTGGGTTCAAGCCCAATGGCCAACAGGGGCCTTTCTGTGTGGAGTTTGCATGTTCTCCCCGTGTCCACGTGGGTTTCCTCCGGGTGCATTGGTTTCCCCCACAGTCCAAAGACATGCAGGTTAGGCTAATTGGTGGCTCTAAATTGACCGTAGGTGTGCATGGTTTGTGAATGGTTGTTTGTCTCTATGTGTCAGCCCTGCGATGATATGGTGACTTGTCCAGGGTGTACCCTGCCTCTCGCCCATAGTCAGCTGGGATAGGCTCTAGCGTGCCTGCAACCCTGCACAGGATAAGTGGTTACAGATAATGGATGGTTGGATAATGGCTAGTTCATAATATGTCACAAAGTACAAGTCACCCTTGAGATGTGGTAGAAGGGGTTTTGGAGCATAAATATAACACATACATGCTAGTACACCTATTGTAATTCTACGAATTTGTGTTGTCTTGGTCATTGTTCTCTGTTTGGCAAAGTGCTCTTGTTATAATTCATACTTGTGTTTTGCTAAAAGTCTGAGATGCATTCATGATAGTTTGGCCATGTTTACACAGAAATGTGTGTGAAGAATTCTGAAAATGTCAGCTTGGCACTGAATAATGCTTGTTCTCATGCACAGATACAGTAGATAGATAGATAGATAGATAGATAGATAGATAGATAGATAGATAGATAGATAATCATCTCATCTCATTATCTCTAGCCGCTTTATCCTTCTACAGGGTCGCAGGCAAGCTGGAGCCTATCCCAGCTGACTACGGGCGAAAGGCGGGGTACACCCTGGACAAGTCGCCAGGTCATCACAGGGCTGACACATAGACACAGACAACCATTCACACTCACATTCACACCTACGGTCAATTTAGAGTCACCAGTTAACCTAACCTGCATGTCTTTGGACTGTGGGGGAAACCGGAGCACCCGGAGGAAACCCACGTGGACACGGGGAGAACATGCAAACTCCACACAGAAAGGCCCTCGCCGGCCCCGGGGCTCGAACCCAGGACCTTCTTGCTGTGAGGCGACAGCGCTAACCACTACACCACCGTGTCGCCCTAGATAATCACTTTAATGAAATAATTATTTGAGGATATGGCTTTTTTAAATACTGTTTCATCCTACTGATGAAACATTGTGTGAGCCTACTTTTTTGCAATGATGATCTTGATATTATCTTTATGACAAATGGTCCCAGGAGATGCATTTGAGACACAAAAACAGCATGATTTAATGGCTATGCATCTAGTCAAGTGTGCTTTTATTGCCATCCCTCTATATACTGTAGCTTGTATACGTTGGAATGAAATGTCTGTTCTCCAGGAACGTTATATTATGCAACGCAACAGTATGCGAGACTACATAAAGTGCAAATACACAACAGTGTAAGAGGGCTTTAGGGCAAAGAATACACAGAAAAAAAACAATAAATACACAGGACAAGTAATACACAGAAAATGAGCTGTAAACTGTAAATTATTGAGTAGGGTAGCAGCAATAAGTGTAACATTCCATCAATATAAAGGGTCTGATGCAGCTTTGTACAGTGTAGTGTGCAGTGGTATTACAGACTAATCTAGTCCTCTAGTCATCAATATGAGACTAAGTATTGTTATCCAGACTAAGCAGATGACTGTTAATCATATGTCTTAAGAGTGTGGGGGAAAATGGGATGCTAAATAAGATAAGATGTCTCTAGCAGGGAGAAATGTTGATGTGAGAAAACAGGAATCCCTGCTCAGGATTGTGGAGGAACACGATCAGCAAAGCTCCATGAAGCTCTCCATCTGACAGAAGATTATAATCAGAAATCCAACATACAGTTTCAAGCCTCCTCTGTGCCTCTGCAATCCAGACTGAGAGCAGTTTCTGGTTAGGAGATAGAAAGCAAACTGCTCACTGCACTCTGTCTGTCTGCCTGTATATACATTTCATATACATTAGGATGTAACCAAATACAGATGCATTCTTCTGAATGAACAGATAATGTGTTCTAAACTAATACAAAGGATGGTGGTGTACTATTCACTGTTTTTTTTATGCCACACATTTTCACAAGGCATCTGATTGAATCGAGAAGTATGCATCGGAATTGAGATCCCATGGGGTTCAGCTAAAACGCTGTGCGATTGAAAGGTTTTTATTTTTATACAAGTGCAAGCAAGAGGCCAGATAGACTCATGTAGACTACAGTCACACGACAGCATGAGATGCTTTGCGATGGGCTATCGATAAAAATAAGGCATTTGGTGGTGATGTCTTGGAGCTTCAGGAAGTATTCCTAAACCCATCTGTGAGTATTCGCCGCTTAGTTTGCCAATGAAAACATCGCAAATCAACAAACCGTGGTGTTCATGATGTTTTTGGCCACTCATGAGGTGGAACCACTGAAAAACAACTCGCGAAGCTCAGAGAACAGTCCTAGTGCATTGCACGATTGGTGGTGATGCTGCCAATTTTTCATCACCAAGTATTCGCAAACCTATCATGAGCTGTCGTGTGACCAGGCCCTTACAGCACACCTCATAAATGTCTGATCACGGTTGTGGTGGTTTAAATTAGGCTACAAGTTGGTTTGTATTTTAGAAAATAGAACCAGCTATTATTTTGAAAAGGGGGAGGCACGGTGGTGTAGTGGTTAGCACTGTCGCCTCACAGCAAGAAGGTCTGGGTTCGAGCCCCATGGCTGGCGAGGGCCTTTCTGTGCGGAGTTCGCATGTTCTCCCCGTGTCCACGTGGGTTTCCTCCGGGTGCTCCAGTTTCCCCCAAAGGCATGCAGGTTAGGTTAACTGGTGACTCTAAATTGACCATAGGTGTGAATGTGAGTGTGAATGGTTGTCTGTGTCTATGTGTCAGCCCTGTGATGACCTGGCGACTTGTCCAGGGTGTACCCCGCCTTTCGCCCGTAGTCAGCTGGGATAGGCTCCAGCTTGCCTGCGACCCTGGAGAACAGGATAAAGCGGCTAGAGATAATGAGATGAGATGAGATATTATTTTGAAAAGGGTTGAAAAAATATGCAGTGTGTAACTCTAGAGCACAGTCAGTGTGCTTATTGTGACATGACTGTTTTCGCGTTGTAGTCTTGTCTTCACCGCTGTCATCTGTGATCTAGTCAATTGTGTCCAGCTATTTTGTTTAAGCTCATAATTACTTTACTGATTTATACCTTGTTGTCCCAGTGCAAGGTTTTATATCATGCTCATACTGATTAAATTCTGAGCCTCATTTCTTTATTCTTTGTGTTTATCCTGTTGTTCAGGTAGTACTTCCTGGTTTAGATCTTTGTCTGTTTTCTTGTGTTTGTGTATGGATTATCCATGTCTCTTTCTGCCTGCTGGTGCTCTGCCCCCTGCAGTCGACTCTGATTACGGTATCTCTTCAACTCACATTACAATGAGCACATCTCTAGTTGACCAAATTGTGAACTCAAGTGATGTAACTGGGGTTGAGGAACTGTCAGAGCCAGAATTTACACATCATACTGAAAGTTCTTGCAATTCTACGCCTGGACATTTTTTTTTCTAGTAACTCTGGGGGCATCGTGGTAGGATTCATTAAAAAAAAGTTTTAAAATTCCAGCTTAGGCCACCCCCACTTCAGTTTAAAATCTGAATATAGACATGAGTATTTGGAGATATAAATATTTGGAGAACAATACAGATACAGGTTGTGGCATCCACCAATATACATTACGTGCCTTTGTTTGCAACTGTACAATACACATAATAAAGGCAGGCACCAAACAATAATAAAGCTTGGAAAGAGTGTTCTCTCTCTCATTTTCTCTAGCCGCTTTATCCTGTTCTACAGGGTCGCAGGCAAGCTGGAGCCTATCCCAGCTGACTACGGGCGAAAGGCAGGGTACACCCTGGACAAGTTGCCAGGTCATCACGGGGCTGACACATAGACACAGACAACCATTCACATTCACACCTACGGTCAATTTAGAGTCACCAGTTAACCTAACCTGCATGTCTTTGGACTGTGGGGGAAACTGGAGCACCCGGAGGAAACCCACGCGGACACGGGGAGAACATGCAAACTCCGCACAGAAAGGCCCTCGCCGGCCACGGGGCCCAAACCCGGACCCTCTTGCTGTGAGGCGACAGTGCTAACCACTACACCACCATGCCACCCTGGAAAGAGTGTTATTAGAGAATAATAACTAGAAAAAATTAATTAATAAAAATTAATTAAATCTGACTAATTGTGGCAGTATGCAGAGCTGCTTAGCCAAAAATATAAAGTAGTTTGGTTTAATTCTGGTCAGTGATGCGCTATCGTTCATAGCCGTTGTGTGTAATAAAGTTTGATAGTTTACATCTAACCTAGGCTGCAGGGTATGGCATAGCTCCATACCCTACACCGTAGCGCATATATGTATATTTTTATCCAGAGCAACATACAACATGCCTGGGGAGCAGTAGAGGGTTAGATGCCTTGCTCAAGGGCACTTCAGCCATTCCTGCAGGTCCAGGGAATCGAACCATGACCTTTTGGTCCAAAAGCTGCTTCTCTAACCATTAGACCATGGCTTAGGTTATTAAGACCATGGGTACTAGGTTATTATATATTAGGTTTTTAAGATTAAGTGGTTTAAGATGAAGGAATAGCACACAAACAGACAAAAGTAATGCGCACCCCTGACCCTGATCCCACCAACCCCCCTCCATGGTCAAGGGTGTGCTATTCCAATTATACTACAGTGATTTGCCACCATAACAATGCTTATTTTATGAATGAGCAAAATGTCATACTATTTAATGGTTTATAATCCTGAAAGTGTAACAGAGACTGAGCACGTTTATAACTGAGAATAAATGTTAATCATCTCCTAACAAACAAAAAAACACTGACAATTATGAGAATTATCCAGATGTTTTTAATCCATCTATTATTTGTCTCACATTATGTTTGCTGCACAAGCCCCAGTATATAAGCTGTTAGTATCGAAACAGTACCAGGTTAGAACTAGCACATTAATATTAACCTAGTGTACAAGTTACAGCCAGAACTACCTGACAACCTGAACTAAAATGATCCAAACCGTCTTCCAATCAGAATCCAGCATTCGCTGTGATATAAAATGTACTAATACAGTCTCTATCTAAGTTAATATAGGTTTTTAGTATAAATACGCAGGTGATTATAGGAAATCGCGCATGCTGATTGGTCGAGAAATTCAAACTATTTCTCAATAATCAACTCGAGTCACTCAGCAAAATGGCAGCCAATCGCTTTGTCACAGTAAGTGAGGAAAAATTACAAATTATAAAAAAAAAAATAAAAAATGCTGTTCCTAAAAGCACTAAAGATGCTCCGAAGTTTGGTCTAAAACTATTCAAAGTCTAAAACTATTCAAACTTAATGACATTTACCAGCTTCAGTGGTCTTGGATTTAATCTCTATAAGCAGTTAATCCTCGAAAAATGAATTGAAGGCAATGAGAGGTAAAGCAAGGGATGAAAAAATCAAAATGCAGGAGTGATAGAGGTATGAACCAAGGTGGAGTGCTTTGGAGTATTGCCCAGAACATGTCTAGTAAGTTTAGAGGTATTGTTTTGAAAATTGACTATAGGGCCAGTTTGAAATTTCCCATTCAAAGTCAGTGGGAAAAAATGGACAGATGGAGGGATAAAAAAAAGAGGGATGCAGGTGGAATATCAAAATGAAAACAAGTGTCATTTACAAGACATGCTACAAAGTTTGAACAAATTTTCTCCAACCCCAAATCAGAAAAAGTTGGGATTGTATGGAAAATGCCAATAAAAAAGAAAGCAATGACACTTTTCTGTTTTAGCCAGCATTAACTTTTTTCATGTATTTTTATTATTTTATAGAAGGTTCTTTAACAATGTGTAATACAACATTCATACATTACACTTACAATCACCTTATATCTCCCACCCCACCCACAACAAATCTTTATGCCAAGGAAGAAATCCCCCCCCCCCAAAAAAAAAGGATGCTCATGGTGAATGACTGCATCGTTTTTGAGCTTTGCTTCACAATGCGCTCTCAATTACTATTAAGGAAGTGTTGTTAGCTTATCAAAATAAGTCAGTAGAGGATTCCAGGTTTTATAGGATTTTTTGGTGGATCCTTTGAGAAAATATTTGATCCTTTCCAGTTTTAAAAACATCATTATGTCAGAAAGCCATACAGATGCTTTTGGTGGGGTTACTGATTTCCATTCCATGAGTATTCTCCGACGTGCTATGATGGTTGCAAAAGCAATAACATTTTCTTTACTGCTGGGTATTATAAAGTCTCCTCCTTGTACCCCAAATATAGCTGTTGCTGGGCTGGGTTGTAGATCTAAGCCAAAGGCCTCATTCAAAATCTTAAATATTGATGTCCAGAGCTCTCATCTTAGAACACGTCCAGAGCATGTGGGTTAAATCTCCTCTGGCCATTCTACAGCGGACACATAAATCATCTTTGTTAGAGTATATTTTGGCCAGTTTTGCCTTACTGTAATGCATATGGTGGAGAATTTTAAATTGAATTAAGTTTAAGCGTGCACAGGAGGAGGAATCATTCACCCAGCTCAGAGCTCTATCCAACACTGCCTTAGATATCTCATCTCATCTCATTATCTCTAGCCGCTTGATCCTGTTCTACAGGGTCGCAGGCAAGCTGGAGCCTATCCCAGCTGACTACAGGCGAAAGGTGGGGTACACCCTGGACAAGTCGCCAGGTCATCACAGGGCTGACACATAGACACAGACAACCATTCACACTCACATTCACACCTACGGTCAATTTAGAGTCGCCAGTTAACCTACCCTGCATGTCTTTGGACTGTGGGGGAAACCGGAGCACCCAGAGGAAACCCACACAGACACGGGGAGAACATGCAAACTCCACACAGAAAGGGCCTCGTCGGCCACGGGGCTCGAACCTGGACCTTCTTGCTGTGAGGCGACAACACTAACCACTACACCACCGTGCCGCCCTGCCTCAGATATGTCAGTCTCTATTTCTTCTTCCCATGTAGCTTTAATGTTATCCATAGATGTTTTTTTGGATGACATAATTAAGTTGTATATAATAGATATCTGGCCTCTAAGGGTAAGAGGAGTTTGAAGTATGTCATCCATAACTGAATGTTCAGGTAACTGAGGAAAGGATGAGATGTGTGTTTGAATGAAATGGCGAATCTGCAGGTATCGGAAGAAACTGGATTTAGAAATATTGAATGTGTTGGAAAAGTCAGTGAAGTTGGGAAAGACCTGGGTAATGAAAAAATTACTGCATGTAGTGAGGCCTTTATGGCCCCACTGTCTGAAGGTGTCATCCAACTTAGCAGCTAGAAAATGGTGATTATTACAGATAGGACTATGTATAGAAAGATCAGACAAGTTAAATGTTTGCCTAAACTGAATCCAGATCGTAAGTGTAGAACTTACTACAGGATTAGAAGAGAACCGTGAAGGAGAGAGGGGAAGTTTTGATGTAATCAGTGCAGCAACTGATGCTTGCTTACAACACTTTGCTTCTGCACTGCACCAGTCCGTTTCAGGGGTCTAGAACCAATCAACAATTTTTTGTAAGTTTGTTGCCCAATAATAACTCAACAGATTTGGAAGGGCAAGCCCACCTTCTTTTCTTGGTCTTTCAAGATATGTCCTTCGCAGCCTTGATGATTTACCTCCCCATAAAAAGTGTGAAAGTTGCTCTTCTGTTGAGTGAAAAAAAAAAGACTTTGGTAGAAAAACTGGAAGACTTTGAAATAAGTACAGAAATCTAGGTAGCACATTCAACTTAATGCAGTTAATTCTCCCAGCTAGAGATAAATAAAGAATACTCCAGTGCTGAAGGTCTGACTGTAGTTTCTCAAGTATGGGACAGAAGTTAGCTTCAAATAAACCAGAGAAGGATGGGGTAATATAAATTCCTAAATATTTAAATCCTGACTTTGACATACAGAAGGGCAGGTCCGTATCTTTTAATTTGAGTGCCTTGTTATTTATAGGAAAACATAAACTTTTTGAGTAATTTATTTTATAACCAGAAAAACTACTGACATCATTTAAAATACTCAAAATCACAGGTGTACAAGACAGAGGATCAGTAATGTAAATTAAAAGATCATCAGCATACAGTGAGATTTTATATTCCATCTCCATCCTATTAATTCCCAGTATAGATTGTGTAGTCCTAAGCCTAATTGCCAGGGGTTCTATCACTAGAATAAAAAGCAGAGGCCTTAGAGGACAGCCTTGGTGCGTTCCTCTGGACAATGGAAAATATTGTGAGCATAACTTGTGAGTGACTACCACAGCTTTTGGAGAGGAGTACAATAAACGAATCCAGGAAACAAATTTTTGACCAAACCCAAACCTTTCCAATACAGAAAACAGGTATCCCCACTTGACTCTATCGAATGCCTTCTCCGCATCCAGGGACACCACCACCCCTGGTACGTCCCTGAATGAAGGAGAATGCACTACACTCAAAAGCCTGCAAATGTTAATGAATGAGTGGCGTCCTCTGATAAAACCCGTTTGGTCGGTAGAGATTATATCGAATATTACAGTGTTGATTCTAGCTGCTAAAACTTTGGAAAGTACAACCCCGATTCCAATAAAGTTGGGAAAAAGTACAAATTGTAAATAAAAACAAAATACAATGATGTGGAAGTTTCAAAATTCCATATTTTATTCAGAATAGAACATAGATGATATATCAAATGTTTAAACTGAGAAAATGTATCATTTAAAGAGAAAAATTAGGTGATTTTAAATTTCATGACAACACATCTCAAAAAAGTTGGGACAAGGCCATGTTTACCACTGTGAGACATCCCCTTTTCTCTTTACAACAGGCTGTAAACGTCTGGGGACTGAGGAGACAAGTTGCTCAAGTTTAGGGATAGGAATGTTAACCCATTCTTGTCTAATGTAGGATTCTAGTTGCTCAACTGTCTTAGGTCTTTTTTGTCGTATCTTCCATTTTATGATGTGCCAAATGTTTTCTATGGGTGAAAGATCTGGACTGCTGGCTGGCCAGTTCAGTACCCGGACCCTTCTTCTATGCAGCCACGATGCTGTAATTGATGCAGTATCTGGTTTGGCATTGTCATGTTGGAAAATGCAAGGTCTTCCCTGAAAGAGACGTCGTCTGGATGGGAACATATGTTGCTCTAGAACCTGGATATACCTTTCAGCATTGATGGTGTCTTCCCAGATGTGTAAGTTGCCCATGCCACACGCACTAATGCAACCCCATACCATCAGAGATGCAGGCTTCTGAACTGAGCACTGATAACAACTTGGGCCGTCCTTCTCCTCTTTAGTCCGAATGACACGGTGTCCCTGATTTCCATAAAGAACTTCAAATTTTTATTCGTCTGACCACAGAACAGTTTTCCACTTTGCCACAGTCCATTTTAAATGAGCCTTGGCCCAGAGAAGACGTCTGCGCTTCTGGATCATGTTTAGATACGGCTTCTTCTTTGAACTATAGAGTTTTAGCTGGCAACGGCGGATGGCACGGTGAATTGTGTTCACAGATAATGTTCTCTGGAAATATTCCTGAGCCCATTTTGTGATTTCCAATACAGAAGCATGCCTGTATGTGATGCAGTGCCGTCTAAGGGCCCGAAGATCACGGGCACCCAGTATGGTTTTCCGGCCTTGACCCGTACGCACAGAGATTCTTCCAGATTCTCTGAATCTTTTGATGATATTATGCACTGTAGATGATGATATGTTCAAACTCTTTGTAATTTTACACTGTCAAAGTTCTTTCTGATATTGCTCCACTATTTGTCGGCGCAGAATTAGGGAGATTGGTGATCCTCTTCCCATCTTTATTTTTGAGAGCCGCTGCCACTCCAAGATGCTCTTTTTATACCCATTCATGTTAATGACCTATTGCCAATTGACCTAATGAGTTGCAATTTGGTCCTCCAGCTGTTCCTTTGTTGTACCTTTAACTTTTCCAGCGTCTTATTGCCCCTGTCCCAACTTTTTTGAGATATGTTGCTGTCATGAAATTTCAAATGAGCCAGTATTTGGCATGAAATTTCAAAATGTCTCACTTTCGACATTTGATATGTTGTGTATGCTCTACTGTGAATACAATATTAGTTTTTGAGATTTATAAATTATTGCATTCCGTTTTTATTTACAATTTGTACTTTGTCCCAACTTTTTTGGAATCGGGGTTGTATCTTGACATCTACATTCAATAATAATATGGGCCTATAAGAGGCACAGTCCACTTCATCTTTGCCTGGCTTCAGTAAAACTGCAATAAGAGCCTCTGTGAGGCTTTGTAGGAGGGATGACTGTTCAAAAGAGTACTGAATCATCTTAAGTAAAGGTGCCAGTTGTGAAGCAAATTTTTTATAAAACTCTACCGGAAAGCCATCCGGCCCAGGACTTTTCCCACTCTGCATGTCTTTGATTGTGCACTCTATTTTTTGTGTGTCTAGAGGTTTTTCCAGGTTTTCGCTTTGCTCCTGTGTAATATTTGGGATGTCCATATTTGCTAGAAACTCTGTCATATGAGTAGTATCTTGAGGGAATTCTGATGTGTATAATTTTGAGTAATATTCTTTGAAGGTATTGTTAATTTCTTGTGGGTCTACTGTCAGATCAGAATCAGAATCCTTTATTTGTCATTGTAAAACATTGTAAGACATTGTCACAATTAAATTTAAAGTGCTACTCCTTCTGGTGCATAGAAGTATACATTCATACACTCACTCACACCATACTCTCATACCAAACTCATACCAATACATACATATCGTAGGACAGGTCACATAAGAAACAGTATAAAAATAGATATTAGGCAGTATAAAAATAGATTTTTCCCCCTTTTTCTCCCTTTTCCTCTCTTTGAAAAAAAAAATCACAGTACTGGAAAGTGCAAATGCAGTGCAACCAGGCAAGATAATCATTCAGCATGATGAAGTCCTATTTCTGTAAGTGAATGTTTAGAGTTGTGATGGCTGTGGGGAAAAAGCTGTCTCTGAATCTGGTTCTGCGGGTTCTGGCAGACCTGTAACGCCTTCCTGAGGGAAGTAACTGAAAGTGTTCATGGCCTGGGTGGGAGGAGTCCTTGATTATGTTTTTTTGCTCTGCTGAGGTAACGGGATGAGGCAATGCTGTCAAGTGTGGGCAGGGAGCAGCCAATGATCTTTTCTGCAGACCTGATGACCCTTTGCAATGATTTTTTTCTGTGCCACAGTGCAGTTTGCATACCACACTGTGATGCAGTATGTCAGTATGCTCTCTATAGCAGAGCAATAAAAGGCCACCAGCAGCGTCTCCCTTAGGTTATTTCTCTTTAGCAGTCTCAGGAAGTAGAGACGCTGCTGTGCCCTTTTGATGATGGTAATGGTGTTAGCTGTCCAGGAGAGGTCGTCAGCGATATGGACTCCCAGGAATTTGAAGGTGTGAACCCTCTCGACACTGGCACCTTCTATGAAAAGTGGTGGTGGGTCCATATGCCACTTCCTCCTGAAGTCCAGGATCAGCTCTTTGGTCTTTGATATGTTGAGCTCGAGGTTGTTGTTATGGCACCATGCTGTCAGCCTCTCGAGCTCATCCCTGTAGTGTGTCTCATCATCTCCCTCTACTATGTGACCGACGACTGTGGTGTCATCTGCAAATTTGATGATGGTGTTGGAGGGATGAGCTGAGGAACAGTCATTGGTGTACAGGGAGTATCGCAAAGGGCTGAGAACACACCCTTGCGGAGCACCTGTACTGAGTGTGATAGTGGAGGAGAGGTGGGGGCCCAGTCAGACAACTTGTGAGCGGTTGGTGAGGAAATCACTTATCCAGGTGCAGATGGGGGTGGAGAGGCCCAGGTGGAGCAGCTTGATGAGGATGTCCAGGATGATAGTGTTGAATGCCGAGCTGTAGTCCACAAAAAACATTCTCACATAGGTGTTGCTGTGTTGCAGATGGTTTAGCGCTGCATGCATCACTATGGCGATAGCATCCTCCATGGACCTGTTTGACCGATATGCAAACTGATGGGGATCGAAAGAGGCTGGGAGGCTAGATTTTATGTACCAAAGCACCAGTTTCTCCAGGCATTTCATGACAACAGGTGTCAATGCAACTGGTCTGTAGCTGTTAAGGTCCTCTGGAGCTGGATTCTTTGGCACGGGGATGATGGTGGCTGATTTCAGACAAGACGGTACAATGGCCTGTGACAGGGAGCTGATGAAGATTCTGGTGAAGACTCCTGCTAGCTGGTCAGCACAGGATTTAAGGACTCTGCCCGGCACTCCGTCAGATCCTGTTGCCTTCTGTGGGTTGACGGTCTTCAGTGAACATCTCACTTCATGCTCCTGCAGAGTGAGAGTGTGACTGGTGAGAGCTGGTGGAGACAGCAGGCCGATTGCAGGTCTGTCAGCCTCGAACCTGGCAAAGAAGTGGTTCAGCTCCTCAGCCAGCGAGGCATCAGTGTTGGTGGTACTGTTGACAGTGCTGCCTTTGTAGTTGGTTAATTGTTGTATTCCCTGCCACATTCTGCGCGGATCATTGTCTGTCAGGTAGGCCTCCACCCTCCTTTTACAGTGGGGCAAAAAAGTATTTAGTCAGCCACCAATTGTGCAAGTTCTCCCACTTAAAAAGATGAGAGAGGCCTGTAATTTTCATCATAGGTACACTTCAACTATGAGAGACAGAATGGGGGGAAAGAATCCAGGAAATCACATTGTAGGATTTTTAATGAATTAATTGGTAAATTCCTCGGTAAAATAAGTGGTCACCTACAAACAAGCAAGATTTCTGGCTCTCACAGACCTGTAACAACTTCTTTAAGAGGCTCCTCTGTCCTCCACTCGTTACCTGTATTAATGGCACCTGTTTGAACTCGTTATCAGTATAAAAGACACTTATCCACAACCTCAAACAGTCACACTCCAAACTCCACTATGGCCAAGACCAAAGAGCTGTCAAAGGACACCAGAAACAAAATTGTAGACCTGCACCAGGCTGGGAAGACTGAATCTGCAATAGGTAAGCAGCTTGGTGTGAAGAAATCAACTGTGGGAGCAATTATTAGAAAATGGAAGACATACAAGACCACTGATAATCTCCCTTGATCTGGGGCTCCACGCAAGATCTCACCCCGTGGGGTCAAAATGATCACAAGAATGGTGAGCAAAAATCCCAGAGCCACACGGGGGGACCTAGTGAATGACCTGCAGAGAGCTGGGACCAAAGTAACAAAGGCTACCATCAGTAACACACTACGCCACCAGGGACTCAAATCCTGCAGTGCCAGACATGTCCCCCTGCTTAAGCCAGTACATGTCCAGGCCTGTCTGAAGTTTGCTAGAGAGCATTTGGATGATCCAGAAGAGGATTGGGAGAATGTCATATGGTCAGATGAAACCAAAATAGAACTTTTTGGTAAAAACTCAACTTGTCATGTTTGGAGGAGAAAGAATGCTGAGTTGCATTCAAAGAACACCATACCTACTGTGAAGCATGGGGATGGAAACATCATGCTTTGGGGCTGTTTTTCTGCAAAGGGACCAGGACGACTGATCTGTGTAAAGGAAAGAATGAATGGGGCCATGTATCGTGAGATTTTGAGTGAAAACCTCCTTCCATCAGCAAGGGCATTGAAGATGAAACATGGCTGGGTCTTTCAGCATGACAATGATCCCAAACACACCGCCCAGGCAACGAAGGAGTGGCTTCGTAAGAAGCATTTCAAGGTCCTGGAGTGGCCTAACCAGTCTCCAGATCTCAACCCCATAGAAAATCTTTGGAGGGAGTTGAAAGTCCGTGTTGCCCAGCGACAGCCCCAAAACATCACTGCTCTAGAGGAGATCTGCATGGAGGAATGGGCCAAAATACCAGCAACAGTGTGTGAAAACCTTGTGAAGACTTACAGAAAGCGTTTGACCTCTGTCATTACCAACAAAGGGTATATAACAAAGTATTGAGATGAACTTTTGTTATTGACCAAATACTTATTTTCCACCATAATTTGCAAATAAATTCTTTAAAAATCAGACAATGTGATTTTCTGGATTTTTTTTTCTTATTTTGTCTCTCATAGTTGAGGTATACCTATGATGAAAATTACAGGCCTCTCTCATCTTTTTAAGTGGGAGAACTTGCACGATTGGTGACTGCCTAAATACTTTTTTGCCCCACTGTATATGCCTCCTTTGCCTCCTTGATGCCCCTCTTCAGGTCAGTTCTGGCAGAGCTGTACTGTTCTTTATCCCCTGACCTGAAGGCGATATTACGTTTCCTCAGGAGTCTCTTGACTTCTCTCGTCATCCAGGCTTTCTGATTGGGATATGTCCTGATGCGACGTTTGACTGTGACATTGTCCATGCAGAATGTGATGTAATCCAGGACAACCTCTGTGTCACCATGTAAGTCACCTTGAAAGAGCAGGTCCCATTCAGTCTGTTGGAAGTAGTCCTGGAGCTGGGATAGGGCAGTGTCAGGCCAGGTTTTGATAGTCCTTCTACTTGGCTGTATAGTCCTTCTGACAGGGATGTATGGTGGGATCAGGAGTAGTTGGATGTGAACTGACTGGCCCAGATGAGGGAGAGGAGTAGTTCTGTATGCTTTCTTGATGTTAGAGTATACATGGTCTAGTGTGTTCTTCCCTCTAGTAGCACAACCTACATGCTGGAAAAAGCTGGGGAGTACAGTCTTTAAGGATGCCTTGTTAAAGTCCCTTGCTACAATATGAATACCCTCCAGATGGTCACACTGCCGTTTGTTGACTATGGTTAGCAGGTGAGCCAAACTTGTGCTAACGTTAGCATCGGGGGATATGTAGATGGCAGTAACAGTCACTATGGTGTGCTCTCTTAGTAAATAAAATGGTCTGCATATTACCAACAGGGCTTCCAGGTTAGGTGAGCAGTGCTGGGCAACAATCCTGCTGTCGGTGCACCATTCCTTATGCACAAAAATGCAAAGTCCTCCTCCTCTGGTCTTGCTGGAGTTCTTGTCTCAGTCCTGCCGGTAGCTAGCTCGGCCTGCTAGCTGCACGGCGGCATCTGGGATGAGGGGGTTCAGCCAGGTTTCAGTGATAATCATCACGCAGCAGTTCCATGTGTAGTTGTTCGTTGCTATACTGAGTTCCAACTCATCAATTTTGTGTGCTATGGATCTGGCGTTGGTGAGTAGTAGGCTTGGCAGTGGAGGTATGCATGGTAGTTTCCTTAGCCGGGCTAGCAGGCCTGACCGGCATCCTCGCTTCTGCTTTCTCTCCCATCGCCACCCTCGTCGCCTGCCACTACCAACAACAATCCACGGAGCGCCCGGAGGGCTGGCTATATCCTCCAGGAAGTTATAAGCCTCCTGGAAGGCTCTCATAATGGGTGTGTTGTATCGTAGTCCTATCTTGATTAGTTCAGTATGGCTATACTTCATACCTGCCAACATTGCAGTAGCAAAATAAGGGAGATTTTTTTTTGGATATATATATATATATATATATATATATATATATATATATATATATATAAAATGCACATATATACACACACACACTGTATATAAAATGAATACTCTGAACACAGTATTGATCCACATTCCAACATTTATTAAAAAATTAAGTAAGAGCAAAATAACAGGGCACAATAACAAAATGACAATGACATCATAGGAAAAAACTTTAATTTTACATCTGCACTTATTGTAGGCTACTGATTATACCCTTGATTGTATACATTGTATGTCTTCTGACAGTGTGTATTGTAAGTGTGCCTATTCTTTTGTAGAGGCATGTAGGTACAAGTAGGTGGCTGACTTAGCCACTTTTAGAACATTTTTAGAAGGGGCATACTTCTAAAAATACGTCGCCCTTTCCCCCATGTCTAACACTGAAATCCACTCTGCAGGCTGTACAAAAAGCCAAATTATCACTGCACTTACTTTTAATCACCGTCGGAAATTGTGCTGTCCATTCTGTATTAAATTTACATGAGTACTTCTTCTTGGCCGTGGGACCCCCGCCTTCAGCCATTTTGTTTTTCCCGGTCCTGCGAGCTCGATGATCTGCGCAGAGATCAAGTACGCAAGCTCAGGAAGATGTGTATGTGTGTTGCCAGAGATAATTGAAATCGCAGGGTGTTTATCAGGGAAGACTGGATTACTTTTCGTACTGATCTCTGGTAACCGGAGACATAGGCGAAACGCGCTATTCACATTTATAATATATTTTATTTGACATTCAAAATAACGGGGGTGGTGTAGTGGTTAGCGCTGTCACCTCACAGCAAGAAGGTCCTGGGTTCGAGCCCCAGGGCCGGCGAGGGCCTTTCTGTGTGGAGTTTGCATGTTCTCCCCGTGTCCACGTGGGTTTCCTCCGGGTGCTCCGGTTTCCCCCACAGTCCAAAGACATGCAGGTTAGGTTAACTGGTGACTCTAAATTGACCGTAGGTGTGAATGTGAGTGTGAACGGTTGTCTGTGTCTATGTGTCAGCCCTGTGATGACCTGGCGACTTGTCCAGGGTGTACCCCGCCTTTCGCCCGTAGTCAGCTGGGATAGGCTCCAGCTTGCCTGCGACCCTGTAGAAGGATAAAGCGGCTAGAGATGATGAGATGAGATGAGATGAGATGAGATGAGATGAGATGAGATGAGATGAAAATAACGGGAGAATCACGGGAGACCTTCAAAATTACGGGAGAATTATGGGAGAAATGCCAATCCGGGAGGGGGCCGGGAGATTGTTCTGAAATACGGGAGACTCCGGGGAAATACGGGAGTGTTGGCAGGTATGCTATACTTGTTCATAAGACCTTGACATGGGAACGTTACAAAAAACACAAATGAAAAACATAAATATACACCAACAGGAGAGCTAGAAGCTGCTGCACAATTGCGCACCGCCATCCTGGGATGAGCCTGGATGCAGATCTGCCCTTTAACTGATGGGCAAGAAGGCGTCCAGCCTTCTCCCCATGTTCGTAAAAAAAAGCTCGCGACCACAACAGGTTTTGCTCAGTCTTTTCTGTGGATAGTAGTTCATATTGCACTTTCAAACTCAATTTCTGTTTGTATAGTTCAGGGGTTGGGGTTTTTGAATATTGTTGATCTATTTTCAGGATAGGGTCAATCAGTTTTTCCTGTGCTTGTTTCCTATTTTTTATTACGTGATGATGAGAATGATATTATGTGTCCTTTGAGTACCACCTTTAAGGTTTCCCAGAGTGTAGATGGAGATACAGGGTCTGTCTGATTAGTTAAAATAAAGTCATCTATTGCTTTTGCTATGTATTGACAAAAGTTTGCATCTGAGAGTAGTGTTGTATTCAGTCTCCAAGTTTGTTTTGCTGGGCAATTAAGTGTGATGTTGATGTCAAGGATGAGGGGTGCATGATCAAAGTCTACAATAGCAGTGTATTCTGCAGCTTTTACTGCAGGGAGGAGACGTTTGTCAATGAAAAAATAGTTTATTCTAGAATAGGACTGATGCACGTGAAAAACAAGAAAATTCTTTTCTATTCAGGTTTAGAAACCTCCACGGGTCAATACAGCCTATATGACTCATGAGACTGGAGAGTGTTCTGGACATCTTTGATGTACGTATAATTTTGGGGTTAGAGCAGTCCATAGTTGTATCCATCACACAGTTCATGTCCCCACCAAAAATTAAACGATGAGTGTTTAAATCAGGTAACAATGTCATTATCTTCTTGAAAAAATCTGCATCGTCCCAGTTCGGGGCATACTAACACTAACCAACACCACAGGTATGTGGAAAAGAAGACCTGATACTATAATATAGAGTCCTTGGGGGTCTGAAACTATTTCTGAAGCAGTGAATGAAACTTTTTTGTGGATTAATATTGCTGCCCCCCTAGCTCTGCTACTAAAGTTTGAATGGAACACCTGCCCTACCCAAGCTTTTCTTAACAGTATTTGGTCCTGTACCCACAGGTGTGTTTCCTGTAAAAATGCAATTTCAGTATGCAGTCTTTTCAGATGTGTAAATATTCTAGCTCTCTTCACTGGTCCATTCATACCTCTAACAAATTTGCGGATGATTCTGTTATTGTCTCTCTTCTGGATGAAAGTATGATTGAACATGGACCAGTAGTGAAGGATTTCAACGATTGGTGCAAGCGCTCCTTTTTAAACATAAATGTCTCCAAGACCAAAGAATTAATAATTGATTTTAGGAAAAAGTGCCCCCCTCTTCCGCCCACTACCATAGATGGTCAACTTGTTGAGATAGTACAAGAGTACAAGTACTTTGGTACAATAATTGACAGCAAGTTATGTTTTGAATCACACTCTGAGGTTGTATGTGCCAAAGCCCATCAGCGCATGTACTTTTATCGCAAATTAAGAAACTTTAACATTGATCCCACTTTTATGAGAATGTTTTATTCCTGTTTTATTGAGTCTGTTTTAACCTTCTGTTTTATCTGCTGGTTTGGTTGTTTGTCCATGAGAAACAAAAAAACGACTAGAGAGCATTGTCAAGACATGTAGCAAGATTGCCGGCATTAACTTTCCCACTCTCTCCCACATCTATTCAAACAGAGTGGCAAAGAAGGACCAATCTATTGCAGCTGATCCTAGCCACCCCTTGTCTTGCCAGTTCAAGCTACTCCCCTCAGGCCGCAGGTACTCCATGCCCAGATGTAGGTCAAATAGACTCAGGAATTCTTTTATCCCATCTTCCATCTCCATTTTAAACAACTTGTCTGAATTATTTTAAATGTATATTTTTTAGTCTTATTTATTACTGTGTTTTAGTATTGTGGGTATATTATGTTTTTGCTGTATTGTTGTGTGTCTTGTCTTGTCTGCTGGCTGCACAAATAATTGCCCTTTGGGGACAATAAAGTTACCTTTGACCTTTAACATTCCAACTAATAAAGCATACCACAGATCCTCCTGACACATTTCTACTTTCTATGTTTGCTGTAGTGGCTTTGTGTCAACCTGCACAGGTAGCAAAGCTTGTGATATTATTTTACAGCCATGAGATGAATTGTAAAAGAAAAAAAAGAATAAAAAAAAGAAAAGGAAACCCTTGGCAAAAAAACCCTATCCCTTTGAAAAAACAGGAAAACTCTAGGTTCGTCCTCTGAATACTGACAAACTGCAGCCCTACTGTGCTTGAACTTCCTGTAGTCCATTTACACATTATCCTCCCCACATTGCTCCCCATTACACTAAACAGGTAAACACAGTCAAATTCTGACTAGGCATAGGCCTAGGTAAATTAGCCTGTTCATCCAGTCCACTTAAAACCTTACCACAAGAGTGACACAAGTAACACAATATTAGTTGAATAATTGTCTATTGAACTGAGTTTACAACACTACAAATACCGTCTGACAAGAAGAGAAGAAAATGAAACAATAGGACTTTGCACCTCCAGTGCTGGCCGAATCATGGCCACACCTTGGTGCTTGGGCCCTATACACAGCTGGCTACATCGTGCCTACCTGAACATCTGGGCTAATAAATTCAAAAAATAGCCTTCTGATTGCAATATGATACGTAGATTGGCCTATGCATTGTAAACATTTTGTGCAACTTACGAATATAAGGCAGATCTCCAGTCCATTTTACCCATTGGTCTATTTTTAGTGAGTCCAAAGTAGTCTAGGCTATTCACCATCATTTTGATCCACAGGTCCCTCTGGACGCTTGTATGTAGCAACTCGGCGGTTGTTGAACTCTTGGGCATCTTCGGGTGATGAAAAGATGAATGACTGCTTGTCAAATTCAACCCAAAGTTGTGCAGGGTACAGCAGATTAAATCACATATTCTTCACATACAGGAGCTGTTTGACATCCTTAAATGCTGCGCATTTTTTCGCTAGTGCTGCTGACGTATCTGGATATATTCGCAGTTTAGTGCCATTGAACTCCACGTTATTCATCCAGGCCCAGCGTAGTACTTTTTCCTTTTCTTGAAATCGGTGAAAGCAGACCACAAATGGCTGGGGTGGCTGTTCTTTTTGGGGCTTTTGGCCAAGTGAGCGATGTGCTCGTTCCAGTTCAGGTGGTTTGTCCAAAACTCCCGGCATCACCTCCATTGGCATGTTGGATACAAATTTCACTGTAGACTGACCTTTCTTGCTGTCCTCTGGAACATTTAATATCCTGAGATTAGCACGCCTAGAGCGATTTTCCAGGTCCTCCAATCGGTCAAACAGGGTCGCGTTATGTTCCTCCAAAAGTTTTATCTTTTTTTCTGTAATGTTCAGTGTGGAGAAGTTGTCACCAGCTAGAGATTCAGTTGCACTTAGCCTTGCCTGAAAACTGGTTACAGTCTCGGTTAATGCGTTCATGGAGGATTGGAGAGGAGCAGTCGACTCTTGAATTAAGGCAGAAATGTCCTCTTTTAGTGAAGTTCATTGTTTGTCCAGTTCAGCGACCAGTTGACTCATGGAAACTCCATTTGAACTTGGCGTTTCACCCAAATCGTTGTTAGCCATGGCGGAAACTTTGCTAGCAACACTGGTTTTTGACGTAGCAGGTTTTTAACTGATTGTCTTGTCAGTTTGCTCATGTTGTCAGTCAATGCTATGTCTTTTCGATGTAAAAGTGATGTTCACTACTAAATAAAATATTATTAATCGAAAATGGCCTTAGTGGTGCTTTTTAAAGGTTATATTGAAATGTTAAGCAGGGAGCTCTACTGTCTTGTGACCTATCTCCTCATGGTCAAACCGGAAGTCTCAGCATTAACTTTTTTAGCAGTTTGTGCTACAGAAGCTCTTCTGTGGGATTGGACCATATGGGCTAGCCTTCGTGCCTCATGTGAATCGATGAGCATTTGACACCCATGACCTTGTCACTGGTTCACCGGTTGTCCTTCTTTGGACCACTTTTGGTAGGTACAAACCACTGCATACCATTAACACCTCACAAGATGTCCCATTTTGGAGATGCTCAGACCCAGTCATCTTGCCATCACGATTTGGCCCTTGTCAAAGTCGCCCAGATCCTTTTGCTTGTCCATTTTTCCTGCTTCCAACACATCAACTTCAAGAACTGACTGTTCTCTTGCTGCCTAATATATCCCACCCTTTGACAGATGCCAGTGTAATGAGACAATGATATTTAGAAGAAGAAGAAACCTTTATTTGTCACATGCACACTCAAGCAGAGTGAAATTCATCCTCTGCATTTAATCCATCTGAAGCAGTGAGCACATGCACGCGCACGCACACACACACACGCCAGCAATGAGCGCACACACATACTGTACCCAGAGCAATGGGCAGCTATGCTACAGCACCCGGGGAGCAGTTGGGGGTTAGGTGTCTTGCTCAAGGGCACTTCAGCCCAAGTCTGCCACATATTAACCTAACCGCATGTCTTTGGACTGTGGGGGAAACCGGAGCACCCGGAGGAAACCCACACAGACACAGAGAAAACATGTGAACTCCACACAGAAAGGTTCCTGTTGGCTGCTGGGCTCAAACCCAGAACCTTGCTGTGAAGTGACCGTGCTAACCACTACACCACCTTGCCACGCCTATTTACTATAGTGCTTTGCAAGCACTATAAAAATAATAATGATAATCATCATCATAACTTGCAGTCCATTGAATCAACGATGACTGTTCTATAGTTGGTTACATTCTTGATAACCCGGGTGGCGTTTGAGCCAGTATGATAATGTTGTTTTGGAACCATTTCATAGAGCTGCATGCAAGTCAAGTTTAAAGTGCAACTAGCTTCTGCTGGACTAGGAACACTCTCTCAGCAAACAGAAATGTGGTCCAGTGGGCAAGGACAGGCCGAGACATGCTGGCATTTATGTTTGCTGCAGTGGCTGACCAGAAGATAGGTTTATTTATGCCCGCTCTTAGGCATACATGTCAACCTATACGGATTGTCTGGAAATTATATGGATTTTAGCTCATTTCAAGGGCGTACGGGCGTATAAACAAAGTCTTACGGATTTTCAGCATTTTCTGACCTAAATTTATTTTGTGTATCTTACTTGAACATCGTCAGCTGATTGTTGCAAAAACATACAAAAGCTCGATTTATAGACAAAGAACAGCGTGTATGCAGGGGCAGATAACCCAGACTATGTGAAACCGGATGTTTATTCCTCAAGCCTCGTGCAGTATGACGACTGCGAGACTTTGCTCGTTCCGGTCATGCACACGATCTGCATTTAAACGCGCCAAACGGTCATTGTTCGAACGATTTTCTCATTGTGCAGAGCGACATTGTTTACACCTGAGAGATTTTGAATAGCGTCTGCTGAGTGAAAGAATGGGAACACCGAGAAAGAAAATGAGATACGGCGGGCGGTATCTTCCTGAATGGAAGGAGACATTTAATGGTGTCATTATTCAGGCGAAAAATGAGGAGTACGCGCACTGCACAGTTTGTGTGCGAGATATAAAAGTTGCGGCGTCTGGAGTTTACGACGTGAGGGAACACATGAGGTCCAAACTACATCAGCGAAATTTGCACCAGAAACAGAATCAGCCGCAAATTACGATGTTTGCAAAGCCTAAGACCGATGATCAACCAACAAGTGTAATAAGAGCAGAAGTTACGATCTGTAATTTTATTGACTAGCACGATTTGCTGCTAGCCATTGCAGACCACCTGACAGAACTGTTGCCACGAATTTGCACGGACAGTACGATTGCGAAATCTATCAGCTGTAGGCGCACCAAAACAACGCAAATAATCAAAAAGAGCTTGGCCCCCGAAGCTACACTACCGATCATCCAGCACTGCCAGACGTCGCCATTTTCCTTGATGATCGATGAATCCAATGACAAAAAGACGGACAAGCGACTGGCCGTTTTGGTGCGGATTTTCAACATAAACAGAGGGGCGAAGTCAAGAATCATAGACATGCCTGTGTGCAATATCGGCACGGGCGAGGCGATTTTCGACATGCTGGACGAAGTTCTCAGGCAAGTTATATTTACTTATTTATTTATTAAGTTTGGTGTGATTTGAAGGCTATAAGGATTTTATGTTGATTTTATGGATTTCTTCCTCTGATACTACAGGTGGACGCCCAAAAGGGTTGGCATGTATGCTTAGGTGATGCCACAGTGCACCTGACTGAGGTGGTCCACCACAGATCTTAAGACAGATCTTGTATTTGGCTCTGCCAGGATGCCCAGTCTCACCTTCCTCACATAGGCAAGCCGAGTGGGGCAACCAGTTTAGTCGCCGGTTACTCGACCATGAAGCAGGTTGCACAAGATTACATGTTACAGGTAGCAGGCAAGCTATGAACTGACCTGAAATAATAATAATAATTCCTTCCTTCCTTCACACCTTCCTTCTCTTCTTTTCTTACATTTTCTTTTCCAAAATGTTCATCGGAGTACACCACCCAGTTCTTCTTCTGTCTTCTTCTATGGCATGACTGAGTTCATTAATTCCTTTCCCTCTGCTTACACTTATTTCCTCTTTCCTTCTTTTATCAGTTCTACTCTTCATCTCAACTCATTTAATTTTGGATCCTCCATTTCCTTCTTTGCTTTTCTGTTCTCTTTTTAACTGATGGCCTCTTGACTTTTGCTTCCCTTGTTCTCACCAATCATTTTGCTTATGTTAATTTCCTATCACATCACTTATATCACACATCCCATGAATTCATTTTCATTTTTGTTTCTCACCCATGTTCTCTTCTTTTTTTATCTTCTGCCCTTGTTTTCCTCATCTTCACTTCTGTATTTTGTCCTTATACTTGAAATCAACACTTCTCAACTTTTCTCTTTGTTGTTTTATTGTGTCCCTCTGTTTCTTTTCCTCTTGATCTGGAGTTAAATAACTCTTGGGATTCAACTCAATCTCCTCAATCTCAATCTGTCTGTGTTGTTTCACTAAAGGTAACAAGGAACTTACTCTTGATCCTTGAGTCATGGTGCTTAAATGTGCCATATAATGAAAAACTATTTACCTTAGCATTGTTGAAAAAAGAGAGCTCGGTACATGGAACTGACATACCGTGAACCTCAGACATAGTTATTTCTTCTTTCAAATGCAAATTCAGCACATGTAAAAAAAGTATGGTAAAACAGGACAGTTCCAAAATCCTGAATTATTTTGTAACAGTCAAGACACATGGATGTTCTTGCTACAAAATTTGCATACACCAGCTCATGTTCAAGTTCAGAAGTTATATTACCATGTACCACAAATACCAGGTATTTGCAAATGCACATATGAAGAACAAAATGACAGATCTCAGTGCACAAACACAACAAGGTTAAGTGTGTTCGGTGCACCAGTCCTTGTTGATATACTGTAGATATCTGTGCTCTTGCCAGAGTCCTTTGTTCAGTCTGTGTGGTGCAGTGTTTGGTTCGTTAGCTCCACAGACCCATCGGGAACTAGTCCACTGAGCCACATCTCTGTGGCTCTGAGATCTTTGTATGTTGAGCCACAGCCTTACCTTGTCCATCTTTGTCCATTTGTGAGGGAAATGCTTGATAAAGAAGGTCTGTGTGGAACACTTCATAGCCTGGCTTGCACCATTGCCATGCTTTTGTATTCTCTATAGCATCACCTTCATCTCCTTCCTGGATTCCTGGAGCTCCCAGTGTTGGCAAGCTCTTTCATGATGCTACTGAAATTGCTAAAGTTGCTAAAAGCTTGTTCACAACTTTGCCTGACATTAAGCAGTTCCTCAGGGCTATATGAACAATTCGGACTGGCAACTAAATTTCAGAAGTTGCCGAGAATGAGAATGTCATGGAAGTTTGTAACTCAAAAGTAGCCAAAAAAATATACTTACATGAAGGAAGTTGCCTTAAACACTTTTACTGTACAGAACCAATACAAGCATGAGTGAAATCCTGTGAGAACACTGAGGTTTGAATTTTTTCCATTAGTTTTTATATTGGATCCCTTTTTAGGAGACCCGCCCTAGGTCCGCCACCGGACCACCCAAAAGCAAATGGTAGCTTCTATTAAATCATTGTAAAAGGACTTACTTTGTTTCAAACAGACTTTTGATTGGCTAAAACATTTCTTTTGAAAAAATAGTGGGAAAACAGACATACTAGAGTCTTTGTTAAAAACTCTGATGCCCATAAGTATAACACAAGTGTAAAGAACAATATTCATATTGTAAAAATAAGCTCAAACTCAGGACACAGGACTTCTGCTTTTTCAGCTGCAGTGTTATGTAATTCTCTGCCCAACTATGTTAAGAACTCTGAGACTACTAAGAAATTTAGAATTACCTACTGAAAACACTTTTCTGGTATTTAGATACAAATTTTAGAGACAGAAAGTCTACAGGAGTCCCAACACCTTCTGACCTGAAGACAAAATTATCTCACAATTACAAGCTTCATCACATCACAAAGTAGGCTACTGAATACACATGATTTTCATTGCTGAGCTCCTTTCCTATTTTTTTTTTCTGAAATGTCTTTAGTGTCATTATCTTTATAATTTTTGTTGCCCTTGTCAAATAGTGCTGGGTTTTGAGACACAAAATGAATGCAAGACTCTGCCCAGCCTGCAAGAGTGAGATTATCTTTCTACAGTATGCGCCCTGATTGGTTGAATATGTTCCTTTCATGGATGAAATATTAGAAAAATCAAACCTGCTTCCGAATAAAATAAATATCACTTTTTTGCACACAGACATTCATCTTCGATATGAAAGTGTTCGCTTACGCGATAGTTGTTCAAAAAATTATGACATAGTGACTTGATGACATAACGACAAATTGTGCTGTATTTGTCTCATCTCATCTCATTATCTCTAGCCGCTTTATCCTTCTACAGGGTCGCAGGCAAGCTGGAGCCTATCCCAGCTGACTACGGGCGAAAGGCGGGGTACACCCTGGACAAGTCGCCAGGTCATCACAGGGCTGACACATAGACACAGACAACCATTCACACTCACATTCGCACCTACGGTCAATTTAGAGTCACCAGTTAGCCTAACCTGCATGTCTTTGGACTGTGGGGGAAACCGGAGCACCCGGAGGAAACCCACGTAGACACGGGGAGAACATGCAAACTCCACACAGAAAGGCCCTCGCCGGCCCCGGGGCTCGAACCCAGGACCTTCTTGCTGTGAGGCGACAGCGCTAACCACTACACCACCGTGCCACCTGCTGTATTTGTAAAGAAATTTATTTGAGTACATTTATGATTTAAAGACTTACTTATACTCCATTACATTCAACTACACACTTCTCACTACTTTTATTTAATATATTAAATTAGTTTTATTCGCAGGGGCACGGCTTCTCTGACGATGACTTCAGCATGGGGTGGTGGCAGATTCCCGAACCCACTGACTGCAGGGTTGCAGAGCTGCAGTTTTACAACAGCAGATTCAGGCTACATCCACACGACAACGGCAACGAGATGTTATTTAAAAATATATTGCATCCAAATGGGCAACGATCAGTAAAATATCAGGTCCATATGGCAACGCAACGCTTGCTGAAAACGATGCAATACACATGCCACACCTCTAGGGACGCTGTAAGACAGTCCCTTCGGAGACACCAGAACAATAGAAGAAGTAAGGACGCATGCGCATAAACTATTATGCACGAGACTTCATATTAGCCACAAAGTCAGGAAAATCTGTTCGTAAAATTACATTATAATGACCAAATACAATGAAAAGTATTTTTCCAGTCTCACCTGTGAAAGGTAATCCCATGTGATCTCGTTTGGACAGCAAACCTGTTGGTACAGTTAAACGCAGCACATGAATCTTTATTCTCCGCTTTGACCTATCCAATATGGCGGCGAGGATGACGTATGATTCTACGCGGAAGGCGGCGTCTTTAATGGTCCGGAATAAATTGAATGCTACACGTTGATGGATTAATTTGTTGTTTCTCACCTGTGAAAGGTAATCCCATGTGATCTCGTTTGGACGGTAAACCTGTTGGTACAGTTAAACGCAGCACATGAATCTTTATTCTCTGCTTTGACCTATCCAATATGGCGGCGAGGATGACGTATGATTCTACACAGAAGTCGGCATCTTTAATGGTCCGGAATAAATTGAATGCTACACGTTGATGGATTAATTTGTTGTTTCTCACCTGTGAAAGGTAATCCCATGTGATCTGGTTTTGACGGTAAACCTGTTGGTACAGTTAAATGCAGCACATGAATCTTTATTCTCCGCTTTGACCTATCCAATATGGCGGCGAGGATGACGTATGATTCTACGCGGAAGGCAGCGTGTTTAATGGTCCAGAATAAATTGAATGCTACACGTTGATGGATTAATTTGCTCTTCTACGTCCTTTTTGAGGAATGTATTGTAGGACTAAAACCAACATCTGAAGAGGTGAGATCGCTCCTTTTTTTCCCTATTTTTGCTGGCGGGATTGACTCTGCCCTAAGGGCAGAGTCTCTCTCTCTCTCTCTCTCTCTTTGCACCATTACACAATAAATATTCACAGTGAAAATATTTTGTAAGCGCGTTTCATGAACCAAGTTATAGGATTTGTTGACAACTCGCATCGAGTTCGTTACACTTCTACCCGGCGTGAAGCACTCACAGTCATGTGGTTGTGACGTCATCGTAAACAAATCCATTCTACTCATCCAGACGACTTCGCAATGGCAACGTTGCCAGATCTTTCCACTCTGGAACCCGTTCTCAAAAAGATTGCGTTTTGGGCACCCAAAACGCTGGTGCCATGTGGACGCCAGGCCTAAACGATAAGCAATTGTATCGGAGTCACCTGAATCCATTGCCGTGTGGACAGGGCCTCAGGCCAGTTGTATTGAACGCTTGTGCAATAGGATATTGTTTGAACTAGATTGTATCATGTAGACAGTGACCGTTTGTGCTGGTTGTATGTGTTGTCATGCATATGACCATTCAGCAAGGGATATTGTCTCCTTCACCTTCCTTAACCTAATCAAAACTCTAAGCCTAAAATGACTGCAATGTCGATTAGCTTAACAGTTTCAAAGATAAATAAAAGAAAGTGTAAGTGCATGTGCTGAATGCCACTGGCCTGAAACTGCTGTTGTAAAACTGCAGGGGTGTAAAACTGTGGCTCTATGGCTCTGTAGTCAGAAAAAAATGGAAAAGATGTTTTTACAATTACGCTAGTTTGGAAGACTTATGGAACTAACATGTGGCAAAATTGCGTTAATTTACATTATTTGGTAAATGTATATCATTTATATTTATTTAATTAGGAATATGATTAATACTAGAATGAGCAGATTTTATGTTGTGTTTATAAGATAAGCACTTTAAATCTTTATGTTGGGCATAACTGAAATTCTGATACATTTGAATGGAATACATAATAGATATAATAAATCATAATTTGAAGTTACTACTCGACTCATCATTTTGAGATTCTTTTTTAATCATAGTCAAGTTGCTATTTTGATGAGGACTTTTATAATAATAATAATAATAATAATAATAATAATTTAAATTTATATAGCGCCTTTTACTTCTACTTAACTCATTATTACAACCCCGATTCCAAAAAAGTTGGGACAAAGTACAAATTGTAAATAAAAACAGAATGCAATGATGTGGAAGTTTCAAAATTCCATATTTTATTCAGAATAGAACATAGATGACATATCAAATGTTTAAACTGAGAAAATGTATCATTTAAAGAGAAAAATTAGGTGATTTTAAATTTCATGACAACAACACATCTCAAAAAAGTTGGGACAAGGCCATGTTTACCACTGTGAGACATCCCCTTTTCTCTTTACAACAGTCTGTAAACGTCTGGGGACTGAGGAGACAAGTTGCTCAAGTTTAGGGATAGGAATGTTAACCCATTCTTGTCTAATGTAGGATTCTAGTTGCTCAACTGTCTTAGGTCCTTTTTGTCGTATCTTCCGTTTTATGATGCGCCAAATGTTTTCTACTGTATGGGTGAAAGATCTGGACTGCAGGCTGGCCAGTTCAGTATCCGGACCCTTCTTCTACGCAGCCATGATGCTGTAATTGATGCAGTATGTGGTTTGGCATTGTCATGTTGGAAAATGCAAGGTCTTCCCTGAAAGAGACATCGTCTGGATGGGAGCATATGTTGCTCTAGAACCTGGATATACCTTTCAGCATTGATGGTGTCTTTCCAGATGTGTAAGCTGCCCATGCCACACGCACTAATGCAACCCCATACCATCAGAGATGCAGGCTTCTGAACTGAGCGCTGATAACAACTCAGGTCGTCCTTTTCCTCTTTAGTCCGAATGACACGGCGTCCCTGATTTCCATAAAGAACTTCAAATTTTTTTTCGTCTGACCACAGAACAGTTTTCCACTTTGCCACAGTCCATTTTAAATGAACCTTGGCCCAGAGAAGACGTCTGCACTTCTGGATCATGTTTAGATACGGCTTCTTCTTTGAACTATAGAGTTTTAGCTGGCAACGGCGGACGGCACGGTGAATTGTGTTCACAGATAATGTTCTCTGGAAATATTCCTGAGCCCATTTTGTGATTTCCAATACAGAAGCATGCCTGTATGTGATGCAGTGCCATCTAAGGGCTCGAAGATCATGGGCACCCAGTATGGTTTTCCGGCCTTGACCCTTACGCACAGAGATTCTTCCAGATTCTCTGAATCTTTTGATGATATTATGCACTGTAGATGATGATATGTTCAAACTCTTTGCAATTTTACACTGTCGAACTCCTTTCTGATATTGCTCCACTATTTGTCGGCGCAGAATTAGGGGGATTGGTGATCCTCTTCCCATCTTTACTTCTGTAGGTTGAATTGGGATTAATTAAATTATAAATTATGTAATAATTGATAATTAAATTAATCAATTTATAAATAAAGATCAGTCTCATAAAATCTTAAATTATTAATCTTAATACTCACCGTGAATGGTTACATTCAAGATTAATGGTAGCTCTGTATTAGATGGGAAACCCAGTTGTATACAAAAGCTAAATTCTGAAGGAAAAAGGAGTTCTAAATAGTTGACCTTGTGAATAAACAACAGGAACAAGTAAAATGCAATTCAATTTTATTAGCTTTTATTTGTCTACTACTCACTAATAATAATAATCTCAAAATACATTCAATGTCGGCAAAGGTAATAACAAGACAAAACAATGGAACAATTACACCTGGACTATAAATTTGAGGGAAAGAGAGAGAGAAAGAGATAGAAGGAAAAAGAAAAGAATCCCTTGTGTGTGCGTGTGTGTGAGGCTAGGGCAAGCCGATGCGTGTGTGTGTGTGTGTGTGTGTGTGTGTGTGTGTGTGTGACCTAGCTTGTCGTTAGCTAAAACAAAGGAATGTTAGCTAAAACAAAGGAATGTTAGCTAAATAGAACAAAGGATTAGCTCTGTGGCTAATGTGTGCTTTGTGTAGGTATCTGTGGGCAGATGCTAATGACTAGCCACTCTGGCAATGCTTAAACAAAATGGCGGTCAGTGCCTAGGTGTCGTATCACAGGTAACTCAATGAGGAAGGTATCAAAATGGCGTCGGAAAAATGGCGCCTGCAGGCCTAGTCGAGAACACAAGCCTACGAGCTAGCGTATCACCCTGAGGTAGCTAGCAATAAGTTGCTAAGGAGAATCTGACCACGCTACAGCTGGATCCAAACACTGCACTTAACAACAATTTCCAACAGACTATCTAGGCAAAGAAAACGCGAGAGAGAGAGAGAGAGAGAGAGAGAGTGTTGGATAGAGAGGACTAGGCCTTGTAGCGGTCTAGCCTCGGAGCTTAAAATAACAAACTTGTCGCTGCGCTGCTAATCAGATAGGGAAGCTAGCAATGGAGTTAAGGAAAGATATCATGCAAGATACCCTGTCTAACAAGTTCAAAGAAAAAAAAACAGAACCAAAACAAACAATAAAAACAAACAAACAAACAATAAAAACAAACACCTTCCGTGTCTGAGCGGGTATGCTAAATAGCTCAAAGCTTAAACATGACCCTAACAACCATCTGAATAAGCTACAAATTAAAAATTTGCCCAAGTGCCTACTCAATGCGATGGAAGTTCTTTCTCCGATGTCCGCGCTGAGGGTCGCAGTCCGAGGAGAGGAGGTTAGCGGCGCGTTGCGTCCAACCGCGGCTAACGAAGCAGGGAGATGGAGGCCTAGCTGGCCCACGGTGCTTCAGGAGAAACCTCCGGTGATGCGTCGACGAGAAAAAGCTGAGAGGAGCGAAGCTGTCCGCGAATGCCTCTTAGCGTGGAAAACTACTTAACTGTAGTTAAACTTTGCAAAGGTTTATAATCAAAACCACTATATCGCTGAAACTTAGCGGGTCGTTCAAAAGTTCGGCCGAAACTAATTTGAACAGGCTGTTCTCAGACAATAGCGGTTAGTCTCAACACTGTAGGCGAGCGTGCCTACAGTCCGTCCGACCACTCCAGTAGTCAGAACACGAGAGGACGAATCGAGGCGCTCTCGATACAGTTAAAGCAGTTCCACTTTACGTCACATCCGGGTGGAGCGCGCAAGGAATTGTGGGATCGTTATAGGGGGCGCTGGCGAGTTACCAACACTTCTGAGAGCCGCTGCCACTCCAAGATGCTCTTTTTATACCCAGTCATGTTAATACCTATTGCCAATTGACCTAATAAGTTGCAGTTTGGTCCTCCAGCTGTTCCTTTTTTGTACCTTTAACTTTTCCAGCCTCTTATTGCCCCTGTCCCAACTTTTTTGAGATGTGTTGCTGTCATGAAATTTCAAATGAGCCAATATTTAGCATGAAATTTCAAAATGTCTCACTTTCGACATTTGATATGTTGTCTATGTTCTATTGTGAATACAATATCAGTTTTTGAGATTTGTCAATTATTGCATTCCGTTTTTATTTACAATTTGTACTTTGTCCCAACTTTTTTGGAATTGGGGTTGTATTATTATAAATTAACAATACTTTTACTTGAGTACAGATTTTGCTTACTCTACCCACCTCTGGTTAAAACATAGGGTTGTAAATGGGTGTGCCTGGGCATTTTTTTTCCCCAGCCAGAATTGCACACCTTCTATTTAGACATCAGAGAACACTTTAAAATACTGAACAGATGTTTTCTCGACTCTAAATTGACCGTAGGTGTGAACGTGAGTGTGAATGGTTGTCTGTGTCTATGTGTCAGCCCTGTGATGACCTGGCGACTTGTCCAGGGTGTACCCCGCCTTTTGCCCGTAGTCAGCTGGGATAGGCTCCAGCTTGCCTGCGACCCTGTAGAACAGGATAAAGCGGCTCGAGATAATGAGATGAGATGAGATGTTTTCTCTGGCACCTTTAACCATGTTATTCAAACATGACTCGAACATCAGTGTAACAAGGATGCATGTCTGAACTATTTACAATGTGTATTTGGAAGTATTTAGGATTGAGGTGTATAGGATTGAGTGCATTAGTCATGCAACCTGTCAATAACACTCCAGTATAGTTCGAGGGTTTTTTTTTGTAGTTATTTATCTTTCTCCATTAGGTTTTGAGATAGTTCCCTAGTGTGAATGTTTAAAAAAAAACAAAAAAACTTGACCTAGTGCCACATGTGCGCACACACACACACACACACACACACACACACAAAATTAGTGGCATGGACAAGTCAGTAAAGGTCAGATGCTACAAGGTACTAGTGCTCTGTGTGTGTGTGTGTGTGTGTGTGTGTGTGAGTGAGAGAGAGAGAGAGAGAGAGAGAGAGAGAGAGAGAGAGAGAGAGAGAGATGGATGAAAAGCAAAATGTGAGATTCCCTGGAGTCTCGTTACCTCCAAGGTCTCAGAGATCGCTTAGCGGTCAGGGCTAAGGTCAGTACTGGATCAATCTCTCTCTCTCTCTCTCTCTCTCTCTCTCACACACACACACCCCTTATCCCCACTCATATTACTACACACACACACACTGCCAGTCAAAAGTTTTGAACATTGCATTTATGTTTCGTTACAATTTAGAAAATCTGTTATGTTTTTAACTTTTTGTTCATAGCTATAAATGATCCAATAGCATATACATACACACAAGTGACTATACAAATTATAATTTATATTTACATATTTTTTCTTCAATATTGAATAGCTAATGATTTGCTCATCACATTTTAAAGCAAAATTGTCTATTTACTTAAGTATATACACTACATACATTAAAACTGGCATGAAATATAAACATTTTAATTTTCAAATGATCAAACAAACAAACAAAAAAAATCCCTTTTGTTGCGTATATCTGTTACCACTAGATTAATGAAAGCTCTTTTAAAGTGCCATTGACAGTGCAAATATTAACTGTAAAACAAAAATATGTTTTCCAGCAAGCTACAATAGAACTGTCTTGGACGTCAGGCAAAGGTAGATGCAAAAGCAGATTGATTTTTTTTTTTTAAAGAAAGAGAATGGCAACCAAATTCAAAATGGAGTTCAAAAATGTGATCAAAAATACAAACAAACAAACAAACAAACAAACAAACAAACAAACAAAAACACAGGCAAAAGGTCAAGTAATCAGCAAACATAGGTATTTAAAAAATATATATTGTTTAATTAATTAATTAATTAATTAATTAATTCCGAACAAACAAACTGCAAGCAGAACAAAGTCAAAAACGAGAATAGCAATCCATGGAAATCCAATCTTGGCACCTTTAGGTAAACATACACTGAGCATTACTTTGCAAAGTGGATGTGGAAATGAAGTCCATATACAGTATACTGTGTGCTGGTGAATGTGTTCAGGTGTGTATGATTAGAAGTATGGTGACTGTGAACACGGCAAAGGCTGTGAGAAGTGTAGTCCATGACAACCATGTTTGGAAACTGTGATGTGGTCTGGGAAATAGAGTTTCTTGATAATTCTGGTGTTGACCTGAGAGCAATAAAGATTTTGGCCATAGATTGTTCCAATAAAATGAAGTCATTTCTAATATTTTGCAGTTCACTAAGCATTTATTAATAAATATTTCTCTATCTGGGGTGGCATGGTGGTGTAGTAGTTAGCACTGTCACCTCACAGCAAAAAGGTTCTGGGTTTGAGCCCAGTGGCCGACGGGGACCTTTCTGTGTGGAGTTTGCATGTTCTCCCCATGTCTGCGTGGGTTTCCTCTGGGTGCTCCGTTTTCCCTCATAGTCCAAAGACATGCAGGTTAGATTAATTCCATCCATCCATCCATCCATCCATTACCTGTCATCGCAGGGCTGACACAGAGACAAACAACCATTCACACTCACATTCACACTTACGGTCAATTTAGAGCCACCAGTTAACCTAACCTGCATGTCTTTGGACTGTGGGCGAAACCGGAGCACCCAGAGGAAACCCACACAGACACGGGGAGAACATGCAAACTCCACACAGAAAGGCCCCCATTGGCCACTGGGCTCAGACCCAGAACCTTCTGGGTGTGAGGCGACAGTGCTAACCACTACGCCACCGGGCCGCCAGTTAGGTTAATTGGTGGCTCTTATTTTGACCATAGGTGTGAATGTGAGTGTGAATGGTTGTTTGTCTCTATGTGTCAGCCCTGTGATGATTTGGTGGCTTGTCCAGGGTGTACCCCACCTCTTGCCTCAGCTTGCCCATGACCCTGCACAGGATAAACAGTTATGGATAATGGATGGATATTTTTCTACCTCTGTGGAGTATGTGTGTAATCAACATGATGTAGGCACATCTTTCGGCTGCCCCTCTTTGGGGTCGCCACAGCGGATCATCCAGATCCACATGCTTAATTTGGCATAGGTTTTTTTTTTTTTTTTTAACACCAGAAGCCCTTCCTGACACAACTCTACCCAGTCTATCCAGGCTTGGGACCAGAAGTAAGTATGCACTAGTTTGTGCAACCCCAGTGGCTGGGTATTTTTACTTAACCTGCATGTTTTTGGACTGTGGGGGAACTGAAGCACCCAGAGGAAACCCATGCAGACACGGGGAGAACATGCAAACTCCACACAGAAAGGCCCCTCTCGGCCACTGGGCTCGAACCCAGAACCTTATTGCTGTGAGGCGATAGTGCTAACCACTACACCACTGTGCCACCCACTGTGTTGGACTATTTGGCCACAAAGTTTTTCACAAAGTGGTGACCTTCATGTTGGCTTGTGTGTTCAAAAAGGAAGGTCCTGTTCCTGAGTGGCACAACAGAAAATTCACCCTATCACCCGAAGATTGCAAGTTTGAATCCTGATGATATCACAGCCATCCTTGCCTGGTAGTCCAAAAGCGCAACATTGGCAGTGGTGTACTCTGTCTCTCCAATTATTACTAACTAATCATGTGCACCTTTGAGCTCAGACATGGAAGTGGGTGAATAGTGCTTTCCTACGAGTGTGTTACATTGCCCCTGATGATGCATGAGCATCAGTTTGTCTGGCTTCATGTGCCTCATAGGAAGCATGTAATAGCTTTCACCCATCCTGGTTGGTAGCTGTTATGTGATAGTGGAGAGCGCACCAAAAAAAAATGGAAGTTGGCCTGGGTTTAAAGTTGATGGTTCCATTTAAAATAATTCATAATAACAAGCTGTGTGTTTAGTTTATCTAGATAGCAATCAAGGTAGTGGTGAAGATGTGAGCAGAATAGAGCTGAACAGAATGTAATGAGCCAGCTGGAAAGTTGCAACACGAGTTCTTTTGAACCCTTAACATAATTGTTTATCACCCATGCCATGGGCACGAGCACAAGTAAAAAAAAAAAAAAAAACTCACAAGCACGCTTACCCTGAGTCTGCTGTGTTCCCTACCAGTAAACAATGTGAATGAACAGGCAGAAATAGGAGTTCATGAAAACACAGTAACTTTACTGTATTTATGAATGAGAACGAGTGACTATTTGCCCATCAAAAATCATATTTAAAAATCAAAATTGGACATAAACAATTGTTTTTGCATACACTCTTAGAAAAAGGGGTCAATAGAGTCCCTGTTTAAGGATCTGCACTTCCTGGAAGGTTTTGAGTTTGTAGGGTTCTACATTACAGGGATTTTATATAGGGTTGACTGTATAAGCTTTTACAGCCATTCTTCTTTCTCCATCACCCCCATCCATCCATCCATCCATTATCTGTAGCCGCTTATCCTGTTCTACAGGGTCGCAGGCAAGCTGGAGCCTATCCCAGCTGACTATATGCGAAAGGCGGGGTACACCCTGGACACGTCGCTAAGTCATCGCAGGGCTGACAAATAGAGACAAACAACCATTCACACTCACATTCACAACTAAGGTCAATTTAGAGCCACTGATTAGCCTAACCTGCATGTCTTTGGACTGTGGGGGAAACCAGAGCACCTGGAGGAAACCCACAGACACTACGTTTACATGCACATAGAGAGAATCGAATTTCTGCCGTTGCTCGACTGAAATCGAAGTTCAAAATGCCATGTATACACCTTAATTCGGCTGAAATTGAACCGAACTTGATTTCTCGGAATCGAGCTACACGACCTAGTTTATGCGATTTCTGCCGAGCTACTTTGTGCATGTATACCCTATCGAGCTACTTGTCGAGCTACTTCCGGAAGTGACGAGTGACGAGACCACAAGCGGGAAACACAACAGCCTCGGTCGGCATGACAACGAATCATGACAACGGCATGAATCTTTTCTTTTTGTGGCATTGTTTGCACTGTTAAAATTTAGCTCACTTACTGTATCACCAAATACATCTGTACAGCTGTTGCATAGCTGTGAATTGTGTACATAAACAAGTCATTGTATTTGTGTGTGTGTGTGTGTTTATATGTCCAACATCTGAAGAATGTCAATAAAAACAAAACAATTGAACTTTTTGTGTGTTTATTAAGACATAAGTTAAATTGTAAGCAAAAAAAAATATTTTTTTGTAAGCAAAAAATGGACTTTAGAAAAATATTATTGTGCAAAATAAGTTGTCTTACAAAACAGTGGTCTGCGCCGGACAGTTTGTAGCCATAGTCTAAAAAAAAAAAAAGCCTAACAGCTTGAACACGGAACTGCTAGTGTTGCCAGATTGGGGGTTTTAAGTGCATTTTAGCGGAATTGAACACGTTTTGGGCTGGAAAACGTCAGCAGTATCTGGCAACACTATAAGCTCTTCTTCATGACGACAACCGGAAGTGTACCAACACGATGGGGCGTGTAGCGCCACGTGTGGCTCGGGTGCACAATGCACCTTGCACAATAGCCCGATTTCACTTGTGCATGTAGGATTGGATTTCTCTGGCACCCCTGCTGGGACCCTTTGCTCGATTACCAACAGCAGCTCGATTTGGACGTGCATGTAAACGTACTGACTGACATGGGGAGAACATGCAAAGTCCACACAGAAAGGCCCTCGTTGGTCACTGGGCTTGAACCTACGTAGGACCTTCTTGCTGTGAGGCAACAGTGCTAACCACTACACCACCGTGCTGCCCCCCCCCCCTTATTTTAATTCAAGGTGCTGACTGCAAAGTCATCTGAAGTTATCATTTTTTTTTTTATTGTGCATGGCATTTTCCTATGTCTCGCAAGAACAATATCATGTGGATGAGAAGCGATCATTTTGATGTGCTGAGGGTCGTTTTTCTCTGTTTTGGGACAGAATATCCTACCTCTTGAGGTAAACAGTATGGTCCTATGGAAGTAGCCAAATGCAAGGAGCTTTAACTAATTAGCATAACTATAGAATTGCATC
Organism: Neoarius graeffei; assembly: GCF_027579695.1. NCBI lineage: Eukaryota > Metazoa > Chordata > Actinopteri > Siluriformes > Ariidae > Neoarius > Neoarius graeffei. Next base: position 16,772,074 of record NC_083580.1, read on the forward strand.
ACACCAAGATGGTAACGTGTGGAAAACATCGTGACTCTGCATCGACCTCAGAGAGTTTTGAGTCACAGGGATATAATTTGTGGTTGACATTCGTAAATCAATCTGTGAAACAAAAGACAAATTTATCTTTTCTCTGTTATTGTTTTTGTGTTATCATTCCTTTCTCTGTAAGATATAAACATTAGGTGTATAACTCCATACTCACTACCATAGAGTCGAGCCCATGCATTCTAATGCAAATATAGCTAAGCACTAGCTATAATGATTTAGTGATCTGTCCAGAAAAATGTCATCTAATCTTGCTCTATCTTGCAGTTGTACTCACTAGGCAGGCTTTCATTTTCTTTTCCTCTGGCTTTTAGCTGGCGGGAGAGCAGAGTCCGCCATGTTTGCCCATGCCGACTTGTTTTGGTTAAAAGTAGGTCAAACACACCCCGTGGTGGTCACATGATATTGTTGCTCAATCAGTTTGGTAATCTCTGGAATCGTAAAATGTGGAATGCATTTTATCTCTGCAAAACATTTACACATAGGATACACAGTGTGTACAACAGAGAAACATCTCGAAACTCCAACAGCAATAGAAATAAAACATTTTGCCCAGAATTCAACTTTGCAGTCAGAACCTTTAATCTGTCCAGGAATTTTCATCTTTATTTGTTCTTTTTTTAATTTTGTGTTTGTGAGTGAGATGGTGGTAGACCAAATGAGAGGGATTACAATGTGGAAGGAACAAGGCCAGCTTGTTTCCTACACATTCAAAGGAAAATCTCTGCACATTGTAGATTGAAGTAAATCGAAAATAGCAATTTTATTTTCCTGAAAAATTTCTCATGAGGGAATTAAGAAAAAAAATGGGAAAAACAGTTGCTACAACAGATATCTCACAGTAAACAGGTGTTTGACACAGTCACACACATGAACATGTAGGTACACGCACACACACACACACACACACACACACACACACACACACACACAGAGTGAGATTTTATTATCTGTTAGGATTAAAAAAATGTGCCAAAATCTCAAATCAAGCAAAAAATTGAAGTTTACACTCACACTTTGAAATGGCATATTCAAAACAGCCAGATATTCTCACTCTGTGTGTGTGTGTGTGTGTGTGTGTGCGCACACCTGTGGGTGTGCGTTTAATCGTGCATGTTTAATTTTTTATTCATATATTTTCTTTTTTTTATTTATAAGACTGAATAGATCATGATCCCACCTAAAAACTATGGTGAAGATTGTGAATATTAAATAGTGTCAAAGGGTTGAGTTATTCATTGAGGATTTCCAGTTATCCTTTCTGTGAATGCATCATGATCATTTGTCTATATTATAAATTCAAAATGCAGCGAATATGTTGTGCCATGTTTTAATAGAGATTCGGAAATGTTGATTATTATGCTTTGTATACAGTGGTGCTTGAAAGTTTGTGAACCCTTTAGAATTTTCGATATTTCTGAATAAATTAGAGTCAGGTGTTTTCAATCAATGGGGTAACAATCAGGTGTGAGTGGGCACCCTGTTTTATTTAAAGAACAGGGATTTAGCAAAGTCTGATCTTCACAACACATGTTTGTGGAAGTATATCATGGCACGAACAAAGGAGATTTCTGAGGACCTCAGAAAAAGCGTTGTTGATGCTCATCAGGCTGGAAAAGGTTACAAAACCATCTCTAAAGAGTTTGGACTCCACCAATCCACAGTCAGATAGATTGTGTACAAATGGAGGAAATTCAAGACCATTGTTACCCTCCCCAGGAGTAGTCAACCAACAAAGATCACTCCAAGAGCAAGGTGTGTAATAGTTGGCGAGGTCACAAAGGACCCCAGGGTAACTTCTAAGCAACTGAAGGCCTCTCTCACATTGGCTAATGTTAAATGTTCATGAGTCCACCATCAGGAGAACACTGAACAACAATGGTGTGCATGGCAGGGTTGCAAGGAGAAAGCCACTGCTATCCAAAAAGAACATTGCTGCTTGTCTGCAGTTTGCTAAAGCTCACGTGGACAAGCCAGAAGGCTATTTGAAAAATGTTTTGTGGATGGATGAGACCAAAATAGAACTTTTTGGTTTAAATGAGAAGTATTATGTTTGGAAAAAGGAAAACACTGCATTCCAATATAAGAATCTTATCCCGTTTGTGAAACATGGTGGTGGTAGTATCATGATTTGGGCCTGTTTTGCTGCATCTGGACCAGGATGGCTTGCCATCATTGATGGAACAAGGAATTCTGAATTATACCAGCGAATTCTAAAGGAAAATGTCAGGACATCTGTCCATGAACTGAATCTCAAAAAAAGGTGGGTCATGCAGCAAGACAATGACCCTAAGCCCAGAAGTTGTTCTACCAAAGAATGGTTAAAGAAGAATAAAGTTAATGTTTTGGAATGGCCAAGTCAAAGTCCTGACCTTAATCCAATTAAAATGTTGTGGAAGGACCTGAAGCAAGCAGTTCATGTGAGGAAACCCACCAACATCCCAGAGTTGAAGCTGTTCTGTACAGAGGAATGGGCTAAAATTCCTCCAAGCCAGTGTGCAGGACTGATCAACAGTTACCGGAAACGTTTAGTTGCAGTTATTGCTGAACAAGGGGGTCACACCAGATACTGAAAGCAAAGGTTCACATACTTTTGCCACTCACAGATATGTAATATTGGATCATTTTCCTCAATAACTAAATGACCAAGTATGATATTTTTGTCTCATTTGTTTAACTGGGTTCTCTTTATCTACTTTTAGGACTTGTGTGAAAATCTGATGATGTTTTAGGTCATATTTATGCAGAAATATAGAAAATTCTAAAGGGTTCACAAACTTTCAAGCACCAATATATATATATATATATATATATATATATATATATATATATATATAAGTTGTTAAATGATTTCTATAATGTTATATCCTGCAGAAAATGTAGCGGGAAAAAAAAAAAAAACACTTTCCCTAACCGACTGATGATAGTAATGGACAGAATATACTGTTCAGTTTCTAATATGTAATTCTGATGTTTCAACTATTTGCTAAAGTAACAATGCCCAAAGGCACTGGTGCCCCCCCAATGATATTCAGTAATCACTCAAATGATATGTCTGCAAGAAACTGTCCTTTCAGTGTGGTTCAGTCCACATTGATGAAAAAGTGCACTTTAGAACATTGTAGGACAATGTCGATTAGAATCATTTTACAGAAGGACTGTTTCACAATCAGGGCATACTTTTCGGGTCCACAACATTCCAAAAATCAAATCTCAGATTTTTGTGTGTCTCGGCTACCAAAAATGACCTTTTGAGATGGAAATTAACTGCGCAGAATTTCAGTGCTACAGGTCACATACTGGGCATTTTATTTGTGGTGAGAAGATGACATATAGTGTATTTCTAAAATTAACCCATGTTCTTATAAGTGAAGTCAAGTTTATTTGTATAGCGCTTTTAACAATAAACATTGTCGCAAAGCAGCTTTACAGAATTTGAACAACTTAAAATATGAGCTAATTTTATATATCCCCAATGAGCATGCCTGTGGCGACAGTGGCAAGGAAAAACTCCCTCAGATGACATGAGGAAGAAACCTCAAGAGGAACCAGACTCAAAAGGGAACCCATCCTCATTTGGGCAACAGCAGACAACATGACTAGAACATTAACAGTCCTAACATAAAGTCAGCTTCGTTGATGCTATAAACCCCCCACCGATGGAAACCCAAGCACAAAACCGTTCACAACAACCGCAGTCCCAAAGTCAGCAAGTCAACTGCAGTCCTAAAGTCAGCAAGTCAACTGCAGTCCTAAAGTCAGCAAGTCAACTGTGGTCCCCAGCCACAAAAGCACGACCGCAAGAGTCCAGAGCATCCTCCAGGTGCGACCCCCAACTGTCCACATGGGGCCCCCCTCCACAGGAGCGATGCGATGAGACTCCAACCAGACACAGGGCACCAGGATGGATCAGGCAGATCTGAGGAGCAGAAGAGGTCAGCATCTCAATCCCAGGACCGACATGTAACTCAGAGGGACAGATTTGGGGGGGTGGAACACAGGTTGTTAGGTATGCCCAATGTCACCTGAATAAGTAGGAACAGTATACATATTGCACTGAGTACAAACAGGGACTCTGGCAACTAACTATGACAGCATAACTAAAAGGGGAGAGCCAGAAGGTAACACAGGCATGAGGGAGCCCCAGGACATAAAGCAGCCAGCCACTACACCGTTAACAAACTCGAGTGAGCAAGCGAGTGGGGGACTGACAGCATCCATACATCCCAGTTTACCAAGACGCTCTATGTCCAAGGACCCTCCAGATCTACACCTTTACATCATAAACACCATTAACAAAAGGCTTGACTAAACAGATATGTTTTCAGCCTAGACTTAAACACTAAGACTGTGTCTGATTCCCGAACACTACTCGAACACTACTTGGAAGGTTGTTCTATAACTGTGGGGCTTTGTAAGAAAAAGCCCTGCCCCCTGATGTAGCCTTCACTATACAAGGTACCAGCAGATAGCCTGCACCTTTTGATCTAAGTAGGCATGGCGGGTCATAGAGGACCAGAAGTTCACTCAGGTACTGTGGTGCGAGACCATTCAGTGCTTTAAAGGTCAATAGTAATATTTTATAATCAATACGAAATTTGATTGGGAGCCAATGCAGTGTGGATAAGACAGGGGTGATGTGGTCATATTTTCTAGTTCTAGTAAGGACTCTTGCTGCTGCATTTTGAACTAACTGGAGCTTGTTTATGCACTTATTGGAACATCCAGACAGTAAGGCATTATAATAATCAAATCTGGAGGTAACGAAAACATGAACTAGTTTTTCCGCATCATGTAGTAACATTAAATTTATTATCTTAGCAATATTTCTGAGATGAAAGAAAGCTATCTGGGTAATGTTATCAATGTGAGATTTGAATGAAAGACTGGGGTCAATCATCACTCCGAGGTCTTTACTGCTGCACGTGAAGAAACAGAAAGGCCGTCCAGAGTTACTGTGTAATCAGAAAACTTACTTCTAGCTGCATGTGGTCCTAGTACAAGTACTGCAGTCTTGTCAGAGTTAAGCAGAAGGAAATTAATAAGCATCCAGTGTCTAATGTCCTTTACACATTCCTCAGTTCTATTAAGCTGGTGTCTCTCATCAGGTTTTGCAGAAACATACAACTGTGTGTCATCAGTATAACACTGGAAACTAATACAATGTTTACGAATAATATCACCCAGAGGTAACATATTGTTGTATCTGGCCAGGTGGGTGGAGCACAGAAGCACGGCATGCCAGAACTGAGTTCTCAAAACTCTTTATTTTCAGCTAAGCCTTTCACACTCTCCCAGTCACACACACGCGCACACACACAAGTCTTCTGGTTGGGGAGAGAGCTCCCTTTCTCTGCTCTGTCTCCTTTTAAAGGGCGCAGTCACTGGGGAAGACACACAAACACAGGTTAATTCCCATCAGGTGCAGTGATTCCACCACTTGCCTTCCCTGACTCCGCCCTCCATTCACAGACCGCCGCTTGGCCACGCCCCCGCTGCCACACATATATAAAGAAAAAAGCAGTGAACCCAAGACAGAACCTTGTGGAACACCAAACTTTACCTCAGTACGTCTAGAAATATCACTATTTACATCAACATACTGATTGTGATCAGTTAAATAAGACCTAAGCCAGGAGAGGGCCATTCCCTTGACTCCCACAACATTTTCTAGTCTATCCAAAAGAATGGAATGATCAATGGTATCAAATACTGCACTAAGGTCAAGCAACACAAGCAGCGAGACACAGCCCTGATCAGATGCCAACAGTAAGTCATTTACTACTTTAACCAGAGCTGTCTATGTGCTATGATGAGGTCTAAATCCTGACTGATACATTTCATGGATGTTATTCCTATGTAAATATAAGCATAACTGCTGTGCCACAGCTTTTTCAAGGATCTTGGAGATAAAGGGGAGGTTTGGTATTGGCCGATAATTGGACAGCTGACAGGGATCAAGGTCAGGTTTTTTAATCAGGAGTTTGATAACTGCTAGTTTAAAGGATTTGGGTACATAAATTCTTCTCTTAGGATTGGTTATTATTTTTAGAAGCAGTTCAATTACTTCAGGTATTATCTGTTTGAATAGACATGTAGGTAAGGGATCTAGTGCACAAGTTGAGGCTTTTGATGCCGAGATTAATGAAAGTAATTCAGTTTCTTTTAGGGGAGTAAAACATTCTAATTGATGATCTGATACAGTTATTTTGTTAACTACAGGGTCACCTACATTGTCTGACCTTAAATTAGTAGTTTGAATTTTTTGTCGGATATTCTCAATTTTGTCATTAAAAAAAATCATGAAATCGTTGCTAGTACATACTACAGGTGTGCATGTGTCTATAGTGGACTTATTCCTGGTTAATTTTGTTCCAGTATTAAATAGGGATCTAGGATTATTTTTTTTTATCTTCTATTAGGGAGGAGAGATATGTTGATCTAGCAGCACTAAGAGCTTTTCTATACTTCAGGAAGCTCTCCTTCCACACTAATTTGAACATTACCAATTTTGTTTGATGCCATTTACATTCCAATTTTTGAGTGGTCTGTTTTAATGTGCAAGTGTCATCATTATACCAGGGTGCTAATTTTTTGTCTCTGACCATTTTCCTTTTAAGAAGAGCTACATTATCTAAGGTATGGCGGAATGTTGACTCTAAGCATTCAGTTGCCTGATCAAGTTCTGCAGGGGCTGACAGTGACCCAATCAAAGTTGATAACTCTGGGAGATCATTTATAAAGCTCTATGCAGTAGTTGACGTGAATGTGTGTTTAATACAGTATGTCTGTGAAGATTCTCAGTCATCCAGGTCATGGTAAACTGTGGGTGGTAAAAGAGAGCAACTGGACTTGCTTGAAGATTCTTGAAGACGTTTCACCTCTCATACGAAAGGCTTTTTCAGTTCTGTCTGACTGGTAGGGAGCATCAGGTATTTATCCTCTCATGGATGAAAAGCTCATCTAAGGTGTCATTGAGTCATCCTCTGGTGTGGGTCAACTGGGGGCTGGTTGTGAATGGCCTCGAGAGTCATTAGGATGATCAATGGATTGCCCGTTAGGGTGATCAATGGAATGCTGATTCTCTCTGTCCTCCTGTGAGTCACTGAAAACAGCTGGGTTTTGGTGTGCATTCAGTTGTCTGGGAAGTGTGCCAAGGACTGCATTGTACATGGCTGATAAATGATGTCTTAGACCCCCACCTCTGTTCAGCGATGGCCGTTCCAGGTTGACAAAAATGGCTTCTTTAACTCCTCGCTCATACCAACGATCCTCTCTGGCTAAAATGTGTATGTTGCGATCCTGAAATGAGTGTCCTTTGTTGTTAAGATGAAGGTAGACAGCAGAGTCCTGGCCTGAGGAACTATCTCTCCTGTGTTGAGCCATGCGCCTGTGAAGCGGTTGCTTTGTCTCCCCAATATACGAGTCCGTGCATTCCTCACTGCACTGAATGGCATACACTACGTTGTCCTGTTTGTGTCTGGGTATTCTGTCCTTAGGGTGGACCAGTTTCTGGTTCAGAGTGTTACTGGGTCTGAAATGTACCGGAATGTTGTGTTTGTAGAAGATCCTCCTGAGTTTCTCAGACCAGAAATGTAGGGAATGACAATGTTCTTGCGTTTGTTCCTGTTATCCTCCTTGTCCGTTCTGTTCCTTTTTCTGCTCTTGAGGAAAGACCAGTTGGGATACCCGCAGTTCTAAAGTGCTTTCTTGGTGTGATTCTGCTCCTTCTCTTTTCCCTCTATCTTTGTAGGGATATTCTGAGCCCTGTGTTGTGAGATCCTAATGACCCCCAATTTGTGTTCCAGTGGGTGGTGAGAGTCAAAGAGTAGGTAGTGGTCTGTGTGTGTGGGTTTCCGGTAGACCTCGATGCTCAGGCTTCTGTCTTGTCTAATGTGTACATCACAATCCAAGAAGGCTAGATTATTCCCACTGACGTCCTCCCGAGTGAAATTGATGTTAATATCCACTGCATTGATGTGCTTAGAGAAGGCTTCCACCTCATGGGTTTTGATTTTAACCCAGGTGTCATCCACATATCTGAACCAGTGGCTGGGAGCAAATCCTGAAAAAGTGGTCAAAGCTTTATGTTCCACTTCCTCAATGTAAAGATTGGCCACAATAGGGGATACCGGTGAGCCCATGGCGCATCCATGCTTCTGTCTGTAGAAACTTTCATTAAACTGGAAATAAGTGGTAGTCAGGCAGAGGTCAAGCAGGGTGCAAAAGTTTGAAGCAGAAACTGGTCCACCCTAAGGACAAAATACCCAGACACAAACAGGACAACGTAGTGTATGCCATTCAGTGCAGTGAGGAATGCACGGACTCGTATATTAGGGAGACAAAGCAACCGCTTCACAGGCGCATGGCTCAACACAGGAGAGCCAGTTCCTCAGGCCAGGACTCTGCTGTCTACCTTCATCTTAACAACAAAGGACACTCATTTCAGGATTGCAATGTACACATTTTAGCCAGAGAGGATCGTTGGTATGAACGAGGAGTTAAAGAAGCCATTTTTGTCAACCTGGAACGGCCATCACTAAACAGAGGTGGGGGTCTAAGACACCATTTATCAGCCACGTACAATGCAGTCCTTGGCACACTTCCCAGACAACTGAATGCACACCAAAACCCAGCTGTTTTCAGTGACTCACAGGAGGACAGAGAGAATCAGCATTCCATTGATCACCCTAATGGGCAATCCATTGATCATCCTAACGACTCTCGAGGCCGTTCACAACCAGTCCCCAGTTGACCCACACCAACAGGATGACTCAGTGACACCTTAGATGAGCTTTTCATCCATGAGATGATAAATACCTGATGCTCCCTACCAGTCAGACAGAACTGAAGAAGCCTTTCGTATGAGAGGTGAAACGTCTTCAAGAATCTTCAAGCAAGTCCAGTTGCTCTCTTTTACCACCCACAGTTTAATACAGTAGCGTGGTGAGGTGCATATATTATTACTCGGACATATTTTGAATGAGATGAGATAATGATCTGAGATAACTTCAGGCTGTGGAAGTATGACTATATTTTCTACGTTTAACCCGAATGTTAATATTAGATCAAGGGTGTGTGACCACCATTATGGGTCGATCCTATGACATTCTGATTAATCCCTACTGAATCTAAAATGGACACAAACGCTGTTTTCAAAGGGTCTTCTGGGTTATCAAAGTGAATATTACAATCTCCGACAACTAAAGCTTTGTCTAAGGAAATAACCAGATCTGAGATAAAATCTGCAAATTCAGAAAGAAACTCAGAATATGGCCCCAGGGGCCTGTAAATAATAAGTAACGGAATTAACTGGGTAGACCTATTTTTCGAGGCTATATACATTATATGAGTATGAAGAACTTCAAATGTATTAAATTTATAACCAGGTTTTTGTGTTACACCTAGATAATCATTATAAATAACTGCAACGCTGCCTCCTCTGCCAGTGAGACGAGGCTGGTGTATATAACTGTATCCAGGAGGACTCGCTTCATTTAATGCTATATATTCATTTAGCTTAATCCATGTTTCAGTTAAACAAAGTACATTAAACTCCTGATCAGTAATGAGTTCATTAACCATTAGCACTTTAGATGTAAGAGATCTAATATTTAATAGCCCCTCCTTTAGATCAAAGGTGCTGGCAGCGGCTGTACAGTCAGTATGATCTAATTTTATATTGATTAGGTTACTGGAACAAACTATCTGAATATTTCTACCTTTTTGTTTAGCTCAAGGAACAGACACGGTCTCAATGTAGTGGACCCTGAGTAACGACTCTGTGCAGCTAGCAGACAGTCGGTTTAGCCTGTTCGTCTGCTCCCTGGCCTTGGCTCTGGATTGTCAGAAATTAACTAGGCCTGTTCTGAGACTATGACCTATGCTGCAGGAAATGAGAGCAGCACCTTCCCGAGTGGGATGGATACCGTCCCACCCTAATAGGCCAGGAGTGCCCTCAAAATTAGCCCAATTATCTATAAAGCCCACACTGTTTTCAGAGCACCACCTGGACAACCAGCAGTTCAGCGACCATAACCTGCTGTAAGCTACATCGCCACGCCGCATTGGGATGGGGCCAGAGCATACTACAGCATCGGACATTACCTTCGCTAATTTAAACACCTCTACAACGTTACTCTTAGTAACCTCAGACTGACGAAGGCATATATCATTAGCTCCTGTATGGATAACTATCTTTGAGAACCTGTGCTTGCCTAGGACCCTAAGATTACCTGCTATGTTTGGCGCCCTGGCTCCCGGTATACACCTGACTAAAGCTGCTGGTGCCCCTAAAGGCTGAGCTAATTTCACGTGCCGTATGATAGAGTCCCCTATAACCAGAGCTCTTTCAGGTTTCTCAGTGGGTTCATCACTAAGGAGAGCAAACTTGTTCGACACGTGACGCGGAGAGGAGTGGTGCTCCTGCGGGCAAGCCTCAGCAGTAGCTTTGGCTCTACGCTTATGCCGCTGAGTCATCACCCATTCGCCCTGCTGGAAGGGCTCTAATGCTGGAGTTGGGGGATTACTAACTCCACCTAGGGCAGGGGTGCCAGGGTGAAATTGGTAAGGGGGCCAGATATTTTTCAAGTGGGACCTTGGGGGCCGAATTACACTTTTGGCCTGAAAAGACCAGACACTAACTCAACAAAAGGACATTATTTTATATGATTTTTGAAGGCCTATACGCCCAAAAGGAATTGTAAAGCTATAGCCTCAAAATGAGGCGCACAATAACATGGCAGACAAAAGCAATTTACCCTCTGAAAATGTGACAGTCTAAGCATGCAAGTAGCCTACATTTATAAAAAAAATGCTACAGAAATGGACTAAGACACAAATAACACAAGTGTAAACTGTAAATGACTTAGATCAGATTTTATTGATCTTGCACATCAAAAACATAATGCATAGGCCTAATTAGGCCAATTAAAACAATTGGCAAGTAGGCCTAAACGAGTCAAAAGAAAGAAGTGCCAGGGTAAATAATTCCACCAATAGGTCAAGTGACTAAATATCCAGTAGCATTAGTTTAAAAGAGCCAAATATGACTGAACATACCAATAAAAACAAACTACAGATGGCACATCAACTTTGCTGGTCAAGTCCCACATATATTTCCACACATCCATCCTGTTTATTCCCCCTCAAGCACACAGCACAAGGTTACATGGGGGAGAAATACCAGCTACATTTTACATGTGGAAGCCAGAAGTCTTTTACTTTTTACCAGCCTGTCGACATTGGGGGACAGACTCTGGGCAGTTGCTATTTTCATGACATCGTTGAGATGTCCATGGGTCAGACGACTACGCAGTTTCGATTTATTAATATTCATTACTGAAAATGCCTGTTCACATAAATATGTTGTCCCGAACATACAGAGTATTTTACCGGCAAAGGCCGTGATAATTGGGTACTCTGGTGGCAATGACTGATAGAAAGATTGGATTCCAACAGATGCGTATTTATCCTTGACGAATGCACCCTCTGAAAATGGCTTGGACACTTTTTTGCGATCTCCCACGCGATGATGTAGCTCGCCTTCACTGCCCCTAACATGAAATAAAATGTACAACAAAGATATTGAGACACCCCTCTTTGAAAACAGCCACATTTAACATTAAAGGAGAACTGAAGATGATGTATGATATTAAAACGAACCTTCATGTGTCTCTCGAGACTTTGAGAAAGCTGCTTGCTGTTTTTGAAGGTTTGAGGCAAGCTCATTTAGCTTTTCAGTCCTGCGTTGCCCGGTGAATTGGCTGTATTTGTCGGCGTGGGTCTCGTAATGTTTTTTGACATTGTATTCCTTCGGTACAGCCACTTGTTGCGAACAAATCAGACAAACAGGTTTTCTCCCTACTTCCCAGAAAAAGTATTTCTCTCTCCATTTTTCCTGAAAGATGCGACCCTCAGAATCAACTTTTCTCTTTTTAGGCTGTTGTTGCTTGTGAACGAGCAACAACTAGCCTACTCTACATTAAATCCGGGTCATTGCACCTGCGCGTGCTGCAGCAAGCAGAGAGCAGCTAAAAACGAACCGATGGATTACACGAAAATGGAATCAAATTGAAACATTAGATTTAAAATCATTACGAAAAAAAACCACAACATTCGATTTTTATTAATTTATTATTTAAAAAAAAAAAGTCTCATGAACCACCGGGCCGGATGTGATGACCAATCGGGCCGTATCCGGCCCGCGGGCCGTTACCATGGCACCCTAGACCTAGGGCATCCAGACTTTCCCCTACACAAACTACACTGTTCTCACGCTCACTGGCCTTCTCTAAAGCCTGGACACGTGCTTCTTGCACTATAATCTTCTCCGTCAGAGAGCTAACTAATCTGCACTTATCACAAATAAAGCTATCACTAGCAACGGAGGAAGAATGACTAAACATCCTGCACTCAGCACACTGAACAGGCTGAAGGTGTGCCATGATGAAAGGATTCATGTACCTTAATCAAAGATCTGTTGATATTAAAGCAGATCCGATGTGGATGGCCTCCGCTTGTGGTCTTTACGCAGGAGGAGAAAAAAAAAGAAAGCTTCCAGTCTAGGTGTTCTTCCGAAAAAAGAGAGAGAAAAAAACGAAAAAGGAAAGCGAAAGTGGAAAGTGCAAAAAGGAAAGTGACAGTACAAAAAAAATGAAGAGTATACTGGAAAATTATTTGTAGAAAAAAATGTAAAAAGATTAGTAATTAACGCCAGCACTCACGGAAAAAAAGACTTGTCGCAAACAACTTGGGAACCAGGAAGTGCGTAGCACAGAATGTGCATGCGCAACCCAATCGCCAGCAATGGTTCACAAGAGTCAGGTATACAAAGTGAAAAACTGCTGAAATGTATGAGTTTACATGCAAATTTTCAAGGACTGTGCAGCAATGTTCATACGTGATGGTAACTGCAATAACAACTGAAGTGGTGATGATCCTTGTGGTTTTCCAGAGAGGACACTTTTTGATGGACTGACATTTCAACCACATGTGAAGCTCTGCTGCAAAAGTGTCCATTTCAAGTCCTGTTTTTTTTTTTACTGTACAAGATCAGAGTATTCTGCTTCAGAAGAGACAAATATTTTCTTAAAAATCATTAACAACCTCATCACATGGTGGTGAGTGTTTTCTGGAGGGGACATTTTTGATGGACAAAGGATACTGTTGGAAGCACTTAGTTTGCAAAAAAATGAAAAAAAAAGTAACTTCCACTTAAATATTTTTCTACTGTGAATGAAAGTATATGTCCCAAAGTAAAACCTGGTTTGTGCTAAATATGCAGCTCTGAATTTAACCAGTAAAATCTAGGCGTAATAATTCAAGTCAAATTAAATTAAATGACCACAAGGTCAAAACTGAGCCTGTATTTGACTCTTACAAACATTTTTATAAGAATGTATAATGGCGCTTTTCCACTACCAACGTGGCTGAGTTGGGCTGAGCCGTGCCGTGCTGAGTCGAGCTGAGTGGGGCTGTTGGAGTTGCATTTCGACTACAACCGTGCTGAACCGTGCTGGCTGGAAGTGGGTGGACACATTGGGTGGAGTTAGCGAAAGTGGGTGGACGTCACGTGATGTCGTTAGGCGGCGCAAACAGTGACATCAGTGATCTTTTAAGCGGTAGTCTCACGACCCGGATAGTAAACAATAAACATGTAGTCGTTAGTGTTGCTGGTCTTGGTGCTGTGGCTTGTTGTCACCGACAACGCCAACAGATACTGGCAAGAGCGTATAGATGAGGCGAGGCGCATAAGGCTTCAGAAATTCTCGTAATTCGTAATTCTTCTTCTTCCGGGTTTATGGTGTTTACAGATCCCAGCGTGCTTGCGGGGCGTGTGGGCATGTGAGGACACGCCTCCTCACCAATCAGTGCACAGGGGAGTGTCTCCTCACACCCCTAGCCCCACTCGGCTCGGTTTGGCTCACCTCAGCCCCACTCCAAAACCGTGCGAGTTTTGGGTGCTAAGTAGGGCTGAAGCGAGCTGAGTCGTGCTGCTCTAAGGTAGTCAAAACGCGAGCTGTGTCGGGCTGAAGTGAGCTGAAGCGAGCTGAAGTGAGCCAAAAAAGGGTAGTGGAAAAGGACCATTATGCCGCTTTTCCACTACAAACGCGGCTGAGTCGGGCTGAGCCGTGCCGTGCTGAGTCGAGCTGAGTGGGGCTGTTGGAGTTGCATTTCGACTACAACCGCGCTGAACCGTGCTGGCTGGAAGTGGGTGGACACATTGGGTGGAGTTAGCGAAAGTGGGTGGACGTCATGTGATGTCGTTAAGCAGCGCAAACAGTGACATCAGTGAGCTTTTAAGCGGTAGTCTCACGACCCGGATAGTAAACAATAAACATGGAGGACATGGAGTCGTTAGTGTTGCTGGTCTTGGTGCTGTGGCTTGTTGTCACCGACAATGCCAACAGATACTGGCAAGAGCGTATAGATGAGGCGAGGCGCATAAGGCTTCATAATTCTCGTAATTCTTCTCCTTCCGGGTTTACGGTGTTTACAGATCCCAGCGTGCTCGCGGGGCGTGTGTGGGCATGTGAGGACACTCCTCCTCACCAATCAGTGCACAGGGGAGTGTCTGCTCACGCCCCCAGCCTCACTCGGCATGGTTTGGCTCGCTTCAGCCCCACTCCAAAACGGTGCAAGTTTTAGGGGCTAAGCAGGGCTGAAGCGAGCTGAGTCGTGCTGTTTTTTGGTAGTCAAAACGCGAGCCATGTCGGGCTGAAGTGAGCTGAAGCGAGCTGAAGTGAGCTGAAAAAGGGTAGTGGAAAAGGGCCATTAGAGACATTACTGCTGTAGGTAGGGCTTGTGTGTCCCTATAAAATTGGGTCTAAGAAACTCCAGCATATACGTAAATACTGGACCTAGTTGCAGGAGTTAGTTGGTGTTATTCAAAAAGACAACCATGATTGTGAAACAGCCCAAAAAGCCTCTGGCCACATTTGATGCTGTGTCGTAGCAATTTGTTGGACCAATAGGCAACTCGAAAGTGTGTTGCAGTCGCTGTGTGCAAATTGGCCACTTGCATCAAGTACAAAGCTGTAACAAGACATTAGCACTCTGGTGAAAGTAGAGATGTTGTTAGTAAGCCCACTGCCCACTGCTGTATTTATGTGGTATTCATGGAGATTTGACAGAGAATGATATGTAGGTACAGTAAATGACCAAACATTGCGTAGGCGAACAAGAGTGTGTCCTGGATTTCTTTGGCACACACTATAACATAGGTGGTGTGATATGGCCCAAAGTTAGTTTCCTATGAATACATGTCCTGTATTTTATTCTTCTTATTGTGCAGCAAATTACCAACAAATACAGTGCCTGGCCAAAAAAAAGTTGCCTTTTGGATTTAAATAAATAACTACTTAAGAACCTTTGATTGGTTAATTGCTGCAGTGATTAATGTATTTCAGCTGGCAGCAATTCTTTTAACCCTAACTGATGCAGTGAGTAGCTTCTCCTTTGTTGACCAACCATGTCAAAGATGTATCTCGTGGTTATAGAAAAGATTTTACTGTGTTTCAGAAGGATCAAATTATTGACCTGTATCAAGCAAAGAAAACAATGAAGGATAGTGCTGAAATTACTGAAATTGGGTTAAGAACTCTCTAACGCATTATTAAAGGAACAGTCCACCGTACTTCCATAATGAAATATGCTCTTATCTGAATTGAGACGAGCTGCTCCGTACCTCTCCGAGCTTTGCGCGACCTCCCAGTCAGTCATACGCGCTGTCACTCCTGTTAGTAATGTAGCTAGGCTCAGCATGGCCAATGGTATTTTTGGGGGCTGTAGTTAGATGCGACCAAACTCTTCCACGTTTTTCCTGTTTACATAGGTTTATATGACCAGTGACATGAAACAAGTTCAGTTACACAAATTGAAATGTAGCGATTTTCTATGCTATGGAAAGTCCGCACTATAATGACAGGCGTACTAACACCTTCTGCGCGCTTCGACAGCGCATTGATATGGAGCTCAGTATCAATGCGCTGTCGAAGCGCGCAGAAGGTGTTAGTACGCCTGTCATTATAGTGCGGACTTTCCATAGCATAGAAAATCGCTACGTTTCAATTTGTGTAACTGAACTTGTTTCATATCACTGGTCATATAAACCTATGTAAACAGGAAAAACGCGGAAGAGTTTGGTCGCATCTAACTACAGCCCCCAAA
The DNA here is from genome assembly GCF_027579695.1 of Neoarius graeffei. Classification (NCBI taxonomy): domain Eukaryota; kingdom Metazoa; phylum Chordata; class Actinopteri; order Siluriformes; family Ariidae; genus Neoarius; species Neoarius graeffei. The sequence goes on from NC_083580.1 coordinate 16,788,292, forward strand.
AATACCATTGGCCATGCTGAGCCTAGCTACATTGCTAACAGGAGTGACAGCGCGTATGACTGACTGGGAGGTCGCGCAAAGCTCGGAGAGGTACGGAGCAGCTCGTCTCAATTCAGATAAGAGCATATTTCATTATGGAAGTATGGTGGACTGTTCCTTTAAAACCTGGAAGGATAGTGGTGAACCATGAACCAGAGATACAGAAATCAAACAACATTAGAAGGGCAGAGATACATTTCATTTATCCCAAAGAGGGAAATGCAGCATTTTGAAAATGAAATGAAACAAACAAAATGGGAACGTATCCACAACTTTCCCAAACTCTGAATTTTTCCCATGAATCATTGCCGTGTCACAGTGGAAGTCGGGATCTTTCTTCCACTCCACTGCTAGGTAGGTAAGCTCAAAGATGACTAAAAGATGGTTACATGGGTCCGATTTTCTGACATGCTCTGGGGATAATATGATCAAAGTGCCCCATCTGTTTACCCTCACGGAATGGATAGATGACATGAAGTTGTGGCCTGACATCAGCTACGTTGATATTGTCAGTTATTTTATTCTTAGCAAGGGTGTTGATGGTGAAGAGCTAAGGAACTACAAAAGCACAGAGGCATACAGTTATCTACACAGTAATAAAATTGCCAAAATTATGTGTAAAAGAGAGGGCGAGTTTGTTTGCTTAAAGGCTGAAGTTGAGCCTAGCCAGAGCAAAAAAAGGGAAATCCTGCAGTCATGAGGCAGCTATCATCTGGAAGGTAGGCTACATCAGAGTAGAGCGATTGTATTATTGTACTGGTTTACTAATAATGTAGTGTTTATATAGTGCAAGTCGCTTTGGACAAAAGCGTCTGCCAAATACCATATAGGCTCAATACGGTATGTATATGTATAGGCTCAAGAAACAAAAGCTAAGAGAGAAGCATAGGCTAACCATTTTAATGCAAACTCTGTCAAACTTTGGAAACAATAAGCATACCATACTTAAATAATTCCTTGTCTATGTATTTTTCCAAGTTCCTTCAACTTCTTAACTACCCGAAGAGGACGAGGTTCTCTTCACCTACCCCAGTGAACATTCAGGGAAAGGACATTGAGATCGTTAGAAGCTACAAGTACCTGGGTGTTCATCTGAACAGTAAACTGGACTGGACTGATCATACACATGCCCTGTACAAGAAAGGCCAGAGCAGACTCCACCTGCCGAGGAGGATCAGGGCCTTTGGAGTACAGGGTCCACTTCTGAACTCTTTTTATGACTCTGTGGTGGCATCAGCCATATTCTAGAGAGTTGCCTGTTGGGGAAGCAGTATCACAACAGCAGAGAGGAAAAAACTGAACAAACTGATTAGGAAGGCAGGATCTGTCCTGGGCTGTGCACTGGACTCAGTGGACGTTGTGGGGGAGAGGAGGATGTTGGCCAAGTTGTCATCCTTAATGGCAAACACCTCCCATCCACTGAAGGAGACAAGAGCAGCATTGGGCAGCTCCTTCAGTGACCAGCTCCTCCATCTGCAGTGTGTTAAGGAGAGATACAGCTGCTCCTTCCTCCCTACTGCTTTGAGACTGTACAACCAGCACCTCACCAAGCACAGCACCAGTCACTCCTCACAATAATGAACAATACTGTCCAGATCACTTCTACATCCATATGTAAGGTCCTCTAAAATAACACTGTATTTTATACTCTATATTGGATTGCCCTATTTTCTGTGTAATTAACTCCATTTACCATAATGCCTTGTGGTTTGGAATATTTTCACTGTTCTGATGTGTTGTGACGTTCTGTGCATTCGGACCAATCAGACTTATTTGCTCGTTGTAGTTTTATTTGAATTTTGATGTCAGCCAATGGTAATTGGTATATGTTTAATGCCCGCGAGTTCGCGGGCTTTTTGAGATGTTTCATCACTTCGCGAGGGAGAAGCTCACGGAGTTCCCGCCTGCTGCCGAGCAGAGAGAGATCGCGTTGTTTGTGAGCTCTATTTCAGCACTTATTTTGCAGACAGGTTTTTTTTTATAGTTTGGTCTGCTTGTGGCCATAAACTCCGGTGTCACTCCAGTGAGTGATCTTGCTGTTTTTTTTTTCTGCGGACACATCTGCCCTCCGTGCTGTGCCCACCGGAGCGCTTTCGTCAGTCCCGGGAACTCACTGTGTCGGGTCTGGGACCCAGCCCGCTACCGAGGGGTTTGGGGTGAGCAGCATCTTATTCGAGCGAGCTAACCCACAGCAATAGCTAGCCCTCTGCTCAGGAGCATCTGCTGCGTGACTGTACCGACATCTGTAACCTGATCCGTCTGGTTTGACCGGTGGATTGTGAGTAACGCGAACCCACACTTACACTGACACACACACACACACACACGCGTTCCTCTGGTCTCGCCTGGATAGCCAGCGTTTTAGAAGGGCATTGCAGCGGTTGCTGTTCTGTCTGCAGTTCACAGAGCTGCCACCTGTGCACCAACGGGCCCCAACTGCGCGCGCGTTTTTCTTTCTTGTCCACTTCTTTTCTTTTGATACTTTACCCAGTTTTATTTTCTTACTATGTACTGCTGGTATACACACTGTTGATGTGCTATCTGTAACATCTCTATTATGTAGGCTAATTGTTTCCGCTCTTCTTGTGCCGGTGTTACTATTTTCTTGGTGATTACATTGCATGCTTCTTTGGGAGCATTTATTGTCAAATACTATTATTATTATTATTATTATTATTGCTTATTAATAAATATAATCATTATTATTTAATTATATCTTGGGTGTATTGGCTGCTCATTTGGTTGTTTATATTTGAACATTCTGACATGCACACTGCAGACTAGCTATTAGTTCTTTCACTCATGCTACTGTTATTTTAAAGTCTGAGGAAATACACCATACACTAGCTTCAAAGGTAAGTGTAGTATTTTCGCAGTGGAGGCACCGCGCTGTTAAATTTATCATTTATTAGATTTATGCTTATTATTCTCTCTCTCTACTCATACTTGTACCCTTATGGTATCAGGAATCTCAGCCAGCTCACCACTCCACCGCTGAGAACTTAGGACCCTGTTGCGCCATTATTTATTGGGATTTAGGGTAACTCTTTAGTAGCCTATAGCCTACTGTGCTGGGTAATCAGCACCTGTCCAAAAAAAAAAAAAAAGGGGGTTACATTTTGGAGGCACCGCTGGGATTTTCCTGTTTACCAGAACAAGTAGATCGCTGTGTTTTGCTTAGTGTTTGTGTTGTGTTAGTTATTGCTGTTTGCTGGGCAGTTTTTTTTTTAAACATGGACCTTAGTCAGGCTGTTGAGTGGAGCCGTGAGGAGAATGTGGAGTTGTGTCATGCCATTTTACTTAGCAGAGTGCCATTGGAGGCCACTGATGATGTGGTTAGCCGTGTGCTCAGCACAGTTAAGGTTCTGGGTAGGACCCGGATACGCGGTCGCCGTGGTGACAAGACTGGTAGGCACCTGTACATTTTAGTCGAGACTTCTGCTGAGTTGGATCAGAGCTCTGTCCCTCCTGAAGTGGGAATTGTAGGTGAGGCAGGTCCATGGGCTGTTCATGTAGTGAGTAGTTTGCTGCCTGCTAGTCCTGTTCTTGAAAGTGATGGATTCGAAGCCAAGCTATTTTCATTATTACAGCAGGAAGGCAAGTCTATGGGTGATGTGAAGGCTGTTTTGGGCACGCAGCCTCCTAAACCTGATGTCAGCATGGATCTTGTGAATGCCATAGGCCAGCTCGTTGATCGCTGTAACCAGGCATCTGTTGATGTGCCTGGCTATAGAAAACTGAGGCTGTTTTCCGGTTTACGGCCCGTTCCCCCAGGCGAGGAAGAATATGAGGCCTGGATGGAGCAGGCTACTCAGATGATTACTGAGTGGCAGTGCAGTGATGCTGCTAAGCGACAGCGCATTGTTGAGAGTTTGCGTGGGCCTGCTGCGGATATAGTAAGGTTTTTGAAAGTCAGTAGCCCATCTGCTACTGCTACTGATTACTTAACCGCTCTTGACACTACTTATGGATCAACTGAGAGTGGGGCAGACCTTATGGCATCGTTTCGCCATACTTTTCAAGAAGATGGTGAGAAACTTTCTGCTTTCTTGTATCGCTTGGACAAGCTTCTCCACCGTGCTCTTTTGAGAGGAGGGATTGAAGCTGCAGGCCTGAATCGTGCACGTCTGGAGCAGTTGTTCAAGGGTGCTCTCACCACTGACATTGTGGCTTTACGTGTGCGACTTCTGCACACTTTGCAAGCTCCGCCTTCTTTTTCCCAGTTAATGCGAAATGTGAGAGAGGAAGAGCACTGGGTAAGTGCAAGGGAGAGTGCAAAGGTTTCTGTGGCCTCATCTACATTTTGCCAGGTTCCTGTGACTGCTGCTGTCGCTCTTCCTCATGTGCCTGTTACTCCCCTGGCGTCTGAGGTTGACAGTCTGAGGAAAGAGGTCAAGGAGCTGACGTCTTTAGTAACTAAACTTTTGACTGCTACTACCGTGGCTCCTGAAAATCCTCAAGTCTCACAGTTTGGTGTAAGCCACAGCACAGAAACCACAGCCCCAGCTGTTCCCACAAGGGCTGTTTCTTCGAACCTGCCGAAGTCTACGACATCCTCTTCTGTTCCTGCCATTTTTTGTTACAAGTGTGGAGAAGACGGCCACACCAAGCGAGAGTGCACACGCCCTGAGAACTTGAGGGTAGTGAATCAGAAGCTGCTTAAGAGGGTCACGCAGCAGGGAAACTTCCCCGGAGCTCAGTGAAGGAACGGCACAGAGCTCCATCACACAAAACACGTTCCGCTCATTGTTCACCTCCAATCAAAGTCAGCCAATCACAACTGCCGTCTGGGTTAGTGGGGCCCTCGGCTGAGGTGCCCGTGCAGATAGAAGGTATTTATGCTAAAGCTCTGCTTGATAGTGGTTCTCAGGTCACCATCTTGTATCATAGCTTTTATAATGCATATTTGAAGCATTTGCCACTGCAGCCAGTGGAAAATCTGGAAATATGGGGTTTGAGCTCTCACAAATACCCATATGATGGATATTTACCTCTTAGGCTTGAGTTCACTGAAGCGGTCACTGGTGTGCCTCAGGTGGTGGACACTTTAGCTCTTGTGTGTCCTGACCCTCAGACAAAAGAGGGTATAGCCATTTTGGTAGGCACAAACACTCACTTAGTGAAGAAGTTGTTCCACTCTTGTCGTGAACAGGCAGGTGACGGGTTTCTTAACACGCTGACCATACACCCGGTGATAAAAGAGGTTTTTGAGTCCATTAAGCACACAGGTGTATCACCGGAGGATGTGAATAAACACGGTACTGTGTGGTTCACGAAACCTAAGCCTGTTGTTTTAAAGCCTGGGCAGGAGCTGCAGCTTTCAGGACTGCCCAAGTTTCCTGGTGAACTCAATGACTCTTTAGTCCTGGTAGACCAGCCTTTTAGTGCTGATGATACATCTGTCCCTGAGCTTGAGGTTCGGCCTGAAGTCCATCCAGTCTCTGCGGTGTCCTGCCGTCGTATTACGGTAAATGTGAGGAATGTTTCTTCCAGGGATGTTCTTGTGAAGAGAGGTAGTCCCCTCGCTCACATATACCCTGTAGAGATGGTGCCACAGTTTCCGTCCACTTGCAGTCCCATAGCTGCTGGTGAGCTTACTTCTGCTTCTTTTGATTTTGGCACTTCTTCTATGCCAGAGGAGGCAAAACATCGCCTCTGCGAGAAGATGTTGCAGAGGAAGGAAGTGTTTTCTTGTAGCGAGTGGGATGTAGGCTGCTCAAAAAGCACTCAGCATGAAATCAGGTTAAATGACTCGCGGCCTTTTCGGGAGCGATCTCGACGTTTAGCTCCTGCTGATCTAGAGGATGTGCGTCAGCATTTGCTGGAACTCCAGAATCATGGCATCATTTCGGAGTCTCGGAGTCCGTATGCTTCGCCCATTGTTGTAGTGCGCAAGAAGTCAGGTAAAGTCAGGATGTGTATTGATTATAGAACGCTTAACCAGCGGACCATCCCTGACCAGTACACAGTTCCCAGGATCGAAGACGCCCTCCATTGTCTCTCTGGTAGTAAGTGGTTCTCGGTGTTGGACTTGAGAAGTGGCTACTACCAGATTCCCATGAGCGAGGCTGATAAAGAAAAGACAGCGTTCATCTGTCCTTTAGGTTTCTATCAGTTTGAGCGTATGCCTCAGGGAATCTGTGGTGCCCCTGCCACATTCCAGAGAGTCATGGAGCGGACAGTCGGAGACATGAATTTTCTGGAGGTTCTGGTGTATTTAGATGACCTGATTGTCTTTGGTAGCACCTTGGAGGAGCATGAGGAGAGACTCTTAAAGGTTCTGGACAGGTTGAGAGATGAAGGTCTCAAACTTTCGTTGGATAAGTGTCAGTTTGGCAGGACGTCTGTGAACTATGTGGGGCACATAGTTTCACAGGATGGCATAGCCACTGACCCCTCCAAAATAGAGGCTGTTGTTTCATGGCCTCGACCACAGACTGTCACTGAGCTACGGTCATTTTTGGGTTTTTGTGGATATTACCGTCGTTTTGTGAAGGGTTTTTCCACATTATGCCGACCGCTGAACGAGTTGCTTCAGGGCTGTCTGCCTCGGAAGAAGAGCTCGAGTTCACAGGCTGCTGACTCGAAACCTTCTTTCCGGCCCTCTGAACCTTTTGGCCCTAGATGGAGCGATCAGTGCGAATCCGCTTTTCAGGAGTTGAAGTCAAGGTTAACTCAGGCCCCGGTGCTAGCTTTTGCAGACCCCCAAAAGCCATATGTTTTGCATGTGGATGCAAGCCTGGATGGTCTAGGTGGTATCCTTTATCAAGAGTACGTTGAAGGATTGCGTCCTGTGGCGTTCATCAGTCGTAGTCTTTCCCCTTCAGAGAGGAATTATCCAGCTCACAAACTGGAGTTTTTAGCTTTGAAGTGGGCTATTGTGGATCGGCTGCATGACTACCTTTATGGAGCCAGTTTTGAAGTCAGGACGGACAACAACCCCCTGACTTATATAACCAAGTCTGCCACATTGGATGCCACTGGTCATCGCTGGTTGTCGGCATTGTCCACTTACGACTTCAGCCTGAAGTACAGGCCTGGGCGGAAGAACATGGATGCTGACGCACTGTCGCGACGCCCTCACGTCAGTCTGTCCCTTGACGATGAGTGGCAAGAGATTCCCGCCCCTGGAGTGCGAGCTATTTGTCAGGTGGTGGCCACACAGAGAGCTGGTTGTTCTCCATTCCCCCGGGTTGCTGATCAGATTTGCAGCCATGAGTCAGCTGTTCCAACAGCATTCTGTCATGTTGCTGCTGTAGCACCTGATCAGTTGCCTACTTTTAGTTCTAGTGAGCTTCAAGAAGCTCAGAAAAGCGACCCTGTTATAGGAGATGTCTGGCAAGCTATAAGTCTGAAGAAGCCTGCTAGTAGTATCCTGACGCGGCATCCTGACTTTAAGATCCTGAAAAAGGAGTGGGCAAAGCTGTCTATTGACAAGGGACTGCTATACAGGACTGTTAAGCAGGGTGGTCAGTGTGTGAGACAACTGGTGCTCCCTAAGCAATTCCATGGTCTGGTTTTTAAGCTGCTGCACGACGATAGTGGCCACTTGGGGTTTGACAAGTCATATAGTCTGGTTCGGGACAGGTTTTACTGGCCTCGTATGAAGCTTGATGCAGAGAAATACTGTAAGACATGTGAGCGCTGCATCAAGCGGAAAACGTTGCCTCAGAGGGCTGCTCCTCTTTCCCACATACAGAGTTCTGGACCCATGGATTTGGTGTGCATAGATTTTCTTTCGATTGAGCCTGACTCTCGAAATGTTTGCAATGTGTTGGTCGTCACTGACCATTTCACGCGTTATGCACAAGCCTTTCCTACTAAGGACCAGACAGCTGTCACAGTGGCAAGGACTCTCTGGGAGAGATATTTTATTCATTATGGCTTGCCCACCCGTATCCACTCCGACCAGGGTAGGGACTTCGAGAGTAGACTGGTGACTGAGATGTTGACAATGTTGGGTGTGAAAAAGTCGAGGACGTCTCCTTACCACCCCCAGGGTGACCCACAACCTGAGAGGTTCAATAGGACTTTGTTAGACATGTTGGGCACCCTAGAGTCACATCAAAAGTCAAAGTGGAGTCAGCATATAGCACATTTGGTGCATGCGTATAATTGCACTCCTAATGAGGCTACCGGGTACTCACCCTATTTCTTGATGTTTGGTCGGGAGGCTCGCCTCCCTGTTGATGTTTGCTTTGGTGTTTCATCTGATGACACGTCATTTGCATCACATTTAAAGTATGTGGCAAAGATGAAAGAGGAGTTGCAAGCTGCTTACCAGCTGGCATGTGCCTCTGCGGATAGGATGAATCAGAGCAACAAGGAGAGGTATGACCAGAAAGTTCGCTATCATAGCCTGAGTCCTGGGGATCGGGTTTTGATTAGAAACTTGGGTCTGAAAGGGAAGCAGAAGCTAGCGGATAGATGGAGCTCATGTCTTTACAGTGTTGATGGTCAGCTTTCTGACCTCCCTGTGTACAGGTTGACGCCTGTTGATGGTAATGGACCAGTCAAGGTGATGCACCGTAACCATATCTTGCCTTTAGGACAGGAGGTAAGACTAGGTCCAGGGGTCGCCACCACTCCAGCCGTGGGCCCAAGAGCTGTGAAACACAGAAGGGCTAGGGAAAATCGTAGGACTGGTGTCTCTGAGGTGTTGCCTCCTGTGGTACATGCACAGTCTAGCACTTCTGATTCTGATTCGGAATATGGTTGTTATGCTGAGGATGCAGTGCAACATGCTCCTCTGACTGCTGGCACGCATAATGCCCAGCCTGTACCAGATTCTACTGCGCCGTGTGTCTCCACCACAGTTAGAAGCCCTAGGTTAGTGCCCACACCTAGAGATGTGATAACTCCACTCAACCCTGCACTCCTTACCTCTCCACATAGGTCTCCTGAGGTAGTGAAGGATTTAGTAGCCACAGACCAGGATGTTAGTTGTCCTGATGTTCACTCTGTAGTTTATTCTGCAGCTCCCACAGACTCCGTTCTTCCCTTAGTACGTAGGTCACATAGGGATAGGAAGCCTACTGACCGCTTGACTTATGGCAAGCTAGGAGTGCAGAGCAGGAATGTTGTAGCATCACACTTTGCACTTGCCGAGCCATTCCCTGCACGATATAAAGTTTCTCATGCCTGGTGGTGTAATCCGCAGGCTCTTTGCAGTACATGCACAGACCGGCCATTCCTTATGCCATGCACTTCACCTGCCTTTACACCCATAGCTAGTTTTTAAGCAATAGGCCATGTTTGTTTTGGGTCTTTGTTTTGTTTTGCTTATTTGTTTTCTTACCTATTTTTCCTGTTCACCTTATAATATATGTAACCCAGCATGGGGGCATGCTGTTTGTTGGTGGGGGGAGAGTGTAAGGTCCTCTAAAATAACACTGTATTTTATACTCTATATTGGATTGCCCTATTTTCTGTGTAATTAACTCCATTTACCATAATGCCTTGTGGTTTGGAATATTTTCACTGTTCTGATGTGTTGTGACGTTCTGTGCATTCGGACCAATCAGACTTATTTGCTCGTTGTAGTTTTATTTGAATTTTGATGTCAGCCAATGGTAATTGGTATATGTTTAATGCCCGCGAGTTCGCGGGCTTTTTGAGATGTTTCATCACTTCGCGAGGGAGAAGCTCACGGAGTTCCCGCCTGCTGCCGAGCAGAGAGAGATCGCGTTGTTTGTGAGCTCTATTTCAGCACTTATTTTGCAGACAGTTTTTTTTTTATAGTTTGGTCTGCTTGTGGCCATAAACTCCGGTGTCACTCCAGTGAGTGATCTTGCTGTTTTTTTTTTCTGCGGACACATCTGCCCTCCGTGCTGTGCCCACCGGAGCGCTTTCGTCAGTCCCGGGAACTCACTGTGTCGGGTCTGGGACCCAGCCCGCTACCGAGGGGTTTGGGGTGAGCAGCATCTTATTCGAGCGAGCTAACCCACAGCAATAGCTAGCCCTCTGCTCAGGAGCATCTGCTGCGTGACTGTACCGACATCTGTAACCTGATCCGTCTGGTTTGACCGGTGGATTGTGAGTAACGCGAACCCACACTTACACTGACACACACACACACACACGCGTTCCTCTGGTCTCGCCTGGATAGCCAGCGTTTTAGAAGGGCATTGCAGCGGTTGCTGTTCTGTCTGCAGTTCACAGAGCTGCCACCTGTGCACCAACGGGCCCCAACTGCGCGCGCGTTTTTCTTTCTTGTCCACTTCTTTTCTTTTGATACTTTACCCAGTTTTATTTTCTTACTATGTACTGCTGGTATACACACTGTTGATGTGCTATCTGTAACATCTCTATTATGTAGGCTAATTGTTTCCGCTCTTCTTGTGCCGGTGTTACTATTTTCTTGGTGATTACATTGCATGCTTCTTTGGGAGCATTTATTGTCAAATACTATTATTATTATTATTATTATTATTATTATTATTATTGCTTATTAATAAATATAATCATTATTATTTAATTATATCTTGGGTGTATTGGCTGCTCATTTGGTTGTTTATATTTGAACATTCTGACATGCACACTGCAGACTAGCTATTAGTTCTTTCACTCATGCTACTGTTATTTTAAAGTCTGAGGAAATACACCATACACTAGCTTCAAAGGTAAGTGTAGTATTTTCGCAGTGGAGGCACCGCGCTGTTAAATTTATCATTTATTAGATTTATGCTTATTATTCTCTCTCTCTACTCATACTTGTACCCTTATGGTATCAGGAATCTCAGCCAGCTCACCACTCCACCGCTGAGAACTTAGGACCCTGTTGCGCCATTATTTATTGGGATTTAGGGTAACTCTTTAGTAGCCTATAGCCTACTGTGCTGGGTAATCAGCACCTGTCCAAAAAAAAAAAAAAAAGGGGGTTACACATAGAAACCCCTCTGAACATATACTGTGTGCACTGACTATCAGCATCAGTACTTTACAGTGAACTGCTAGCTACACACGGTTAAAATGGCTCTTGTGCAATATACTGGCTTACTTGTGCAATACTATCTGGGTAATACAGGTAGTCGTCGACTTACGACCAATCGACTTTACGACCATCTGGTTATGACTGGCAAGTGTTTCCCAGCTGAGCTAGCTGAGCGTACGACAGTTTCCACCCCAGCTCCCGGCAGGGCCCAGCATCCAGCCAGTGTTGCCAGATACTGCTGACAGTTTCAAGCCCAAAATATGTTCAAAACCCGCCAAAATGCACTTAAAACCGCCCAATCTGGCAACACTGCATCCAGCCTCTTCTATTATGTGTGCAGTTTCACTGGACAAACAATGAGCGAGCTACAGCGTGCGTACAGCTTAACCAGATCTTGTGCTATAACGTGCGCAGCTGGTAATCAAAGTAACTTTCACTTTTCTGTTACACTGTTCTGTGTCCAATGTCCAAAATGAAAAGTTAGTTTTCAACTCTTCAGTTAAAAAAAAATTAATTAAAACGATTGTGGTGTTGAAATGATGTGTTTGCAATTTATTTATAATCAAAAAATGATACAGGTGGATGAAAGAGTGATAGTGTGATAACAAAATTACTATACTAGTACTACTGAGTGATAAGAAGTCCTAGTGAATGCTTGATAAGTAGACAATAATAAATAATTAGGTGTATTTTTCAGTGCGTGCTGTGCGCACGCACTATGGCTCAAAATAATATACCAGCAAGAAATAAAAGTTAGTTTCACCCCTGAATATGCAATGTTTGACTTAAACCAAATAATGATCCAAGGTAATTAAATAAGAAAATGTTGATAAAATAAGACTTTAAGATGATTACAATATCATTACACATCACAATTATACTTACGTTCATTTAACATAGGCCGACTTACGACCAGATCGGTTTACGACTGGTCAGTCGTAACCAAACGCAGTCATAAGTCGACGACTACCTGTACTGGTAATAATACCTGTGCAATACCACCTTTGTAATACACTTATGTTAACTATATATCTGCAAACCTGTTAATTTATGCAAATTTGTTAATTTTTTTAATCTCTAAATTTGTAGTTTTTTTCTTTTATATATCCTTTTTTGTATACTTAGTACTTTTGCACTGCTCCTTCACTGCCTTATCATTTTCTCTTTATATATTTTGCTGCTGTAACAATGTAAATTTCCCCTTGTGGGATAATAAAAGGTTATCTTATCTTACCCTGATCATTCCAGATATGGAGCACTTGCATGTGACGTCACAGCCGATCCAGATTGTGACAGACGCCATCTTGTCGGTCAAACGCCATATTTCCGCCTTCTACTTCTACTTCTACCTTTTCTTCTGGAAAACCCTACTATATACAATTCTACTACAACGGCTGCGGCTACAAGCTCTCCCTACCTGTGCATGTTTTTTGTGTGTATTTTTGCATGTTGTTCGTCTGTACCGGACTTCAATATCCACTACAACCGTATGGACTTACTGGACATTGGTTTCCAGCAGAAAATGATGGTTTGTAGCGATTTCCATCGCATGCACAACATTCCAGACGAGATAGCGAGACCAGCGGGGTCTCCGTGGATTGTTATCGGGTCTGGCAGGCGAAGGAGGTGGCGTCGGGAGCGGAAGCAAAAGCGAGGCTGCATGCAGAGCCGGCCTGTTGACTAAGCTCAGAAAACAGCCACTCAAATCTCCACTGCTAAGCCTCTACCTCTCAAACGCCAGATCCATGGTAAACAAGATGGACGATTTGGAATTACAGCTGGAATTACCTTATTCTATTCTATAATCGGCTGGTCAGTGCTATACTCAATACTTAAGTGACTTACCCGTCCAATGAGGATTGTCATTTTCTTGTTTACAAGATGCCACATCTGAGTCGCTGACAAATCCTGAATTTCTGTAAAGATAACTGTCCAGAGATTTATAAGCACGCAGTGCTTCACCACTGAACAGCAAGGGAACGTTAATGAGGTAATTATACACGTCTGGGTATTCAGCCTCTGGCAGTTCAAAATCCACTGACACGGTCGTGAAAACTACGTCCGGTAAGCCATAAGGGTCACTAATCTGTAGATCGTTTATTTTAGACATACAGTGGTGCTTGAAAGTTTGTGAACCCTGTAGAATTTTCTATATTTCTGCATAAATATGACCTAAAACATCATCAGATTTTCACACAAGTCCTAAAAGTAGATAAAGAGAACCCAGTTAAAAAAATGAGACAAAAATATCATACTTGGTCATTTATTTATTGAGGAAAATGATCCAATATTACATATCTGTGAGTGGCAAAAGTATGTGAACCTTTGCTTTCAGTATCTGGTGTGACCCCCTTGTGCAGCAATAACTGCAGCTAAACATTTCCAGTAACTGTTGATCAGTCCTGCACACCGGCTTGGAGGAATTTTAGCCCATTCCTCCATACAGAACAGCTTCAACTCTGGGATGTTGGTGGGTTTCCTCACATGAACTGGTCGCTTCAGGTCCTTCCACAACATTTTGATTGGATTAAGGTCAGGACTTTGACTTGGCCATTCCAAAACATTAACTTTATTCTTCTTTAACCATTCTTTGGTAGAACAACTTGTGTGCTTAGGGTCGTTGTCTTGCTGCATGACCCACCTTCTCTTGAGATTCAGTTCATGGACAGATATCCTGACATTTTCCTTTAGAATTCGCTGGTATAATTTAGATTCCATTGTTCCATCAATGATAGCAAGCCATCCTGGCCCAGATGCAGCAAAACAGGCCCAAACCATGATACTACCACCACCATGTTTCACAGATGGGATAAGGTTCTTATGCTGGAATGCAGTGTTTTCCTTTCTCCAAACATAACGCTTCTCATTTACAACATAAAGTTCTATTTTGGCCTCATCCATCCACAAAACATTTTTCTAATACCCTTCTGGCTTCTCCACATGATCTTTAGCAAACTGCAGACGAGCAGCAATGTTCTTTTTGGAGAGCAGTGGCTTTCTCCTTGCAACCCTGCCATGCACACCATTATTGTTCAGTGTTCTCCTGATGGTGGACTCATGAACATTAACATTATCCAATGTGAGAGAGGCCTTCAGTTGCTTAGAAGTTACCCTGGGGTCCTTTGTGACCTCGCCAACTATTACACACCTTGCTCTTGGAGTGATCTTTGTTGGTCGACCACTCCTGGGGAGGGTAACAATGGTCTTGAATTTCTTCCATTTGTACACAATCTGTCTGACTGTGGATTGGTGGAGTCCAAACTCTTTAGAGATGGGTTTGTAACCTTTTCCAGCCTGATGAGCATCAACAACACTTTTTCTGAGGTCCTCAGAAATCTCTTTTGTTCGTGCCATGATACACTTCCACAAACATGTGTTGTAAAGATCAGGCTTTGATAGATCCCTGTTCTTTAAATAAAACAGGGTGCCCACTCACACCTGATTGTCATCCCATTGATTGAAAGCACCTGAGTCTAATTTCACCTTCAAACTAACTAGTAATCCTAGAGGTTCACTTACTTTTGCCACTCATAGATATGTAATATTGGATCATTTTCCTCAATAAATAAATGACCAAGTATAATATTTTTGTCTCATTTGTTTAACTGGGTTCTGTTTATCTACTTTTAGGACTTGTGTGAAAATCTGATCATGTTTTAGGTCATATTTATGCAGAAATATAGAAAATTCTAAAGGGTTCACAAACTTTCAAGCACCACTGTATATCTAGTTATCTGTTCATTAGAAAAATGAGCCATGTAGTCCATCGGTTGAAATTGATCCATTCTGTACACAAGTGCAGCGATATTCAGCGGTGTTTTTTACCGAGAAGATGGCGGCTGTGTACTTTCCGGTCACGTGACTGGAAGATCTCTATAGGATGGTATTTGTAGGCTATTTGTTTACACTAGTACTTCAGCACTGGTCGCGCTTGGATTCTCTTGGCTACTGAAGCTAAAGGCACTTATTGTTAGTCACTTTGAATAAAAACATCAACTAAATGACTGTAATGTAGTGTAATGTTTGAATAATGTACAATATTTAAACAACAATTACACAGACTTAATGTTATTGATTCAGGTCCAAAATGCAGTGGTTAGTGGAAAGACAGGAATCGCATGTACAGATGAGCAGCATATGGTGCTGGACAACACGTCTTGCGAGTCCGTTTGTGCTCAAAACAGATTACATTCATAAAATCTTTAAGCTTTCATGAGTTGTTTGTGCACCCGACGATGGCACACGTAGAACCAGAAAAAGACATAATTTAAAAAGGCATTATCCTCTGACTAAAACATGTTTGTCGTAGCTAGCTCCGCTCAGCTACGTTCAGCTCCCTCAGCCATAGCTGCTTGGATAAACCAGAAATCAAAACTGGGCATCCGGGAGAGGCGGGTGTCATGGTGACCTCCCATTGTCTCTCACAGGAAAGCTTTGGATAGATAAAGATAAAAACAGTGAACAGGCCTGCAAGGATTTAATGTATACAATTAAGAAACTTATATCCAAGTTCAGGGCAACATGGTGGTGTAGTGGTTAGCACTGTCGTCTCACAGCAAGAAGGTCCTGGGTTTGAGCCCAGCAGCCGATGAGGGCCTTTCTGTGTGGAGTTTGCATGTTCTCCCCATGTCTGCGTGGGTTTCCTCCAGGTGCTCTGGTTTCCCCCACAGTCCAAAGACAAGCAGGTTAGGTTAATTGATGGCTCTAAATTGACTGTAGGTGTGAATGTGAGTGTGAATGGTTGTTTGTCTCTATGTGTCAGCCTTGCGATGACCTGGCGACTTGTCCAGGGTGTACCCCGCCTCTCGCCCATAGTCAGTTGGGATAGACTCCAGCTTGCCTGCGACCCTGTACAGGATAAGCGGCTACAGATGATGGATGGATATCCAAGTTCACTAAAACTGTGCCTCAGAAGCATAATAGAAAACAAACTCTGCCTTGGTTTAATTGCACTTTATGGTAATTAATGAAAGAAAGGGATGTAGCCCTTAAAAAATAAATTATCTAAAATCAGGACTGGAACCTGACCACATAATGTACAAAAGTCTTAGAAACAAAGTAATAGGGCAACTTAGGAAGACCAAAGTTAATTTCTTTCTTGAGACTACAACCCCTGGCAAAAACTATGGAATCACTACTCTTGGAGGATGTTCATTCAGCTGTTTTACCTTGTAACAAAAAACAAAATCACAGCTATGACATAAAATTATTTTATTTAACAGCTGAACATTCTGGCTTTGTAAAATATACCCCCCAAAAATTAAATGAAATTGTTGTAATTAATGGCACATTTTTTTAAGATCAAGTAGAGGAAAAAATTATGGAATCATTCAATGATGAGGAAAAATTATGGAATCATGAACCAAAAAAATCACCATTAGTACTTTGTCATACCTCCTCTGGCTCTTATGACAGCTTGAATTCTTTGAAGCGTGGACTTCACTAATAAAAAACAATATTCTTTATCAGTCAGGTTTCAGCTTTCTCATATAGCAGTTAACAGATCAGCTTTGCATGATGGAGCCTTGTCATGGACCTTTTTTTTTTTTTCAATTTCCACCATTAATTTTTAATTGGATTGCGATCCAGACTGTTTGCTGGCCATGTCATTGGGTTGATATGCCTTTCCTGAAGAAAAGTGTTAATGCTCTTTGCTCTGAGGCAAGATGCATTATCATCCTGAAAAATGACTTCATCATCACCGACAGTAATTTCAATTGATGTAATGAGAAAAGTGTCCAAAAATTCAATGTACACTGCCATCTCCCCAGGTCCTTTACCTGACATGCAACCCCATATCATCAATGACTGTGGAAATTTGCTTGTTTACTTCAGACAGTCATCTTCATATGTTTCATTGGAACGGCACCAAACAAAAGTTCCAGCATCATCTCCTTGACCAATGCAGATTTGTGATTCATCACTGAATATCACTTTCATCCAATAATCTACAGTCCATGACGGCTTCTCTTTAGCCCACTGGAACCTTGTTTTCTTCTGTTTAGGTGTTAAAGGGGAACTGAAGTCATTTTTAAACTTGCTTTATTTCTTAATTAACATATTATTCAATTAAGTTTTCAGTTTTCTTAACCTTATATCGTGACTTGTATTGGCATATTATATTACACTTATTGGCCTTTTCGGTTTTTAGCCATGTTGAATGTAGTTCATTTGGTCCAAGGCAGGCGTTGCTTATCCGCGCGATCTTCACAAGACTTGTGAGAGACTTCAAACGTGAAGTGTCAGCACCGTCATTTTGAAAATTGTTTACACAGAGGCCAGATCGCCATATCATTCCAATTTAGATTAATTTCGAGATTTGCCAGCTTCATCAGTGATGGAGATTATTCCATACGACTTCGAACCAACGTGGAGTAGAGAAGAGTTGGAAAGACGACAGGATAAGGACTAGTCCGTTGCGCTGGTATTTACATCATTACTGTCGCATAATTAATGTGCCAGATCAGGTGGCTGGTGGGATTTCAAAATAATAAATACATGCATGTATTTTGGGCGGCACGGTGGTGTAGTGGTTAGCGCTGTCGCCTCACAGCAAGAAGGTCCTGGGTTCGAGCCCCGGGGCCGGCGAGGGCCTTTCTGTGCGGAGTTTGCATGTTCTCCCCGTGTCCGTGTGGGTTTCCTCCGGGTGCTCCGGTTTCCCCCACAGTCCAAAGACATGCAGGTTAGGTTAACTGGTGACTCTAAATTGACCGTAGGTGTGAGTGTGAATGGTTGTCTGTGTCTATGTGTCAGCCCTGTGATGACCTGGCG
Source organism: Neoarius graeffei (assembly GCF_027579695.1). NCBI lineage: Eukaryota > Metazoa > Chordata > Actinopteri > Siluriformes > Ariidae > Neoarius > Neoarius graeffei. The sequence continues at coordinate 16,806,035 of NC_083580.1, forward strand.
ACTTGTCCAGGGTGTACCCCGCCTTTCGCCCGTAGTCAGCTGGGATAGGCTCCAGCTTGCCTGCGACCCTGTAGAAGGATAAAGCGGCTAGAGATAATGAGATGAGATGAGAGATGAGATGCATGTATTTTTGTGATAAATACATATTTCCTGAGCACATTTCCCACATAACCCTCACTAAGGTTTCGGACAGCACTACAAAAATGGCGTCCCGACTATATAGTGCCCGAAATAGTGAGTAGGGAGTGATTTCAGACACAGGGAAAACTTCCAGCTTTATTACGTCAGCATTCGAAGGAGGGTGCGTGCGTCTTTTGACAACGTTGGCACATGTTGGTCACTTTAATTTCCGCTGTACGTTTTACTTCCGTCCTACAAATCACTTTAATCATAAAAATTACTATATTAGATTTCTTGTTAATGCTTAAAACTATTCCTGTGCCATTCTTGAGGTCTCAAGGCATTTATAAACGAAAGTGAGGCCATGGCTCTGCGTATATGCTTTAAAGAGTTCTGTAATCCTTTCCATTGTTTCAACTGACAGCTCTCTTGTTGCGGCTATGTTTCCTGTCAAACAGCCAGGTGCAACAGCTTGTTAAGGTCTACAAGCACTCTCTTTTAACTGTAGACTAATTTGCATATTTTGGCTTGGGCGGGTATTTGTTTCAGAAATGCAAGTTATAGGGTGACCCCATACTTTTTTCCTGATCACTGAGTAATTCCATAATTTTTTCCTCTACTTGATCTTCAAAAAAAGTGCCATTAATTACAACAATTTCATTTAATTTTTTGAGGCATATTTTACAAAGTCAGAATGTTCAGCGGTTAAATAAAATAATTTTGTGTCATATCTGTGATTTTTTTTTTTTTGCTACAAAGTAAAACAGCTGAACGAACATCCTCCAAGAATAGTGAGCCCATATTTTTTGCCAGAGGTTGTATAATATAGGCAAAAGGCAATACTAAACAGTTGTGGAAAAGTATTGATCAACTCTCAGGAAAAGAGTGCCCCAAGAGTGTTCCCATATAGCTTTGAATAAATTGGACTACACAAGATGATAGTCTAGTGATCGCCAATAGTTTTAAAGATTATTGTTTTAATTCTGTTTTGGAACTGGGTGGCAATCCTACAGTAGCACAGTCCCCCATGGTTTTAACTAACAAAACTATACTGACTTTTAACCATGCAGATGATGAGAAAGTCAATAAAATTCTCTGGACATTATCAAACTCAAGCGCAAAAGATACTTGGGAGCTTGATACTCTTTTTTTTTTTTTCTCAAGAAATATAAAGACATTTTAACTACCTCCATCACTCACATTATAAACTGATCACTGGAGGAAAGCATATTCCCTAGTATATTAAAAAAATCACCATTGTAACCCTTCTTCATAAATCAGGTGATAGACAAGAAGTAAGTAACTTCAGGCCCATCAGTATACTATTTGCCATTTCAAAAATGGTTTTAAAGGTTGTGGCTGAACAGCTGATAGCCCACCTAAGTGAATAAAATCTACTGCATCCTATGCAGCTTGGTTTTCGAGCAAATTATTCAACAGAAACTATATGTTGTGATTTCACTGAAGTCATTAAGGCTAGTCTTGATAAGGGAGAGGTGGTGGGTGCTGTATTTTTGGACCTGCATAAGGCCTTTGATACTGTAAATCACTCAGTACTCCTCTCTAGGTTATCTTCTGTCTGCCTATCAATTTACTAAATTGGATTATGTCTTATCTATGTGGCTGCTATCAGTGTGTCCAGATAAAAGACAAAACATCATCACTAAGAGCTTGTACCATGGGAGTGCCACAAAGTTCCATCTTGGGGCCATTGTTGTTCAGTACATACATCGATGGTCTTCCATCTGTGTGCGATGGTGTGGAAATCTTGATGTATGCTGATGACACAGTCTGATATGTACATGGCAAAAATGCTGAACAACTTGCTCCCAAACTGACATCTACCATGCAAAAATTTGTAAAGTGACTCAGCAATTCATGTCTTACTTTGAATACAGAGAAAACAGTGTCCATTTTCTTTCTGATTAAACAAGTCAAGTCAAGTTTATTTGTATAGCACTTTTAACAATAGACATTGTCGCAAAGCAGCTTTACAGAAAATTAAAGCCTTTAAACATGAGCTAGTTTTATCCCCAATTTATCCTGAATGAGCAAGCCTGTTGTGGCAGTGGTGAGGAAAAACTCCCTCGGATGACATGAGGAAGAAACCTCGAGAGGAACCAGACTCAAAAGGGAACCCATCCTCATTTGGGTGATAACAGACAATGTGATTATAAATAACTCGCTTCTATAACTGTGTCCTACAGAGTCAACATACAACTGTGAAAACAGGAAAATCATTATAGTTTTAACATGAAGTCTCTTTTGTTGAAGTTATAAACTGTTCATTGATGGAAACTTGAGTGCAAAACTGTTCATGACAACTGCAGTCCTAAAGTTAGCAAGTCAACTGTAGTCCTTAGACATAAATGTATTACTGTGTAATCTGTTTTCACAGTTATACTTTGTTTCTTTGTCCTGGGTATGACTTTAAACTGCAACCAGTGGTGAGTCTCAGGTCTGGGAAGACTTGAATACTGGGGAAAGTGGAGTTACCCCTTAATCACCATTGCTCCCAGGTCCCCTCTAGCCTGGAGTGGTAGCACCTGCTTGGGTTCCAGCTATGGGTTAAATAGTACATCATCAATAAGGCGCTGGCAGCAGGGGGGTTTTCGGTGCAATGTGGCAGATGAACCCAACAGGGTCAATGGCACACCACCAGATGGCATGCAGAAGAGCCACTCAAATGGCCAACAGATGGCATCACCCGGCATGTCAGCTGTTTCTGCAGGGCAACTTCCATACCCGTCAGGTCTGTGGCACTTTTGTGCACCACTTGGCATCAGGTATGGAGGTCCAGAGAGACAACATGATGGGGGCACGACATCATTTGTCTTACCTTACTGTGCAAGGCACTTCATTAGGAGAGGAACTCTGGTGCAGGCCTCGTGGTCCATCTCCGTTTCTGCACATCCTAATGAAGCAGTCATCATCGCTAATGATGGACAGCTGACGACGACTGTAAGGCTACGTTTACATTAGACCGTATCTGTCTCGTTTTCTTCGCGGATGCACTGTCCGTTTACATTAAACCGCCTGGAAACGCCGGGAAACGGGAATCCGCCAGCGTCCATGTATTCAATCCAGATCGTGTCAGCTCCGGTGCTGTGTAAACATTCAGAATACGTGGATACGCTGTGCTGAGCTCTAGCTGGCGTCTCATTGGACAACGTCACTGTGACATCCACCTTCCTGATTCGCTGGCGTTGGTCATGTGACGCGACTGCTGAAAAACGGCGCGGACTTCCGCCTTGTATCACCTTTCATTAAAGAGTATAAAAGTATGAAAATACTGCAAATACTGATGCAAATACTGCCCATTGTGTAGTTATGATTGTCTTTAGGCTTGCCATCCTTCCACTTGCAAGTAGTAAGTGATATGCGCTGGGATCACACACACAGCGGCTCAGTCCCGAATCGTGGCTTGTGCACTTCACTCGCGTGCTGTGTGAGCTGCACAGGGCCGGAGTGCGCACTCTCCAGAGGGCACTCGCTGTTCAGGGCGGAGTGATTTGGAGCGCAGGATGCCTGCGGAGCTGAGCGTATCCGTGTATTGGCGTTGCTGTGTGCACGCAAATCGTGTATTGGTGTTGCTGTGTGCACACTAATCGTTTTAAAAATGTTAATCTGATGATCCGCTGATACGGTCTAATGTAAACATGGGCTCAGTGTCCAGAGCCATCTTCCAAGTGTGACTTCCAACTGTCCATATGTGGGCATCCTCCACAGGAGCAATGTGATGAGACTCCAGCCAGATGTAGGGCATCAGGATGGATCAGGCAGGTCTGAAAAAAAGTGTTTTCCCAAATATCTACAGTATATTGATGGAAAAGAGTTTAAAAATGCCCCCCCAACTATCTTCATGACTTATGGAGCACTGCAATAAGCATTTCACTGTATGACATACTCTGTATGATTGTGTGTGTGACAAATAAATAAATGTGAATTTGAACTGAATTTGAGCTCTGCTATTTGGCAGTGCCTAAACATATATTGCATCATACTTTTCATCCTTTTACAGTAACATTTGCACTTTAGTGCTGTGGAACATCCACAAACAAGTTCCTGTCACTTACATTATAGCAGCTATAAACTATAAGCAATGCTGTTCCTTGCCATCCAGTTAAAGAGAATTGTCTTACCAAAGCACTAACACTGTAGACTCCTTTAAAAAAAATATCTTCTGTCCTGAAGACTTTCCATGGAAAACCTAAAAGAACAGCTTCAACTCTGACTGTTACAAGGTGCTGACACTGGAGGCTCCTTTAAAAAAAAAAAGCCAAATAAACCTCTCTTTCTCGAAAATGTCTCCATATTTATAACTACAGAAATGTTTGTCTGTTTATGTGAAATGTCAACCTTAAAAGTCCCTGTGAATGATTTTTACAATAGCGCCAGTAATGTATTAGAAGGAATGCACTGATATAAATCTGTGAATTGCCTTGCCACTTATCTCCTGTCAAAGCTACTGTTATAGAAAATTAATCAGCATCTGCTGACCAATCCGATTCAAGCATTCAATGACGCTGTGGTACATTAAGTAAAGTGCTAGTGTTTTTTATTGATGTGCGAGAGATAATGGAAGTGACTGCATGATTTGAAAGCTCCATAAATACTGATTTGACAGGCAATATTTCAACCTACTTAATATGCTGAAGTAAAAGCATGTTGAACAGTTAACAGCTGAGGTAATGATGGTCCATTTGTTTGTTGTGGATGTCTAAAAGTAAAGCAAAAGACTAATTTACACCTTACACAGGCTTTTTCCATGTAATTTCTGATTTTATACCACAGGCACAGTGAGACACATGCTCATAATACAACTGATATGATGGAAGGAAGGAAGTCCAGATGCCTTTGCTAGTAGCTGGTGATTCAGGTTATTCAGGATGTATCTGAATACCGGTATGAATACATTTTTTAGAATGACAAGATAATGTGTCGAAATGGACCCAAGCAAAGATTTTTCTTTTTTTTTTCCTAACCAGTTGATTATTGTTGCATGTATGAATTGAGCAGACAAATTTTCCTGTCCTTTATCATCCATTTGTAATGCATGTGCACTGGCTGTGGACTGAATGCAAGGGTGTGTGTGTTGCTTTTGTCAATGGCAGGGAAAGTTGTGCTGCTCTGCTAGTTTAACTGTCTGTTTGTGCTGTTTGATGCCATAATTCTCAGCAGTGATGGGGCTGCTCAGCCTTCTGTTATCATTATGCGTGGTGCTTGTGCAAATACAGAGCAGCTGCTGCATATGTATAGCCAATGCAGACCACATACTGTGTACAGGACCACCGATCTCTGCTTGTTTCTTCAAAACATGTCATCTAATTCATTTAAAAATGTTTAGATATTCATTGTACTTGATTTTGTTCCTCTAACACTTTTAATAATGAATGATTACTAAAGGTAGACTGCCTTTCAGATTTTTCAAGTGTAGGGCATAAAAAGATTTTTCCCTGACACCCAATTATTTTTATTTAGTGGACTGAAAGCTACTGAATTCAAATCACAGACTTCCAATTTTATTCATTTTTTAAATAGAACAATTCATTAATTTAGCACCACATGGCCCTCAATTCTTCACTATTTTTTCCTGCTTCACCATGACCCAATACAAGATACTATGTCATGCATCATGTGGTGGGCTTTCCCCATTTGCGCAAGGCATTGTGGGATACAAATTTGAAACAGGAGAGAAAAATGGTGGTGGACATGAATGAAACATGAAAGACCGACTATAGTAATGGAAAGCGAGAAGAAAAGACGTTATGTTGTGAAGGAAAGGAAACACAGGACCAAAGTAATAAATATCGGCAGTCAGCGAGCACCTCAGTGTGATCAGCTGTTCATTTAGCGACAAAATAATGTAACTGTCAGTGCACGGTCAAAGGTAAACCAGTAGATGACAGTAATGCAACACTGGATGCCAGCTGCCATAAAACCCAAAAGAAGAAGGAAATGCACATTATTTGCTAGGGAATCCCTTCAAATTAAATAACTTCCCAGCCACAGAATGGTCTGATTTTTTTTTTTTGAGATATTGCAGAAATAAACATACATCACAATGACCAAATTTCAGAGGGAACTACATTTCACAGATTTTATGAAATTGAAAGGCCATATAGCTTTAAATGAAAATGTTACTGGAAACTCATATAGGCATTACATGTATTTGTTTTAATTTAATGTGTTATGCTGTGTTAGTCCAAAACTGTCTTTTTCAAGCAGCCCTGTTTTTTCCTTCAGGTTTTCCAGATCATATTTATTGGAAAAAAAAAAGAAGGAAAGTTGGATTATGGAGTGTATAATATCATGTGCACCATGGTGACCTTGCTTCCCTCTGAAAAAGACTAAGAAAAAGAAGAAAAATGTGTCTTACATGTCTCATGCCTGAATTCATTTGGGCTAATTTCAAGGAGGGTTTTTTTTTTTTTTTAAATTGGGCTAGAAACTTTGTTAAAACCTCATAAACACACCTGCTTTATCCAACTCAGCTGAAAAAGAAAGGTCTAAAGATTGCTCAAAATGAGCTGCTAGACCAGGGGTCACCAAACTTTTTTCTCTGGGGGCCACATTGTCGTTCCTGACTGTGATGGGGGGCCGGGGTCGGGTCAGCTATATAACATAGAATTGTATGACCCAGACAAATATGACCACCAGCAGGCCTCATTGTGTAGTAGAGATTACTAGCCTGGCACAGCCATCCCCACTACTATATCCATACTACTATATCAACACTTGATTCCTGGCACATATTTGTTTATCTTTACTAGTGGTTTGCAGAAGTAGTAATCGAGTCTTCACACTTTGTTTTAATTTGAAATACCACAGATATTCCATTTATTTATTTTCTAATAAAAATAACATCAAAGCTGTCAAGGTAAGAAACATCTGCCTATTTGAGGTGATTGACACTGGCAAAGGTGAGTGAAAAATTATAAATTGTAGGTAGGCCTGTTGATATTATTAATAATTGTGTGCAGCACTTAATAAAGGTCAAATAAATAGGCCTAAAAAATAAATACATAAAAAAAACAGTGAAATTATAATAATATGAGCAATAGATCAACTAGCCAGCTCTTATGCCTATCCATTTGAGCATGTTCAGTAAACATTTTTTTAGGTCAAGGTGAAAATGAAATGAGCAGTAGGCCATTTACAGGTCAAAACTAAAGCATAGTACAGAATAATGGGAATCAAAATCAGTAGTATATGTAGGTGAGCTGGATTTGTACTTCTTGTCGGGACACACCTCCTCGGCCACAGCAAGCATGCATACTTTAACAAAGTCCCCATCAGTAAATGGCTTTCCATGGGTAGCTAGTAGGTGAGCTACCTTATAGCTAGCTCAGACAGCAGCCTGGTTGATCTGGGTTTGGCGAAGGAATACATTCTGTTGTGCAGCCAGTCCGCATTTCATCCTCCAAATCCTGTCTTCTCTTGTTTGCCCTCGCAAACTAGCATACTCTTTGTGGCAGGTTTCGTAGTGACGACACAGATTATATTCTTTGAAAACCAACACACTTTCTTTACATACAAGACAAACTGCACGGTCCTTACACTGAACGAAAAAATAATCGGTGGTCCACTGTTCTTTAAAAACTCTGCACTCTCTGTCAGCTTTTCGCTGACCGCTAGCCATTTTGCTGTCCTGAACACTGACAGTTCTCTGCGCATGCGCTGCCTGTCACTGCTTGAACACGAGCATATGACGAAAATTTGGAAAATATGAATAGTTAATTTTATAACTAAATATCAATTTTAATTGATAAAATCAACAGAATACAAGATGCAGACATGTTATTATTTGCCAAAAAGAAATAAAAAAAAAATAGGCCATAACCACTTTTGGGGATTGCCTCATAGGGCCGGTTCAAGTGGTGGGGGGCAGAGGGGCTGGGGGGCCGGTCAAAGGGGGGTGGCGGGCCGGACTCGGCCCGCGGGCCGTAGTTTGATGACCCCTGTGACTGTATACTGGTGACTTACAGTACGAGTCAAAAGTTTGGACACACTTACTTAGTACTGTGAATGAGTGTGTCCAAAATTTGGACTTGTACTGTATGTTGTCCACTCTCAACTGTCTACTCAAAAATTGCATTACATCAAAAAATGGCATTACTCAAAAAAAAAAAAATCCACAAGATTGTAGCTTATACGGTAGCATCGGCCTATTTTGACAGCCTTAAACAGAGGCTGTGCCATTATTGATATTGTCCTGCACCACCAAAATCTATTGTCACGAGCCAGTGCTAGTGAAAATGAAAACAGACTGGACCACTAAAAAGTGACGTACTCAAATTAAAACATGCCTACTGTTATCATTATTAAATACATACTGTTTGAAACATTCTGTATATTAAGCCTATGAGCACAGTTCGGTGAGTGACACAGTCTGAGAGAAATTAAACCTGAGCAATACAGTATTTACACAATCTTGTGCATTCTTTAGTATTGCATCAAGCCTCATTTTACCTCATTTGAATTAGCTAAGGTGCGTGTATGAGACTTAACCCTCCTGATAGAGATCTAGTCAAGTCAAGTCAACTTTATTGTCAAATATGCTATACATGCTCAACATACAGCACAGATGAAATTTCAGTCCTCTCTGACCCACGGTGCAAACAGGCAATGCAATAAATAAAAATAGAATAATTGAAATAAACAATATAAACAGTATAAACACTCTAGATAAGAAATAGACAAAGACTAAACACACACACACACACACACACACACACACATAAATTGGAGCAAAAGGACATAAAATAAACAGTCAAGGGCACTTGAGGTATAGCAGGTAAACATGAAATAAGCAGCATAAACAATAAACTAATAGCTGTTAAGGTGAGGTAGTGCGGAATAGTGCAAATGAGCGAGGTAAAGTGAAATGTGCAGTCCCTGAGTTCAGTGTGTGAATGAATGTTGAGAGTGTGTGTGTGTGTGTGTGTGTGTGTGTGTGTGTGTTGGGGGGGGACTGTGAGGGTGACATTATGTCAGATGCTGAAGGGGGGGCAGGGGGGTGTACGGGCAGAATCTGTGGCAGGGGGCAGAGGGGGGAGGAGGGGCAGAACAGGGAGGGAGTTGAGCCTCCTGACTGCCTGGTGAAAGAAACTGTCCTTGAGCCTGCTGGTTTTGGCCTGGAGACTCCGCAGTCTCTTCCCCGACGGCAGCAGGCTGAAGAGACTGTGAGATGGGTGGGTGGGGTCACCTGCAATCCTGATGGCTTTGCGGGTGAGGCGGGAGTTATAGATATCCATAAGAGAAGGGAGAGAGACACCAATGATCCTCTCAGCTGCTCTCACGATGCGCTGCAGAGTCTTGCAGCAGGACACGGTGCAGGCGCCGTACCACACGGTGATGCAGCTGGTCAGGATGTTCTCAATGGTGCCTCTGTCGAATGTGTGTATGATGGGGGCCGGGACTCTTGCTCTCCTCAGTTTGCAGAGGAAGTACAGACGCTGTTGGGCTTTTTTGGCCAGTGATGCGGTGTTGTTGCTCCAGGACAGCTTATTTTAATAACGACATTGTTTTGTTAAGCTTTCTTTCAATAATGATATTGATGGAACTCAAATCACAAAAGGCTTTTTAAAGCTTGGACATGTTGCGTGTTGGGGGGAAAAAAAGCATCATGACATCCATGTGATAAATTTACAATGATGGTGTTCAGACCATCTTAGCTAACCTCACAATTTATATAACTGAAGTTCCATAACCCTTGAAATACCATCTTTAGACAGCAAAAGATTGTGCGACACTCCAATTAAAGGTCAAGGACTTCGAAGTTCTTTTGACATATGACTTTTCCAAAGCATTATCACATTTTGTTTGGAAGAATATAACCAACATACCCCCTCCTCCTTCTTTCTCTCTCTGACCACACATCGACTCTCTTTTATTTATGGAGGATTTATTTCAGAAGCCCAATAGCCTTGGACTGCACTGCTGTTATTGTAATTGTTGTAAAACCCATTGGTGGCCTTGAGTGCTTTTTAATGGACTCCTAAGTGGCTGAACCTGCAGCGCCAATGAATCGTAGTGGTTATATACTCATTTGTTTAGGGCACTAAATGCTGGCTCATGTTCTATATCCACATTTCAGCCAGAGGAGAAAAAAGATGAAAGAAGAGACCAATTAAGGCAAAAATGGACCTCCTTCAGTGTGAATGCCTTAGAGTAAGTGTAAAGCCTTTAGAGTCCATGAGAACAGATGCGGCATTATGATGTTCTTCCCCGGGGAGGCTGCAAAAAAAACCCTATTGATCCAAAACATAAATAACCTGTCATATTAATTAATACTACAATATTACAATAATTAACATTGCTAATCATAAATTATTTTAGTGTTATAAGGTTGTATCTCCCATTCTTTCTATGGTGCTCAGTCTGTGCATTGTAGTGCGATTGGTCAATATGTGGATACAAGTGCATGAACTCAGTGTGTTCTTTATTATGGCCATTCCAGGAATCATCATCAGAGGTTCAAGCAGGGGTTATAGGCAGACAAGGTAATCAGAGAGATTAGAAAAAACAGAGAAATAGACAACTTACAAACCTTTGCAATGAGAAAGACACATTGGATTATAAAGACTAACAGTACCAGTTAAAAGTTTGGACACACCTATGAATTCAATATGTTTTTTAATTTTTATTAATTAAAAGACATTGCATGTCTTAAAGTAATGATGGATGTCATTTCTCTTTACTTAGTTGAGCGGTTCTTGACATAATATGGATGACTAGTTGTGGAATAGGTCTATTTACTGTATTTTTATTATTTACTATTTACCGTTTGATCTCAAATGCATTAAGAAGGTAAGAAATTGCACTAATTGCAGTGGTGCTTGAAAGTTTGTGAACCTTTTAGAATTTTCTATATTTCTGCATAAATATGACCTAAAACACCATCAGATTTTCACACAAGTCCTAAAAGTAGATAAAGAGAACCCAGTTAAACAAATGAGACAAAAATATTATACTTGGTCATTTATTTAGTGAGGAAAATGATCCAATGTTACATATCTGTGAGTGGCAAAAGTATGTGAGTGGTAAAAGTATGCTGCACAAGGGGGTCACACCAGATTTCAGTATCTGGTGTGACCCCCTTGTGCAGCAATAACTGCAACTAAATGTTTCTGGTAACTGTTGATCAGTCCTGCACACTGGCTTGGAGGAATTTTAGCCCATTCCTCTGTACAGAACAACTTCAACTCTGGGATGTTGGTGGGTTTCCTCACATAAACTGCTCGCTTCAGGTCCTTCCACAAAATTTCGATTGGATTAAGGTCAGGACTTTGACTTGGCCATTCCAAAACATTAACTTTATTCTTCTTTAACCATTCTTTGGTAGTTGTGGAATGGTGTCACATGATCTGATACGCTAAGTAATCGGGAATCAACTCATTTTTTTCCAGTGGAAGTTTGAGTAACTATTCATGCACAATTTACGTATTGAAAGTTTTTTTTCTACTTTTGCAATGGCCAAAAGATCGTTAAGGTGTTGATAATTGTAGACGCCACTCTATACACACACACACGCACACACACACACACACACACACACACACACACACACACACACCAGACACTTTAATAGGTACTTGTTCTTGATTCTAAGATTCCTGTTCTTGGCTGCAGGAGTGGAACCCAATGTGGTCTTCTGCTGTTGCATGCCGAGATGCTTTTCTGCTCACCATGGTTGTAAAGAGCGATTATATGAGTTGCTATATCCTTCCTGGTAGTTTGAAACAATCTGGCCATTTTCCTCTGACCTCTCTTATCAACAAGGTGTGTCCATCCACAGAACTCTCGCTCACTCAATGTTTTTTTGTTTTTCACACCATTCTGTGTAAACTCTAGAGACTGCTGTGTGTGAAAACCCCAGGAGATCAGCAGTTTCTGAAACACTCAAACCAGTCCATCTGGCACCAACACCTATGCCACAGTGAAAGTCACAGAGATCACAATTTTTTACATTCTGATGTTTGAAGTGAACATTAACTGAAGCTCTTGATTTCTGCAGTTTATTCATAACAAGCTGCGTTTTTTTTTGTCTTATTAACTAAGCGAAGAAAGAAGGGTTGGTGAAGGAGGACTGTTTATCACCACTATAACATAGTAAGTGATAACAGTAACTAATTTGTTTTGCAGACATGACATTAAATGTAACTAACAGTTAAATGGCATGACATATTCTTTATTCAGATATAATAAGAAACAAGTGATAACAGCTTTCAAATCATTGTGGTATAAAAGGAATAAAACACTTCAGAACATGCTGCTCTGGGACTGTAATCTCATTGTGGATCATTTTCTTATAACAGTATATCTTCTGTGCTTTTTACCCCCTTATTCATTCAATATTGCATCTCAATGTTATTTTTTATTCATTTATTTATTTTCAAAAAACAATATTGATGCTATATTCAGTATGTGCCATGTCAGTGCTGAAAGCAGTGCTGAACTATATGTAGTGAAAATTCATTATGTCTGATAATTATAAGTATTCTTTTAAGTTCGTTTCTTAAGACACGTATTTTTAAGTATGTTACCTCGCTTGTTGACAGTTTCGGCGAACACTTCCGCCTTCTTCAAAACAGTCACCAGATGTCGAGTGGTGACGTGCCTTATCAGCTGATGTTACTCTATGGAGGCATGAACGTCCCGCCCAATTTGACAGGTAGTCCACGCCTCCTGCTGTCAGGTCGCTGCCCCAGGACTGCGCTCCAGGTGTGTGACAGCGCGTACGCTCCCTCATCCCGGTTCATGGTCCTCTGCGCCCGCTTACGTATCTCCACTGCCTCTAAAATCCAACGCTGATATCTATTCTCTTCAGCGCGAATGACTCTGGCCTCTTCCCAATTCTGTGAAAAAACACAGAAAAAACAAACCGGGGCTGTCACATTACCATACATAAAAGGAGTTACAGAACGCATCCAACGATCCATGAGGAAATACCACATCAACACCCCGGTCAAACCATACAAGAACCTCCGACAGCTGCTAGTTCACCCCAAAGATAAAATACAACTGGACAATAAATGCAATATCATATATGAAATCCCTTGCCGTTCATGCAATAAAGTCTATATTGGTGAAACGGGTAGATGCTTCCACACTCGCAGGAAAGAACACCAAATAGAATGTGAAAAAGAAACAACAAAAAGACTCACAAGATCCGAAAAAGAAAAAGCACACCAAGAAAACTTAAAATCAGCCATTTCAGACCACTGCAAACGAAAAAATCATATTATGAATTGGGAAGAGGCCAGAGTCATTCGCGCTGAAGAGAATAGATATCAGCGTTGGATTTTAGAGGCAGTGGAGATACGTAAGGGGCGCAGAGGACCATGAACCGGGATGAGGGAGCGTACGCGCTGTCACACACCTGGAGCGCAGTCCTGGGGCAGCGACCTGACAGCAGGAGGCGTGGACTACCTGTCAAATTGGGCGGGACGTTCATGCCTCCATAGAGTAACATCAGCTGATAAGGCACGTCACCACTCGACATCTGGTGACTGTTTTGAAGAAGGCGGAAGTGTTCGCCGAAACTGTCAACAAGCGAGGTAACATACTTAAAAATACGTGTCTTAAGAAACGAACTTAAAAGAATAGTGCTGAACTATAGTTCTGGACTACACTTCCGGACTACACTTCCCAGAATGCACCGCAGCCTACAAACATGGCTGTCATAAACTACAGCACACAGCCATCACAAACTCTTTCTTTCACGTTCATGCTCACCTAATTACTTATCACGCACATCTGTTTCCAGTTTGCACCCTGTTTAGTTATGGCTATTTAAACCCCGTTTTCAGTTTTTCATTGTCTTGCATTTGTCTATCCTGTTCTTGTCAACGAGTTCTTGTCCCTGTTCATGTGCTATCTAGTTTACTGTTTTTTTCTGTTTACAAATCCCCTTTATTCAACAGTATTCTGCACTTGCATTCATCTCCGCTCCCAATCGGTGAGAGGATGCATGCAAATGATCCTTCCTGTTGCTTTTTCCAAATGCAATATGATGATCTCTCAAAGGAAGAAACATGGATTTGACATTATTTTAAATAATGTATAAGTCTAAAAGAACAATGTGTTCTGAAAGAATGAGCGCTAAAAGAAATAGCTGAATAAAATGTATGTTTGTGTAACTGTTGAAATAATAACAGTTTTGGGGCGTGCACTCAGACATTGCTGTAGATTATTATTCTTATACAGACTGCAGACAGCATGCTGGGATTTCAGTCTCGTCTGTATGTGTAGTGTTTTGTACTGATGTACCACTCTATATTTGAGGGTTCTCTTTTTTTTCGGCCCTATGGAGTGAACGAGAAATCAAACAGAGCAGTACAAAGCTTTTTTCTGTCTTCTTTCCTACAGGAAGAATGGAGAATAAGTTAAATCAGAGACTCTGAGCCATTAGAGCAAAAAAATATATATATATATTTCCCTGTCTTTCTGGCTATTCTGAAATTCTTTCCTTTTCCCTCTTTCTCTGACTTCTTTCTTACTATCTTTTACAGTTTTTCTTTGTTGTCTTGCTTGCTTTCTTCTCTAACTGCCTTCCTGTGTTTTGTGTTTCTTTCATACAGCTATATTATTAATATAGTACACATGCTGTATAATTACACAATGTAATACTAGCATTAATATGACAATCGTAAATTTGCGGCAATTTGATTTGTATTAATACAAATAAAAAGCGTGGACTGTAACAAGTTGAATAGGAGTGAAATGAGAATAGTGCAGTGGCCCGTATGTGCAAAACACATTAATAAACCTAAAATGCAACACAATGCAAGCACAACAAAACCAAAAACACAACAACAAATTTCAAAATATGACAGCAAAACCAAAATCACAGCAGCAAATTTGGAAATGACAAACACGACAGCAAAACTACAAAAAAAAAGATCCTTTTGAACATCTCTTGCTGATTGACAACAGAGCGCAACAAGGAAAACGGAAAGCTGTGGGAAGATTATATTAAGAGAACATGTGACATTAATGAATCTACTGATGCTTTTATTCAGTTTGAAGGGCATTCACATGCTGTTATTTTCAATAGGCTTTCAACGTACATATATGTTATTTACCAGCTGGGAGGTCCGTATCGTGAAATACCGTGACCGAGGCCTTGAAAGTACTGACCGAGGCTGTCTGGGCCAAGGTCAGTATTCAAGGCCGAGGTCACGGTATTTCACCATACAGACCGACCTTAAGCTGGTAAATAAAATATTTATTTTTTTTCTTTACCAAGTTCTAACAGCAAACGAGAGCGCCCAAAAGGGAAAACTGAGCCGAGGCGAGCCACCATTTTGAATCCTCATTCACGGCTGTAATGCAAATTGCTTCCTCATCGGTATACAAGTGCACTTCCATGGCAGGAAAAAAAACAACAACCCCGATTCCAAAAAAGTTGGGACAAAGTACAAATTGTAAATAAAAACGGAATGCAATGATGTGGAAGTTTAAAAATTCCATATTTTATTCAGAATAGAACATAGATGACATATCAAATGTTTAAATTGAGAAAATGTATCATTTAAAGAGAAAAATTAGGTGATTTTAAATTTCATGACAACAACACATCTCAAAAAAGTTGGGACAAGGCCATGTTTACCACTGTGAGACATCCCCTTTTCTCTTTACAACAGTCTGTAAACGTCTGGGGACTGAGGAGACAAGTTGCTCAAGTTTAGGGCTAGGAATGTTAACCCATTCTTGTCTAACCCATTGACGCCTGAAACGCCTGCAAAAAAACATCTGCAAATGCCTAAGACAGTTTTTAGAAAAGGTCCCCATCTGCCTGAGGGTTTTCTGAAATAAAAATAATTAATTGAAAATGCCTATGAAAAATTCAATATCTCAGCCTCTGAAGCACATAGAGACATGAAATAAATTGCATTTAAAAGATAAAATTCTCTGCTTTTATTGGATCATGCTCATTCAGCATTAACACTAACACATTTTTATAAAAAAAAACAAATCTCAGAGTCAGATGAGTAAAAATCAGTATTATATGATTCATTCATATAAAGAACGACATATCAACACAGATCAATTGATCTAAAAACATGTCAACACATAGATTAATTCATCTAACATGGAACAAGGCACTTTGTCATGGGAGAAAGGTGGGAAAGGAGTGAGGAGAAGTGGTGAAAGTCCTGAGGAGGAACTGGAGGAAATGACCAGGGGAAACGACCGGAGGAACAAATTTCCAAAGACTGACACTGACCTCACACACACCCATCTTTTATACACACACACACACACTACTGTCGTAGAACGTGGTGCATGAAGCACTCGCGGTGCAGGGGAATATTGCACTGCCTGCATCCCATCAGTGTAGACCCCGGGCGCACATTGGTGCCAGTGTGCTTTTTGGCACAATCCCTGCAGGTCTTTCTCTTGTTGCTGATCTGGGCCAGATCATGCCCAGCTGAAGCTCCAGATAGGCTGGTGGGGAGCATCTGGTGGGGAGCACTTCTCTTGGTTACTGGGACGCACAGCTCCATCGTTAAGTCCTCCAACCAGGCTTTGTAGCCACTCTTCCTGTACTTCCATTCATCTCCACCAGCAGATCTGGCAGCCACAAATGCATTGTAGCACGCCACAGACAAAAAATAAAAAAACAGCCTCCTCCACCACTTTGAAGACCTGTGATCGATTTGGTAGTACCCCACCATCTGGTCGAGCAGGTCTACACCCTTCATATGTTGCTGGTAGTCAGCAAGGCAGGCTGGCACCTTGACCTCCACCTGACGCTGAGCCTCGATCTTCCTTTTCACTGACCCCAAAGCCATGGGGTCATGGTGGTTGGACAGGACCATTACTGCCTTGGTGTCCTGCCACACGCACAAGGTCAGCTCATCCTGTTGAGCCACCCGATACTGATGCCTGGCCATGCCAGCCTGCTTGCTGAGCTCCTTGGTCTTCGGTAGGCCCCTTCTGTTTGCGCGCACCGTCCCACAAGCCTGAATTCCCCTTGCCTTCAGGTAAACCAGCAAGGGCACGCTTGTGTAGAAGTTATCCATGTAAACAGACAGGTGTGATCCGTAGTATGGGCTGGCCAGGTCGGTGACGATGCGGTGTGCCAGGTTGATCTCCGCCTTGCCCTCTGTGGCCCCCGTATACACCTGAAAGCTGGTGACGTAGCCAGTTGTACTTTCTGCCATCACCCATACCTTCACTCCCCATTTTACTGGCTTCATGGGGAGGTACTGCCGGAATGCCAGCCGCCCTTTGTACTTGACCATGGACTCGTCCACGGTCACGATACCATTAACTTCATAAAGGGCCTGGTATTGGTTCAGGAGGAGGTCCAAGAAGCACCGCAGTTTCCATAGCTTGTCCGATTTGTCCACTTTAGGGTCAGTGTTGTCTTGGAGATGTAGATATCTAAACATGATTCAAGATTCAAAAAGTTTTTGCTGGCTGGATTTCTTTATGATGATGTCCATGTAAACTTATGACGTGCACGTGTTGGCCATTATTGTTTTTATTTTTGTGTATTGTGCTATGCATATGAATTTATTTATCTATTCCATATGTATTGTTATTTAAGTTATTTATTTATAATTGTATTACTATTTATCAATGTTGTACATTTGGGACATTTAGGTATTTGGGACATGTAGTTTTGCTTTATGATTCAGGATAAAGTAAAAGTTACTGCCCAATACTGCTATTTATTATACTACTATTACTATTGCTATATACTGTTACTATACTATCACTAAAGCATATCATCATTATTATTATTATTATTATTATTAGTAGTAGTAGTAGTAGTAGTAGTAGTAGTAGGCCTAGTAGAAGGCTCTAACACCACTTCGGGTACATTACTGGCCATGATGGAGACATCACTGCAAAATAATAATAATAATAATAATATTATTATTATTATTATTATTATTTAATAATAATAATAATAATAATAATAATAATTTATTAATTTTATTATTATTAATAATAAATTAATACAACCCTGCATCGTATGTCTTGCATTATGCAATTATACTGTATACTGCAGTAACACTAGTTTAAAAAAATCCTAGTTTTCATACTGCAGTAATTCGCCGAGGTTTTTTTTTTTCATAAGGGTAACGCCACGCAATAAGACACAGAAGTCGTCAGAAGAGAGCGCAAGAATAAATAATTACCTCCAGATCATGTCGAAGCGATCTCGTGCCATCACTCGGGGGACATTTGTCTGATACAGCCACTTGCTCTGTCTCCAGTAATCCCGGCGAGTTGGTAGTTTCATTATCCCAAAAGTTATGCAGAGACCGATGAACGATTTCATTTCCTGTTTTGAGACGGCGCTCCACTTTAAGTTTGATGGTGTGTGACCGCGCGTCTGATCAGCATATACATTTGTCTGTGTCACCAACATATCCCAAACTTCCTCAGTGAAAATATTCGAAAATACATCTAAAGGGCTTGCATCTTCAGATATCGGCACCTTTAGCCCAGGTGTCCGAGTGAACTTTTGTTGATGTGGGGGGTGAAATCCATCTGACTGCCAGTCCACTTGGAAGCCTTGGAATTCCTCCTCCTCATCATCCTCTCGAAACAAATCCCACTCCTGTTCTCTATCTAAGGGGTCTTCCGGCACATCTCCCTCTATCTCTTCCTCGATTAAAATCTGTTCACCCCCCTCCAACTCCACATCACTTCCATCACTGTCACAGCATGTCTCCGCAGTAACCGCAGCCATTTTCGCCGGTGTTAAATAGCTAAACAAACGCACGTGTGCAGAACAGCGAGTATGGCTGATTGATTGACGTTATTATCGACAAATCACACAACACATTTTTGGTCACATGGTCTTAAAAAATCGAAAACACCCACCACATGTGTATTTGAACTAATGATTGTGCATTACATGCTGCATGCGCCTTGAAAAAAATGACAAATCAACAATGCTGCGTTATGCAGCAACCGGCATTTGGGGCAATGTTGCGTTATGCAACAACCGGCGCTAGGGGCAATGTTGCGCGACGCAGCATCCGGCGTCAATGGGCTAATGTAGGATTCTAGTTGCTCAACTGTCTTAGATCTTTTTTGTCGTATCTTCCGTTTTATGATGCGCCAAATGTTTTCTATGGGTGAAAGATCTGGACTGCAGGCTGGCCAGTTCAGTACCCTTTCTTCTACGCAGCCATGATGCTGTAATTGATGCAGTATGTGGTTTGGCATTGTCATGTTGGAAAATGCAAGGTCTTCCCTGAAAGAGACATCGTCTGGATGGGAGCATATGTTGCTCTAGAACCTGGATATACCTTTCAGCATTGTTGGTGTCTTTCCAGATGTGTAAGCTGCCCATGCCACATGCACTAATGCAACCCCATACCATCAGAGATGCAGGCTTCTGAACTGAGCGCTGATAACAACTTGGGTCGTCCTTCTCCTCTTTAGTCCGAATGACACGGCATCCCTGATTTCCATAAAGAACTTCAAATTTTGATTCGTCTGACCACAGAACAGTTTTCCACTTTGCCACAGTCCATTTTAAATGAGCCTTGGCCCAGAGAAGACGTCTGCGCTTCTGGATCATGTTTAGATATGGCTTCTTCTTTGAACTATTGAGTTTTAGCTGGCAACGGCGGATGGCACGGTGAATTGTGTTCACAGATAATGTTCTCTGGAAATATTCCTGAGCCCATTTTGTGATTTCCAGTACAGAAGCATGCCTGTATGTGATGCAGTGCCATCTAAGGGCCCGAAGATCACGGGCACCCAGTATGGTTTTCCGGCCTTGACCCTTATGCACAGAGATTCTTCCAGATTCTCTGAATCTTTTGATGATATTATGCACTGTAGATGATGATATGTTCAAACTCTTTGCAATTTTACACTGCCAAACTCCTTTCTGATATTGCTCCACTATTTGTCGGCGCAGAATTAGGGGGATTGGTGATCCTCTTCCCATCTTTACTTCTGAGAGCCGCTGCCACTCCAAGATGCTCTTTTTATACCCAGTCATGTTAATGACCTACGGTATTGCCAATTGACCTAATCAGTTGCAATTTGGTCCTCCGGCTGTTCCTTTTTTGTACCTTTAACTTTTCCAGCCTCTTATTGCCCCTGTCCCAACTTTTTTGAGATGTGTTGCTGTCATGAAATTTCAAATGAGCCAATATTTGGCATGAAATTTCAAAATGTCTCACTTTCAACATTTGATATGTTGTCTATGTTCTATTGTGAATACAATATCAGTTTTTGAGATTTGTAGATTATTCCATTCCATTTTTATTTACAATTTGTACTTTGTCCCAACTTTTTTGGAATCGGAGTTGTACATTTTGCCGCCTACGTAGTCCCCTATTTATACAAAATTGAGTCATTCAGGATTCAGCCATGTTTTTGCTCAGCGTTAGCAACAGTTACAGGTTTTTATCTTTCTCCTGAAATGTTTTATTTTATTTCTTCTTCCTCAGGGTTGTAAAACTCGCTTTCGCTGTGAACACTGTCGTTATCGCTATCCATGATGTAAAATTAATGCTATTCTCCTGAGAAATGCGAAAATAAATATTGACAAAAATTGCAACAATGTTTGTTGTTGTTGTGAACGAGCAAGTCGCCAGAGGTCCATAACCGGGGTCCGTAACCAGGGTCTGTATCGTAGGATATGGACCCGCTCACCAGCCAATCAGAGTGCAGGATTTGATGGAATCCGGATCGCGAAAAAAAAATATATATATATATATAAGTATATAAAAGCATATGCGGACCAGATAACAAACGAAACAAAAACTGCAGTTCCATTTTCTTGAGATTGACATCAGGAATGAGCATGTCATGTTCAGTCATGAGGAATGCTTTCTGTTTTAGACTGATGTTAATGGGTTTCTGAATTTGTGATCATATTTTCAAATATGCTGTGAAATTTTTGTTCCAATGTTTTTTTGCATTTTTTCTCTTGTGCTTTTGGTTTTGTTGAGATTTTTTGTTTTTTATGATTGCTTGTAGGGCAGCATGGTGGTGTAGTGGTTAGCGCTGTCGCCTCACAGCAAGAAGGTCCGGGTTCGAGCCCCGTGGCCAGCGAGGGCCTTTCTGTGCAGAGTTTGCATGTTCTCCCCGTGTCCGCGTGGGTTTCCTCCGGGTGCTCTGGTTTCCCCCACAGTCCAAAGACATGCAGGTTAGGTTAACTGGTGACTAGGGCTATGTTTACATTACGTCGAATCAGCGGATCATCAGATTAACGTTCTTAAAATGATTCGCGTTTACACTAAAACCGTTAGCCGTGCACACAGCAACGCCAATACGCGGATACGCTCGGCTCCGCAGGCATCCTGCGCTCCAAATCACTCCGCCCTGAACAGCGAGTGCCCTCTGGAGGGTGCACACTCTGGCCCTGCGCAGCTCACACAGCGCGCGAGTGAAGTGCACAAGCCACGATTCGGGACTGAGCCGCTGTGTGTGTGATCCCAGCGCATATCACTTACTACTTGCAAGTGGAAGGATGGCAAGCCTAAAGACAATCATAACTACACAATGGGCAGTATTTGCATCAGTATTTGCAGTATTTTCATACTTTTATTGTTAGGGTTTTGCTGGGATTCGAACCTGGTTCGTTGGTGTGATAATCCAGCAAACCCCCACTAGGCCACCAGGGGGATGACTCAAATGCAGAGGCGTGAGGCGGAAGTAGAAAAAGAATCAAAAGGTTTATTTAAACTATATACACTATATACAGGGCAAAACAAAAGACAAAAAAAAACCAAAGAGTATAATCCAAAAGAAAAGCAAAGTGCAAAAATACAAAAGCTAAGAAGATCAAAAAACACAGTACAAAGGAAACTGGAGATAAACATAACAGCACAAAGACTCCGTGACAAGAGGACTGAACTCAGGGGTATAAATAGACAAACTAATTAAGGACACAGGTGAAGATAATTAGGCAATTAACACAAACACAAAACACAGGAACAGTGGCGGCCTCTAGAGGCCAAAATAAACACGACATGAAAAGGAAATAACAGCGGCCTCTAGAGGCCAAAACAGTCCTAGTCCTAACAGGACCCCCCCCTCTAGGAGCGTCTCCTGACGTTCCCAGGGCGATCCGGATGGGCCGAATGGAAGTCCCGACATAGTTCTTTATCAAGGACATCCCGAGCAGGAACCCAGCAGCGCTCCTCAGGACCATAGCCCTCCCAGTCCACCAGATATTGCAACCCGCCGCGGACCCGGCGGGAGTCAAGCAGGCGATTCACAGTGAACACAGTCTGCCCCTGGAAGATGCGGGGGGGTGGGGGGTTCCTAGGGGCAGGGGCATACGTAGACGTCAGTACGGGCCGTAACAGGGAAACATGGAAAGTGGGGTTGATCCTCAGAGTCCGGGGCAACTGGAGCCGGTAGGAGACAGGGTTCACCCTGCGCACCACCTTGAAGGGGCCAATGTAGCGAGGAGCAAGCTTGCGGTTCTCCACCCGCAGTGGAAGGTCCTTAGTGGACAGCCAAACACGCTGCCCAGGGCGGAAAGCGTGTGCAGGTCTTCTATGGCGGTTGGCCTGAGTCTGGTTGGTTCTGGAGGTCTGTATGAGGGTCTTCCTGACCTTGCTCCAGGTCTTGCGACACCGTCTCACATATTGGTTGACCGAGGGCACCCCCGCGTCCTCCTCCTGGTCCGGGAACAGAGGTGGCTGGAACCCGAATTGGCACTGGAATGGCGACAGCTTGGTGGCCGATGACTGCAGGGTGTTGTGGGCGTACTCTGCCCATGGCAGCCAGGTGCTCCACGATGTCGGGTTATCCATAGCCAGGCCTCGCAGGGTGGTTTCCAGGTCCTGGTTGAGCCTCTCCGTCTGACCATTGGACTGTGGGTGAAACCCAGAGGAGAGGCTGGCAGTGGCTCCAATGACCTTGCAGAACCCGTGCCACACTCGGGAGGAGAACTGGGGCCCTCGGTCTGAGACGATGTCCTGTGGAAGACCAAAGACTCGGAAGACATGATTAAACAAAAGTTTCGCAGTTTCAAGAGCAGAGGGGAGTTTGCACAGTGGTATGAAGCGGCAGGCCTTGGAGAATCTGTCAACTAAGACCAAAATGACCGTGTTACCTTGTGACTCAGGGAGACCCGTGATAAAGTCGACTGCCACGTGGGACCAGGGACGCCGGGGAATGGTCAGAGGATGCAGGAGACCCTGGGGACGCTGTCGTGGGTTCTTGGTTCTGGTGCAAACCTCACAGGACAGGACAAATGACCTTACTTCCTTCTCCATGTTAGGCCACCAGAAGCGTCTTTTCAGGAAGTCCAGGGTCCTCCGAGCTCCCGGGTGGGCGGTGAGAGGGGAAGAGTGACCCCACTGGAGAACCTTGGCCCGGGCTTGATGTGGGACGTACAAGAGGCCTGGTGGCCCCGTCCCAGGACCGGGGTCCTGGCGTTGGGCTCGTCGGACAGCCTCCTCAATACCCCAGCGGACAGGGGCCACAATCCGGGACACAGGGATAATAGGCCCGACTTCATTCTCCCTGTTAGTGGCAGAGAACAGTCTGGACAGTGCGTCAGGTTTGGTGTTCTTGGAGCCGGGGCGGTATGAGAGGGTGAAGTCAAACCGACTGAAAAACAGGGCCCACCTAGCCTGTCGAGGGTTCAGTCTCTTGGCTTGCTGGAGGTACTCCAGGTTCTTGTGGTCAGTCCAAACCAGGAATGGATGTTGTGCTCCCTCCAGCCAGTGCCTCCACTCCTCAAGGGCCAGTTTGACCGCTAGCAGTTCTCGATCCCCCACATCGTACCGGGACTCAGCAGGACTCAGGCGGTGGGAGAAGTAAGCGCAGGGGTGCAGCTTTCCTTCCGAACGTTGAGAGAGCACCGCGCCGACACCACTGTCCGAGGCGTCCACCTCCACGATGAATGGTTGGGAGGTGTCCGGGAGAACCAGAATGGGTGCCGTGCAGAAGCGGTCCTTGAGGTCTTTGAATGCCTTTTCTGCCTGAGGAGACCAGCCATAAGATCCACCTGTCCCTTTGGTGAGGTCAGACATGGGTGCTGCCACAGAACTGAAGTTCCTGATGAACTTGCGGTAGAAGTTAGCGAATCCTAAGAACCGCTGAACCTCCTTAACGGACTTGGGAGTAGGCCAATCCCGGACGGCCAGGGTCTTGGCAGGGTCCATTTGGAGTTGGCCTGTCCGTACAATAAATCCCAGAAAGGAGACCTCGGGAACATGAAATTCGCATTTCTGGGCCTTGGCGAACAGATTGTTCTGTAGCAGCCTCTGGAGAACCTGGCGGACATGGTGGCGGTGCTCCTGCACGGTCTTGGAAAAGATAAGGATGTCATCGAGGTAGACAAAAACGTATAGGTTAATCATGTCCCTTAAGACGTCGTTGATTAGGGCCTGAAAAACAGCTGGTGCGTTGGTGAGTCCGAAGGGCATCACCTGGTATTCGTAGTGCCCAGACGGGGTGTTAAAGGCAGTCTTCCACTCGTCTCCCTGTCGGATACGGATGAGGTGGTATGCGTTCCGTAGGTCCAACTTGGTGAAGACGGTGGCGCCTTGGAGCAGGTCGAAAGCTGTGGACATCAGCGGAAGGGGATATCGGTTGCGCACAGTGATCTTATTCAGGCCCCTGTAATCAATACATGGTCGGAGCCCCCCATCCTTCTTGCCGACAAAGAAGAAGCCGGCTCCAGCAGGTGAAGTGGAGGGTCGAATGAACCCAGAGACCAGGGCGTCTTTGAGGTATTCCTCCATGGCCTTGCGTTCTGGCTGAGAGAGGGAAAACAGTCTGCCACGAGGAGGGGTATTCCCAGGGAGCAAGTCGATGGCACAGTCATAGGCCCGGTGCGGAGGAAGAACGGCGGCCCTGCTCTTGCTGAATACCTCCTTGAGATCCCAGTACTCTGTGGGAACTTGAGATAACTCGGTGAGATCAGGGGGCTCGGCAGGAGACACAGGAGAGCTAGAGAGCAGACAAGAGGCATGGCATGCAGGGCCCCATTCCACAACCTGGCTTGTTACCCAGTCTATGCGAGGGTTGTGGCGAGTAAGCCAAGGAAGGCCTAGAATAACTGGGAACTCAGGTGAAGGAATCAGGTGCAGGGATATTTCTTCCTTGTGACCTTGAGACTGGAGGAAAACTGGAGAAGTAACTTGGGTGACTCTTCCATCACCTAACGCTTGGCCATCGAGGGCAGACACAGACAGTGGGACTTCAAGAGGTGCAGTCGGAATATTGATGCTTTGGGCGAAGTGAATATCCATAAAGTTCCCAGCCGCCCCTGAGTCTATCAAAGCTTGACAAGAGTGGACAGACTCACCCCAGGAGATGGAGACCGGGATGTAGATTCCTTGGCCAGGGAGTCCGGGAGAGAGGGTAGGCCCCGTCACAACCCTCCCTCGGCTGGACGGGGCGGTCCTTTTCCCAAGAGTTCGGGACATGATGCTCGGAAGTGACCAGGCTTGCCACAGTAGATGCAGCACTTGTCCCTCCTTCTGCGCTCCCTCTCAGATGCGGAGAGGCGAGTACGACCCACTTGCATGGGTTCTGGACAGTCACTGAAGGAGGTAGATGGTCTCCAGGTAGAGGTAGGGAGGCTGGGGGGGCTCAAGGCTTGGTGGCGTTCTCTCATCCTGTTGTCCAGACGAATAGCATGTGAGATGAGGGTTTCGAGGTCACTTGGGCATCCAATAGAGGCCAGACCGTCCTTGATGGGGTCAGACAGACCATGGTGGAAGGCTGACACCAGGGCAGTCTCGTTCCATCCACTTACTGCTGCGAGTGTTCGGAACGAGATGGCGTAATCTGCGACGCTTCCTCCTTGCCGGATGGACATGAGCTTTCGGGCTGCGTCGGTACTGATGTCTGCCTGATCGAAGACCCGAAGCATCTCTTCAGAAAACAGCTGGAAATCAAAGCACTCAGGTCCCTGTCTTTGCCAGATAGCAGTAGCCCAGGCTCGCGCCTTACCAGCTAATAAGGTGATCACAAAGGCAATCTTGCGGCGATCCGTAGTGTAGGTGGTAGGCTGAAGCTCAAAGGTGAGTTGACACTGGGTAAGGAACTCTCGGCACTCACTGTGCTTGCCGTCATACCTCTGTGGTGCAGGAAGGCTGGGTTCGCGAGGTGAAGAAGGCAGCATTGCAGGAGGCACTGGAGCAGGAGTGGGAGCTGGATCAGGAGCAGGAACTGGATCAGGAGCAGGAGATGCAGGCAGAGATGTCAGCTGTGCCAGGGTTTTCCCAATTTGCTGAAGCAGTTCCTCGTGGCGAGCGAGGGCCTCACGTTGGCTGGTGAGCGTACATCCATGAGCGTCCATGGTCGCTCCGAAGCGTGTCAAAGCTGCCATAATTCCCTGAAGGTTGGCCGGGTAGACAGTTGAAGCAGCCTCTGCTGAGTCGGTCATGACGGAGTCTTTCTGTTAGGGTTTTGCTGGGATTCGAACCTGGTTCGTTGGTGTGATAATCCAGCAAACCCCCACTAGGCCACCAGGGGGATGACTCAAATGCAGAGGCGTGAGGCGGAAGTAGAAAAAGAATCAAAAGGTTTATTTAAACTATATACACTATATACAGGGCAAAACAAAAGACAAAAAAAAACCAAAGAGTATAATCCAAAAGAAAAGCAAAGTGCAAAAATACAAAAGCTAAGAAGATCAAAAAACACAGTACAAAGGAAACTGGAGATAAACATAACAGCACAAAGACTCCGTGACAAGAGGACTGAACTCAGGGGTATAAATAGACAAACTAATTAAGGACACAGGTGAAGATAATTAGGCAATTAACACAAACACAAAACACAGGAACAGTGGCGGCCTCTAGAGGCCAAAATAAACACGACATGAAAAGGAAATAACAGCGGCCTCTAGAGGCCAAAACAGTCCTAGTCCTAACATTTATACTCTTTAATGAAAGGTGATACAAGGCGGAAGTCCGCGCCGTTTTTCAGCAGTTGCGTCACATGACCAACGCCAGTGAATCAGGAAGGTGGATGTCACAGTGACGTTGTCCAATGAGACACCAGCTATAGCTCAGCACAGCGTATCCGCGTATTTTGAATGTTTACACAGCACCGGAGCTGACACGATCTGGATTGAATACGTGGACGCTGGCGGATTCCCGTTTCCAGGCGGTTTAATGTAAACAGACAGTGCATCCGCGAAGAAAACGAGACAGATACGGTCTAGTGTAAACATAGCCTAGATTGACCGTGAGTGTGAATGGTTGTCTGTGTCTATGTGTCAGCCCTGTGATGACCTGGCGACTTGTCCAGGGTGTACCCCGCCTTTCGCCCGTAGTCAGCTGGGATAGGCTCCAGCTTGCCTGCGACCCTGTAGAACAGGATAAAACGGCTAGAGATAATGAGATGAGATGAGATGAGATGATTGCTTGTTTTGGTGTTTTGTTTTTTGGTGTTGCTGTTGTGTTTTTGGTTTTGTTTTGGGTTTGTTTTTTGGTGTTGCTGTGTTTTTTGGTGTTGCTGTGTTTTTGGTTTGGGTTTTTTGTGTTGCTGTTTTTGTTTTTGTTTTTTGATGTTTTGTTTTTTGTATGTTGCTGTTGTGTTTCTGGTTTTGTTTTGTTTTTTGGTGTTGCTGTTGTGTTTCTGGTTTTGTTTTGTTTGTTGTGTTTTTGTTTTTTGTTTTGTTTTTTGGTGTTGCTGTTCTGTTTTTGGTTTAGTTGATTTTTTTTTCTGTTGTGCTTTTGGCTTTGTTTGTTGTTGGGTTTTTTGTTCTTTTTTGCTGTTGTGTTATTGGTTTTGTTCTTTTTTTGCAGTCATGTTTTTGTACCGTATGTTTGTTTGTTTTTTGCTGTTGTATTTTTGGTTTTGTTGTGTTTTATGGTTTGTTGTGTTTTTGATTTTGCGATCATATTTCCAAATGTGCTGTTGTATTGATGGTTTTGTTTTGTTTTTGTTGTGGGTTTGTTTGTTTTCTGTTGTGATATTTTGGTTTTGTTCTTTTCTTTGGCGGTCATTTTTTTCTGTTGCATTTTTGATTTTGTTGTGCTTTGTGGTTTGTGCTTTTTATTTTGTGATCATATTTCCAAATGTGCTGTTGTGTTATAGGTTTTTTGTTGTTGTTGTTGTTTTGTCTTGCTGTTGTGTTATTGGTTTTGTTCTCTTTTCTTTTGCTGTCATTCTTTTTCTGTTGCATTTTTGGTTTTGTTGTGTTTTTGATTTTGCGATCATATTTCCAAATGTGCTCGTGTTGTTGGTTTTCTTGTGTTTCCTGATTTGTTGTTGCATTTTTGTGTTTATGTTAATGTGCTTTAAAGTGAGACTCAATATTCTTTTTTTCTCTGAATCAGAAAGCTTTTTATCAGCCCATGTCTAGATGCACTGTGCTCATTCAGTCGGTACTTGGTCAATTTGACTACAGTTTATATTGTGTTTAGGGCCTGCCTGCCTGCCTATCTATCTAAACAAATGTACATACAATTAATTTTATACAGTAAGGGCCAGCAGCTGGGGCTGTTTTTTAATAGCCCAATATGTTAGTTATGTGGGTGGCACTGTGGCGTAGCGGGCAGCTCGAAAGTCCCAGGTTTGATCATGAATTCATGTTACTGTATGTGGCGTTTTACTTGTTCTCTTTGTGTTCATGTAGGTTTCCTTTGGGTTGTCTGGTTTTGATAAATTGCTTGTTGTGTGTGTCCTGTCCTATTCCTGCCTCAGGCCCAGTGTTCCCAGTTTCCCAGACTGGCACTGGAGCCACCTGACCAGGATAAAGTGGTTACTGAAACTGAGGAAAATTTAGGCTACATCCACACGACAACGGCAACGAGATGTTATTTAAAAAAATATCGCGTCCACATGGGCAACGATCAGTAAAATATCAGGTCCATATGGCAACGCAACGCTTGCTGAAAACGATGCAATACACATGCCACACCTCTAGGGGCGCTGTAAGACGGTCCCTTCGGAGACACCAGAACAATAGAAGAAGTAAGGACGCATGCGCATAAACTATTATGCGCGAGACTTCATATTAGCCACAAAGTCAGAAAAATCTGTTCGTAAAATTACATTATAATGACCAAATACAATGAAAAGTATTTTTCCAGTCTCACCTGTGAAAGGTAATCCCATGTGATCTCGTTTGGACGGTAAACCTGTTGGTACAGTTAAACGCAGCACATGAATGAGGCAACTTTATTCTCCGCTTTGACCCATCCAATATGGCGGCGAGGATGACGTATGATTCTACGCGGAAGGCGGCGTCTTTAATGGTCCGGAATAAATTGAATGCTACACGTTGGTGGATTAATTTGTTCTTCTACACCCTTTTTGAGGAATGTATTGTAGGACTTAAACCAACATCTGAAGAGGTGAGATCGCTCCTTTTTTTCCCTATTTTTGCTGGCGGGATTGACTCTGCCCTAAGGGCTATTCTCTCTCTCTCTCACTCACTTTGCACCATTACACAATAAATATTCACAGTGAAAATATTTTGTAAGTGCGTTTCATGAACCAAGTTATAGGATTTGTTGACAACTCGCATCGAGTTCGTTACACTTCTACCCGGCGTGAAGCACTGACAGTCATGTGGTTGTGACGTCATCGTAAACAAATCCGTTCTACTCATCCAGACGACTTCGCAATGGCGCCGTTGCCAGATCTTTCCACTCTGGAACCCATTCTCAAAAGATTGCGTTTTGGGGCACCCAAAACGCCGGTGCCGTGTGGACGCCAGGCCGAAACGATAAACAATTGTATTGGATTCACCTGAATCCGTTGCCGTGTGGACAGGGCCTTAGTTTACAGTACCATAACCATAGTCTGGTATTGCACTCAAGCATTTGAGATTGTCTGTCTTTTAATCCTCTCTCTCTCTATCTATCTATCTATCTTGTAATGCCCTTTCTGATGAGCTTTAACATTCATGTCTGGTGCAATATTTCCCTGTGGGATGTTTTAATAAAAATTTTACAACAAACCAGATCTTTAACTTCCATGTAAGTATCAGTGTGTGTGTGTGTGTGTGTGTGCACCTCAATTTCACTGCTCTTTCCTTTGAACATGTTCACCTACCTTGTTTTTCACCCTGCATTCTCTCCAGAGATCAGTCTCTCCTTACTGTTTTAATTGAAGATGACTGGAGCACCATTAAAGGCCTGTCTGCTTTAAGTGTGTCACTCTGCATAATTTTAGATCATGCCTCTCTAACACAATGCAGAATGCATTATATATATGACTACCCAGTTCACATGGCTGACTCAAGTTTACGTACAATTTACATCATACAACAGAACCTAATTTACTGTTTTTCAGGATATGCATGTCCTTAGAAGGCAAAAAAGAGCCTAACGTGTCCTCTTTTGAGTGATAGCTGAAGGTCAAATGGCAACATGATACCTGACACTTTTTTTCCCTTTGGTTTTCAATTAAGGTTGATGTTTTGCACTAATCAAGCTATCATGAAAATCTTTGTGTATTCAGGTATTTTCAGAATTCAGTACTTTCAGCCTTCTTGCCAAACACAGGCAACATTAAACACAATGATATTGTGGGTGGCGGCACGGTGGTGTAGTGGTTATGGTAGCACCAACGCCTCACAGCAAGGTGGTTATGGGTTCGAGCCCAGTAGCTGATGGGGGGCCTTTCTGTGTGGAGTTTGCATGTTCTCCCCGTGTTTGTGTGGGTTTCCTCTGGGTGCTCCGGTTTCCCCCACAGTCCAAAGACGTGCAGGTTAGGTTAATTGGTGGCTCTAAATTGACCGCGAGTGTGAATTGTTGTTTGTCTCTATAGGTCAGCCCTGTGATGATCTGGCGACTTGTCCAGGGTGTACCCCGCCTCTCAACCATAGCCAGCTGGGATAGGCTCCAGCTTGCTCGTGACCCTGCACAGGATAAGTGGTTACGGATAATAGATGGATGGATGGATGTAGATGCTCATGGTTGAGAATTGCTTGACGCCGATTTGAAGCAGGTATTTTGTTGTATGTCATTCCATCATCAAACATTACAACAACCTGTATATGGTTCTAATGATGCCATCTTTCTGATGACTTTTTATTTTCAATGTGCAATACTGTCTTTCCCAACATCATGTGCAATATTTACTTCCAACGCCAGGTTAGTCTCTCACATAACTTACCTTATTTCTCTTGTTAGAATGCAAACTATCTAAGCACTGTTTTTTTTCATCTTAATTTTGTAGTTTCGCCCCTTATGTAACCTGCAGTATTTCTTTTGTTATTTTATTTGTTGTTCTATTCAGAATTGGGTTTTTTTTTAGCCATTTATTTCTTGTACAGTTTTATTTGACATACAGTTTATTTTCAGCTTGTATTGTTATATTTTAACATACAGCATTGTTATGGAGTGATTTCTGGCACAAGAATTTCCTTCAGGATTAATAAAGTTTCATCTTATCTTCTTTTTCCTCTGTCTTTCCTGGTCAAATCCTCATACTTACTGGTGACCATCCCTGTGTCTGAAATCACTCACTATATAGTGGGCTATATAGTGGGTTCGCCATTTTGTATGCTGTCCGAATGTATAGTGAGAATTATTACACCCTATATAGTGGACTCATAGCATCCCACAATGCACCATGAAAAGTAGTGTATAACTGATGGTCACTAACCAAGCAATATATACCATCATGCATTGCAGCTGTTCTGAAAGAATGGCAATAATATTGTAGTGTGTTGGGGTGAATAGACAGAGGAAGAAATACATAAACGGACATTCCAGTACAATTAAAAATAGTAAGAGAATAGAAAAAAGCTAAAATAGAATAAGATAGATGAAATACAAGAATAAAAGTGACAGTTCAGAGCAAGGAATTAATCCAAAGCTTCAAATTTGATTTAATAAAAGGCAGCGGCAAAGAAGAAAATATTCAGCCTTGATTTGAAAGAACTGAAAAGATGCAGCAGACACAAAGTACTTTGCATTTATTAATGTGGGAAATACGCTCAGTATAATATATATGTGTTATTTACCAGCTTAATGTCGGTCCGTATGGTGAAATACCGTGACCGAGGTCTTGAAAGTACTGAGCGAGGCCCTCTGGGCTGAGGTCAGTATTCAAGACCGAGGTCACAGTATTTCACCATACGGACCAACCTTAAGCTGGTAAATAATTTTTTTTTTTTACCAAATTCTAACAGAAAACGAGAGCGCCCAAAAGGGAAAGCCGAGGCGAGCCGCCATTTTGAATCCTCATTCATGGCTGTAATGCAAATGGCTTCCTCCTCGGTATACAAGTGCACTTCCATGGCAGGAAAAAAAACCGCTACATTTTGCTGCCTATGTAGTCCCCTATTTATACAAATAGGAGTCATTCAGGATTCAGCCATGTTTTTGTTTGGCATTAGCAAGTTTAAGGTTTTTAGCTTTCTCCTGAAATGTTTTTTTTTTTTTAATTTTGTCTTCCTCAGGGTAGTGAAACTCACTTTTGCTGTGAACACTGTCGTTATCGCTATCCATGCTGTAAAATTAATGCTATTTTGAATCGTCATTCACGGCTGTAATGCAAATTGCTTCCTCCTCGGTATACAAGTGCACTTCCATGGCAGGAAAAAAACTACATTTTGCCACCTATGTAGTCCCCTACCTGGCGACTTGTCCAGGGTGTACCCCGCCTTTCGCCCATAGTCAGCTGGGATAGGCTCCAGCTTGCCTGCGACCCTGTAGAAGGATAAAGCGGCTAGAGATAATGAGATGAGATGAGATGTAGTCCCCTATTTATACAAATAGGAGTCATTCAGGATTCAGCCATGTTTTTGCTCGGTGTTAGCAAGTTAGAGGTTTTTAGCTTTCTCCTGAAATGTTTTATTTTATTTCTTCTTCCTCAGAGTAGTAAAACTCACTTTCGCTGTGAACACTGTCGTTATCACTATCCATGCTGTAAAATTAATGCTATTCTCCTGAGAAATGCTGGCAAAAATTTATAAGATTTTTGATAATATTATAAATAAATCTTATAAAAAAAAGATAAATGTTGACAAAAAATGCTACTATGTTTTTTGTTGTTGTGAACGAGCGAGTCGCCAGAGGTCCGTAACTGGGGTCCGTACCATAGGATATGTACCTGCTCACCAGCCAATCAGAGTGCAGGATTTGATGGAAACTACACCGCGAAAAAAAATAAGTATTTATTATTTTGAAAACCCACCAGCTGACTGATCTGGCACGTTTTAACTGTGCAACAGTAATGACGTAAATAACAGTGCGGCAGAGTAGTGTCCAAAAGTGTTTTTTATTTTACCAATGAGCTCTCTATATAGTCCTCTACAAGTATATAGAATTCCCTAGATAGTGAGTAGGGAGTGATTTCAGACATAGCCCTTGGCTTGTATACATGAAGCATGTTTAAAAATTCAGGACTTCTTTCATTTGAAACAATCCGTGTCTGTTTTGCAGAAGTAAAATGGAACAAAAGAAAATCGTTCTATTATTACATCCCTTTCTGCATTTTTTTTTTTTGTTGTTAAAAAAGCATTTTTAAGAAAATTATCTTTTAAACTTTCACTTTTGTAACCTCTGTCCAGTTGTGCTAAAGGTGAAGGGTTTCAGCATCAGCAGATTGGAAAAACTGGCACTTGCATTTGAAAATCACAGTTCCATTGGATGAATCACGTTGGAGAAACTTGGTGTGAGAAAATGAAGACCAGTTTGTTTACGCTAGTGAGCGGTTGTGCTTCAGGAAGGTGAAAATGCAGAAATATGTGCCAGTTCAATCTCAGTCAAGTCACGTACTGCTTAAAAGAAATTGCTGTGAGATGAAACAGGAAATGCACTGAAATGCACTGAACATTTGAACACTGGAAGGAAACTGATTGGTTGAGTTCACACACATTGCTTATTCAGGATGAGTCATTTGAGTCACTTAATTTGACTCTTATCTCAACTTTAGAACCCTTGCCTGTTTTTATTTTTTTCCACTAGTGCATATCATATTTTATCCTCCCCCCCAAAAAAAATATAAACATGTTTATGAATAAAATATAACTAAAATCAAATTATATATCTGTTACGACCCTGGTGCCAGGGGTCGTGTGTGTGGTTATGTGTGGGTGTGTGTGTTTTCTTTTCTCTCTCTTTCTCTCTTAGGTGGACACCCCTTCCTCTTAAGGCCTCTGCATGCTCTTGCGACAAGGCTTTCGCAGATAGCTTTTCGCAGACAGTTGTAATTTATTGTTGAGCGGGGAGTAAAGGCGTGCGCGATGTTATTCACCGGCACAACGCAAGGGGGCGCGAAGGTGCTAGGAGTAGTTGGTGGGTGTGGTTAGTGGAGTGTTTATCCTCTGGTTACTTATAATGACTAGAACTTTTTTTTTTTATAATGACTAGAACTGGAGTCGTATAGATGTACGTACTTCCTCAATCAACCGCTCTTCATGCTGCTCCATCTTCGCTCGTGTTTTTAAAAATGCCGGTCGTGAAAACAAAACAAACCGGGAAAGTAGGGAAGCAGAAGTGCGTGTACAGCGGATGTAGAGTGGACCAATCAGAGCCCTCTTGTTTGCGGTGCTGTCTGCGAGGCTTCTGCGGTGGTCACAATTTTTGGGAGGTGCGCGCAGAGCGTCTGCGAAGGTGGGGGGGCTACGCAGACACTGTCTGCAACGCTATCTGCGAGGACTGGGTTGTCAGCATAAATTGGCCTTTATACGCAGCTGTTCCCACTCACCTCATTGAGAGGCCATGTTTAAAAGTGAGAGGGAGACGCCTTTCGAGAGGTGTGTGAGCCGGCGGGCTGTGGCGGTGACAGTTAGGAGAGAGAGAGAGAGAGAGAGAGAGAGAGAGAGAGAGAGTGAGTGAGTGAGTGAGTTGTGAGCTACGTCTAGCGAGTGTGCGCTGCTCCTTTAAGGGAAAAGGAGCGTGCGTAATCCCGGAACTGTTTGGTTGTGGTTTGTTTATTGTAGTTTTGGTGAGAAAACCTGGCTCTTGTGTTTGTTTTTTCTTTGTTTGGAGACCAGTGCTTTTAGCTGTTTTTTCTACTATTTTGTGAATAAAAACGGTTTCCATTTTGGCCTTGAGTCCGCTTCCTTGTCCTCTTTTTCCTCCCGGGTCTTTTTGGTTTATCTTTGTTGCTTCCCCCCATCCCCTAGTTGCCGCGGGGAACGTAACAAGTGGGGGCTCGTCCGGGAGATCTTCATCGAAGGAGAGGGTTTTGGTTGTGGATCACCGGCGTGTGTGTGGTTTTTGACAGTCTCCCTGGTTGAGATAGGTGAGTGTCCAGCTAGGCTGAGTTCAGTCTTTCCATCAGGCACTCGTTTATTATTTTGCCTTTTTTGTTTTTGGAGTAATCCTGGGTGGGGATATATTTCCCTGGCGGGGGTAGGCGTTCGGGGCTCCGGCCGCCGAGGGATAGCCTTTAAAGTCGCCTCGAGCCCAGCACACTCCGAGAAGATTGAGGTAGGTGAAGTGTTGGTTAGGTAGGAACCGGGGGTGAACTGTTAGCCGGTGGGTCTGTGCTGTGTAGTGGGTTAGTTGTTCTCTTGTTTTGTGATTGTAGCGCTACTCTTAGCCATGGCAACATTTGATGTAGCAGCGTTTGCGGTCGGTCCTACGTGGGGTCAATTGGAGGAGTGTAGGAAACGGGACTTATTCGAAATCGCCAGGTATTATGGTGTCTCTGTCCCATTTTCTCTCCGTAAGAGTGACCTGAAGGCTGCGGTTGCGGAGGCTCTAGTGGCTAAGGGGGTGCTTAGCCTGGCGCCCGGGGATTTCACAAGTGGTATTGGGGAGACAAATGTTGCGGTGAGCCGCCCCTCTTCTCCTTTGGAGGAGTTGGCTGAGGCCCAGCCGACTGGGTTGACCCCTCGCTCCAGTGTGCTGGAGGAAAAGAAACCGGTCACTCTGCCGCAATTTGATCCCTTTTCAGTCAAGTCCTCCCCTGGTTCGAAGATTGACGCTGGGCTAAAAATTCGCCTTGCTCGCCTCCAGCTGGAGAAGGACCGTGAGAGGGAATTCCAACTTCGGAGGGAGCTGGAATTGAAGAAACTGGAGGCAGATACGACGATTAAAATGAGGCAGTTGGAATTACAGACAGGGTCGGGGGTGGTGACCAAGTTGCCGCCGTCTCTGACCGGAGGGGGCTTTAATGTGAGTAAAAACATTCCCCTGGTCCCGGTGTTCCGCGAGGCTGAGGTTGAAACCTATTTTAGTGCATTTGAGTGAATCACTGTAGCATTAAGCTGGCCACAGGAGGTGTGGGCAGTTTTGCTACAGTGCAAGTTAAGTGGTAAAGCCTAAGAAGCTTGTGTGTCACTCTGTTACTGATAGCCTAGAATATGATAAACTTAAAGGAGCTGTCTTGCGGGCATATGAGCTGGTGCCAGAGGCGTACCGCCAACGCTTCAGGGGGCTTAGGAAAAACCATAGCCAAACTTATGCCGACTTTGCCCGGGAAAAGGGTGTGTTGTTTGATAGGTGGTGTGCCGCATGTAAGGTTGGGGATGTAACCTCCTTGCGGGAACTGGTGCTGGTGGAAGAGTTCAAGAACTGTGTTTCTGACCGTATTATTACATACTTAAATGAGCAAAAGGTGTCAATACTGCAGCAGGCTGCGGTGCTAGCAGATGAATTTTCGCTGACGCACAAAACCAACTTCGAGCGGCATGACCCCTTTTCCACCCGCACTTTTTTCCGCAAGGCTGCTGACTCGCCGGTGGGTCCAGCTCCCCGTTCCAGTCCACCTGCTAAGGGCCCAAGAGGGGGAAAGCCCTGCTTTTATTGCCTCAAGCCGGGCCACTTGGTCGCGGACTGTGAGGCGCTGAAGCGAAGGCAGCAGGGGGCTGCGCCAAAACCACCAAAAGGAGTGGGTCTGATTAAAACGATGGCCTCGTCACCGACCAGTCAGTGTCCTGCCATACCCGAGTCAGACGAGTGTTTTAAACCGTTCATTTCTCGTGGGTTCATGTCCCTCACAGGTAGAGTGGAGGATCAGCGTCCGGTTACCATCCTCCGTGACACTGGTGGTTCCCAGTCATTTATACTATCTAGCGTTTTACCTTTGAATAAAGAGTCTGCCTGTGATGTGAGTGCTGTGGTTAGGGGGATTGGGATAAGTTTTGTGCCTGCGCCCCTTCACCGCGTCTATGTGCGATCACAATTAGTGACTGGTTTCTTTTCGGTGGCTGCTCGTGCCTCTTTCCCTATAGAAGGTGTTGAATTTATTATGGGAAATGATTTGGCGGGTGGGAAAGTTTACCCTTCTCCAGAAGTTGTGAGTGTTCCTATCTCTATTCATGAGCCTGATGTCTTAGCTGAAAAACACCCAGATGTGTTCGGCATCAGTGTCTTGACCAGAGCTCAGGCCCGTAAGCAAGGTAGGGAAGTGAATCTGTCTGACTCTCTGTTTGGTACCACCCTGTTTGAGGACAAGCTGCCCCCTTCTGTTGAGTTGCCAGAGGTAGTGGAGACGGTTACCACTCCTGATGTCACCCTGCCACTAAGTCGGGACGCCCTTATAAAAGCTCAGAAGGCTGACCCCTCTTTGAAAAAGTGTTTTGCTGCTGTTGGTGATGATAATCGTGGAAATAAAATCGTTGTACTTACTGGATAATGGCTTGTTGGTGCGGAGGTGGGTTCCTCGACTGGGAGGGGTGGATGAGGACTGGGGGTCGGTCCATCAAATAGTGATTCCGGAGGGTTGTAGGCAGCATGTGTTGTCGTTGGCCCATGAACATCTGTGGTCCGGTCATCTGGGGGTGACTAAAATGTATGATCAGGTCCTAAAACATTTCTTTTGGCCTGGAATGAAAGCGGACGTAGCCCATTTTTGCCGAACGTGTCACACATGCCAGATGACTGGTAAACCAAATCAAAAGGTTCCTCCAGCCCCGCTGTGTCCCATTCCCGCTGTCGGTGCGCCGTTCGAGCATGTTATCGTAGACTGTGTGGGTCCCCTACCAAAAACTAAATCCGGTAACCAGTTCCTATTGACGGTGATGTGTGTCGCGACTCGTTTTCCTGAAGCTATTCCTCTTCGGAAAATTACTGCATCGGTGGTGAGTAAAGCCCTCCTAAAGTTCTTCACCACTTTTGGCCTTCCACGTATCGTGCAGACAGATCAAGGCACAAATTTTATGTCAAAAGCATTCTGACAGGCCCTGCAGTCCTTGGGGATTTCCTATTCCGTAGGTAGCGCTTACCACCCAGAGTCACAGGGTGCATTGGAACGATGGCACCAAACTCTAAAATCGATGTTGCAAAAATATTGCTACGAGTCTGGGAAGGATTGGGATGAGGGGCTGCCGTTTATGCTCTTTGCTATCCGTGATGCTAAGCAGGAGTCACTTGGGTTTAGTCCATCGGAGCTGGTGTTTGGCCACATATACGTGGCCCATTAAAAGTGTTGCAAGACCAGTTCATGACCAGTTCCCCTTCTAAAACTAATGTTTTAGATTTTGTCACAGTGTAGAGCCCGATTACATAGCGCCATTTCACTGGCAAGGGAGGCCCTTTCCGCTTCCCAGGAGGATATGAAGAAGCGGTATGACCGTAAGGCGGTGGTACGCCAATTCCACCCTGGTGATCAAGTGCTCGTGTTCCTACCGGTGCCTGGTTCTGCTCTCACCGCCTGGTTTTTGGGTCCGTATGTGATAGACAAAAAAGCATCAGACACGGATTATATCATCCGTACCCCTGAACGTAGACGAAAAACACGACTGTGTCATGTAAACATATTAAAACCTTATTTTCCCAGAGAACCGTCTCAGGTGCGGGGCAGCGCTGAACAACCGGCTTCCCTGGTTTGTGCTGAGGTACCAGCGGATGACGGACTCAATGTGCCCTCTGGTGGCCAACAGAGTGGTAAACTAACAAATTCTGAGTTTCTGTGGGATGCTGACTCCCGTCTTTCTTACCTTCCAGCCGAGCAGCGATATGAAATTCTGAGCTTGTTTCAGTCCTTTCCTACCTTGCTTGGGGATGTGCCGAATTGTACTAAGGTATTGCAGCATGATATTGATGTGGGGGGGGGTCTGCTCCTATTAAGCAACATGCCTATCGATGCTCAGTAGATAAACGTCAGCTAATGAAGACTGAGGTGGAGTACCTGGTGGAAAATGGGTTAGCTAAGCCTAGTCGCAGCCCCTGGAGTTCCCCGTGTTTGTTAGTGCCAAAAGCTGATGGAATGCCCCGTTTTTGTACCGATTTTAGGAGGGTAAATGTGGTCACGGTGTCCGATAGTTTCCCTTTGCCCCGTATTGATGACTGCGTGGACAGTATTGGCCCGGCCACTTGCATCACAAAATTAGATCTCTTAAAAGGGTACGGGCAGGTTCCATTAACACCTCGAGTGTCCAAAATCTCGGCTGTGGTAGCCTATCCAGTTCCCACCACCAGGCGTGAGCTGCGCCATTTTCTGGGCATGACAGGTTATTATCGGTGCTTCTGTAAAAATTTCTCTGTTGTAGTTGCCCCTCTTACTACTCTGTGTAGCCTGAATGTCCCTTTTGTGTGGACCACAGAGTGTCAGCATGCTTTTGAAGGGGCTAAATCTCTCTTGTGTAGTGCTCCTGTACTTGTTGCACCTAACTTTTCTCTTCCCTTCTAGCTAGAAGTCGATGCTAGTGCATCCGGGGCTGGCGCGGTATTGCTCCAGAGTGATGGTAGCGGGGTTCCTCACCCAGTGTGTTTCTTCTCTGCAAAATTCAAATCCTATCAGCTGTATTACTCCACCATTGAGAAGGAAACCCTAGCCATGTTACTTGCTTTACAACACTTCGAGGTCTATGTAGGCTCAAGTACACTCCTAGTGACCGTGTACACTGACCATAATCCTCTCGTGTTTCTGGCCCAGATGTACAACCATAACCAACGGCTGATGCGTTGGTCTTTGTTGGTGCAGGGGTATAATATTGAGATCAAACACAAAAAAGGGGTTGATAATGTGGTAGCTGATGCTCTCTCCCGTGGGTGAGGTAACAAATTGAAAATTGTAAACCGTTATTCCCTACCACTTTCCTAAACAAACTGGGGGTTTGTTTTTTATGGGTGGGGGTGTTACGACCCTGGTGCCAGGGGTCGTGTGTGTGGTTATGTGTTTTCTTTTCTCTCTCTTTCTCTCTTAGGTGGACGCCCCTTCCTCTTATACGCAGCTGTTCCCACTCACCTCATTGAGGGGCCATGTTTAAAAGTGAGAGGGAGACACCTTTCGAGAGGTGTGTGAGCCGGCGGGCTGTGGCGGTGACAGTTAGGAGAGAGAGTTGTGAGCTACGTCTAGCGAGTGTGCGCTGCTCCTTTAAGGGAAAAGGACCCAGATAGTAGAGGGACATTGAAACGGCGCCGATTCTTGGTCAGAATGGTCGGTTTCCGTCATAAGTCAGAAAATCAACGCTGAAACGGCGCTGTGAAACGTCGATTTCTCTGCCGTCGGAGAAGGTTGATTTATCACTGTTGAATCACCGTGGGTAAAGGTTGATCTGTCGACCGTCAGAGAAGGTCGAATATACGATGTTGAACCATCGTCACTTTTGCCGGCCAGTTTTCAACATTGGTAGGATGAGCAACTAATTGTTCAGAATATAAATTGCCACTGTTTGTCTTATCCTGCTTACACATAGATACGAGTAAATGATATAAGTATAAGTGATAATGATAAGTAAATGATAAAAAAAAAGAACAAAAACCAGTTTACTTTCTTAACTCAGCAATGGATTTGACCTTCTATCTTTGAAAGTTTTTTTGCAAATAACTTAACATTTCCAAGATGATCATAAATTAATTCTAAGAAGATTGAAAGTGTTACAAAACCTGCATCTTATACCTAACTGGTGGGAATGGTGGTGTTACAACTTATCCTGGTGTTATTTTCATACCCGGTGTCTCTCATCTCTGTTGTATTGACTTTCATTTCAAGGCATGATATAAAAAAGGGCCAGTACGTATACGTAGCGATATGTCGTTGGATGTCCCACGCTGTCCCATAATGCAGTGCGATTACCACTGCTGTTTACTGGATGACGTCATTTCCGTTATATACCTGGGTGCACATGAAACTCCCACACCACTCGGTTGGATCGCGACTCTCTTGTGGATCGGCCTGCTGTTACGCTTGGACCATTGAAACAACATTGAGAAAAACACTGGACCACGCTACATTTTCATTCATCCCTGGACATCTGGTACGTACCATTATTCAGTCATTATTAATAAAGGGAATTTCGAATACAATTTCAAGCAGTTTAAGAAGTTATGATGAACTTCAGTCATATCACACGTTGGAGAAATTTCCCTCAACTAGTATCCATTTGAAACAACAACAATGCAGATGCATTATTCAATCGAAAAACGAGTCGAAGTAGTTGTCTTGTTGGAGTGAAAACTTAGCGTTGGTGTGAAAACTTAGCGTTTAAATCGAGCATGTAGGCCTAGGTCGCATGTCGTTTTGAGCTGACCTGTTCTTTTGTGTAGCCATGGGTCGCGCCTCGCGGCCATGAACTTTAAAGATTATCCAGGCTACCAACGCTACCAACCCATAGCCTACTGCTGACTTTCTTTATCAATGCTGCATCAAATTAATTTTGGTTATGTTTTTCTGTTTCCATGTACAGGTGTCTGCGCCGCAGGAGGAATAGGCCACAATTATAAATTATAAATAAATCATAAAATGTTTCTAAGAACTTGTTCAAGTGTGTTCTGTTCCTTATAAATGTTAAAAGTTATGCCTCATTAGATAGCTTGACAAACATTAGGA
The DNA here is from genome assembly GCF_027579695.1 of Neoarius graeffei. Taxonomy (NCBI): domain Eukaryota; kingdom Metazoa; phylum Chordata; class Actinopteri; order Siluriformes; family Ariidae; genus Neoarius; species Neoarius graeffei. The sequence continues at coordinate 16,847,759 of NC_083580.1, forward strand.
GAGGTGCATTGTTGCATGCATTTTTATATCCTGTTGTACATAAAACAGGACGTAGCCTATGCACATTGATATAAATTAAGTTTCACTTTCATGGTTGAAGTATGCATGTGTGTGTTCATCCTAGGCAAGAGCCCCGATGCTTTATTGTTAGCTAGTTTAATTTAGCCTGTTTTGCTTAATTTGTAGCCTTCCTGTTGTACATAAAACAGGAAGTAAAGTTGGATGAATCATCGCTGAAAATTAAACTATAAATCGACCGAAATCCGTAGTTGAATAAAGGGTGAAAGGGGGTCTATTCTCTGTCGGCCACCATCCACTTTTCAACGTCATTTCAATGCAAACTCGTATGAGCAAAGCGGTGTTGAATCAATGCCGGTGATCCACGATGATTCAACGGCGTATGGTCGAAGAACATGCCGATGATTCCCCGTCGAATCAACGCCCTTTTGCTATCTGGGGAGCGTGCGTAATCCCGGAACTGTTTGGTTGTGGTTTGTTTATTGTAGTTTTGGTGTGAGAACCTGGCTCTTGTGTTTGTTTTTTCTTTGTTTGGAGACCAGTGCTTTTAGCTGTTTTTCTACTATTTTGTGAATAAAAACGGTTTCCATTTTGGCCTTGAGTCCGCTTCCTTGTCCTCTTTTTCCTCCTGGGTCTTTTTGGTTTATCTTTGTTGCTTCCCCCCATCCCCTAGTTGCCGCGGGGAATGTAACAATATCTATATTTCTGTGTGTAACTTCTGCATGCTAGATGATTTCTTAAAATTGAGGCCAAGAGCATGGATAGTAATGGCAAGAAACTGCAGGTTTGTTTTTACAATTCTGCTGAGTCATTTGCAGCACCTGTGTTTGTTTGTTTTTTCTTGTGACCCACATAACTTTAATACATACATCTTATGACAGCAAAATAAACTAAATCAAAAAATATATTGCAGATCATGAAAACTACTGACTCATTAAGTGATCTAATTTGACTCATTTGAATGAAACCATTTTAGTAAGCCAATTTCCTGTAATTAATTCCAGTCGACTCAGCTGATAGTCAGTGCAGCTGACTTATGAACATTACGAATGAGAATAGACTCCTCTGAGTCAGGCCATGTGATTCATTCATGTCGTTTCATCTGAGCAATTTATTACTTTCAACTCCCAAGGTCTGTTGGTGGGTCCAAACTTAAACCCGTCATTCATGACCAATTTCATTGTAGATAATGAATAATTTATGAACATCTGTGGATGAATAACTGGAATTTACTCCATATAATTCATGAAATGGCTTAATTTGAATATTCTAGTTACTCATTCCAGTTGAGTAGTCTACTCTGATTCCTTTGCATTGTTTGGTAGCTCATTTTTGTATCATTCTTAATTGTCCTGACCTTGATATTCCATCCATCCATCTATTATCTGTAGCCGCTTATCCTATACAGGGTCGCAGGCAAGCTGGAGCCTATCCCAGCTGACTATGGGCAAGAGGCAGGGTACACCCTGGACAAGTCAGCAGATCATCGCAGGGCTGATGCATAGAGACAAACAACCATTCACATTCACACCTATGGTCAATTTAGAGCCACCAGTTAACCTAACCTGCATGTCTTTGGACTGTGGGGGAAACCGGAGCACCCAGAGGAAACCCACGTGGACACGGGAAGAACATGCAAACTTCACACAGAAAGGCCTCCATCAGCCACTGGGCTCGAACCCAGAACCTTCATGCTGTGAGGCGACAGTGCTAACCACTACATCACTGTGCCGCTGACCTTGATATTGTTTAATTACAATTTAGTTATTTTATTTCCTTTCAATTTTAGTTCCTTTTCAAATACAAATCAACAAAACAACTTATTTGTCACATTCAGAACATTTATGCTGCTATCGTTAAGCTACCTGGGACTTATAAACAAGTATTCTTCGGATAAAAAAATTTAACCTAACTTAGTGTGGGCAGTGTTGTCGAGTCACTAATCCTCAAGTCCGAGTCCATTCTCGAGTCCCCAGTGTTTGAGTCAAGTCCAAGTCATTAAAGAAAATTTCAAGTCGAGTCCACTATTGGTCCAAGTTGAGTCCGAGTACAAGACTCCAACTTCACCATTTGACGGTGGCTGTTGCTGCCTTTATGTGAAACTGTGTCTGCTACTGTGTTGGACTAATGTTACTGCTCGACTGCCCCATTTTAGTTCATAGACTACAGATAAAAAGCTTGTTCATCACTCAGCAATCCCTGCCCATTATCAACAGGGCAAATAACATGAGAGAGGGTTAACACTAGCTAGTTCAGTGGGGCTTGCTTGCTGATCAATATCAATGGAGCAATGAACATTGCGTGTCACTTACTTCTCTGGGGGGAGTCTTGCAAAATGGCGATTGAAGTTCGAGGTTGTCCCCGTCATCTCCTCAATAGTTCTTCTACATATGGAACACATAGCAATGCATTTTTTCCCACTGCACAAGCAGTCCGTATAAGCAAAGCGGAAAATCCTAGGGGCGTTCTCTCCAGGCATTTTAGTGCCATTAATGTTCGTTTGCTCCTGAACATGACTGTAGGACTCCCTAAGTGTGGGTGGAGCACAGAGGACGGCAGGACAGAGATCAGGTCTATAATTTGGCTTTATTGCCACACTTTTCAGTTTAACAATAACCACTCGTATTGACACACACACAACCGGCGTCTGGTTCAGGGATGAGAGCTCCTTCCTCTCTCGCTCTCCCTCCTGATATAGGGCGTGGTCACTGGGAAGACACACAAACACAGGTTAATTGTTCTCAGGTGTCGTGATTCTGCCACTTACCTTCCTGACTCCGCCCTCCTGTCACAGACCGGCGCTTGACCACGCCCCCGCTGCCACATACCCCCACCGCCCGACTCAGGCCGGGCGGCCGTCCGGCCTGCAGCCGACTCCCCCCCCCCCCCCGACGGGAGAGGAAGTCCGCCACGACCATCTGCGCCCCCGGCCTGTGGACCACCTTGAAATTAAAGGGTTGGAGCACCAGATACCAACGGGTGATCCGCGCGTTGGCATCTTTCATGCGGTGGAGCCACTGGAGGGGCACGTGGTCCGAACAGAGGGTGAAAGGGCGCCCCAGCAGGTAGTACCGGAGGGCGAGAACCGCCCACTTGATGGCCAGACACTCTTTCTCTATGGTGCTGTAGCACCCCTCACGCACCGACAGCTTCCTGCTGATATACAGGACAGGGCGGTCCTCCCCCTCCACCTCCTGGGACAAAACCACCCCCAGCCCTCTGTCTGACGCATCGGTCTGCAACATAAAGGGGAGAGAAAAGTCAGGGGAGTGTAGAAGTGGCCCCCCACACAGTGCAGCCTTTACCTCTGAGAAAGCCCGCTGGCACTGCTCCGTCCACTGGACCGGATCTGGTGCCCCCTTTTTAGTGAGATCAGTCAGCGGGCTGGTGACGTCCGAATAATTAGGTATAAACCTACGATAATAGCCAGCCAGCCCCAGGAACTGTCTCACCCCCTTTTTGGTCTTGGGCCTCGGGCAGGCCGCAATTGCTGCCGTCTTATTAATTTGGGGACGCACCTGCCCGTTGTCCAAGTGGAAGCCCAGATACCGTACTTCCACCCGCCCAATCGCACACTTCTTTGGGTTGGCTGTGAGCCCCGCTCGCCTCAGTGACCTAAGGACGGCCCTCAGGTGTTCGAGGTGCCGCTGCCAGTCATTGCTATAGATGATTATGTCATCTAAATACGCTGCCGCATATGTGGCGTGAGGGCGGAGGACTCTGTCCATCAGTCGCTGAAACATCGCGGGCGCCCCAAACAGCCCAAACGGAAGGGTGACAAATTGGTGTAAACCAAACGGTGTGGAAAAGGCCGTTTTTTCTCGGGATAGTGGAGTCAAGGGGATCTGCCAATATCCCTTCGTTAAATCCAGTGTCGAATAAAAGCGAGCAGTGCAGAGTCGATTGAGCAACTCATCAATACGAGGCATTGGGTACGCGTCGAATTTAGACACCACGTTGACTTTTCTATAGTCCACACAGAACCGGACCGACCCATCGGCCTTGGGTACCAAGACCACCGGGCTTCTCCAGTCACTGTGGGACTCCTTGACGATGCCCATTTCGAGCATGGTCTGAAGTTCTTCCCGAACCACCTTTTTTTTGTGTTCGGGTAGCCTGTAAGGGCGGCTACGCACTACCACCCCAGGGGGCGTCTCTATGTGGTGCTCTATGAGGTTAGTGCGACCGGGCAGGGGCGAGAACACATCCGAAAACTCGGTCTGCAACTGGGCGACTTCCGTGAGTTGGGTCGGGGAGAGGTGGTCTCCACAGGGGACCGGAGAGGTACGTGATGCCAATGTCCCTTTTTGAACCTCCGGCCCCAGCTCCGCCTTCTCCGGAACTACCGACACCAACGCCACGGGGACCTCCTCGTTCCAGAGTTTAAGCAGATTGAGGTGGTAAATCTGTAGCGCCCCACCCCTGTCCGTTCGCCTCACCTCATAGTCGACATCCCCGACTCGCCGTGTGACCTCAAAGGGTCCTTGCCACTTGGCGATCAATTTAGAGGTCGACGTGGCCAACAGTACGAGTACCTTATCTCCCGGAGTGAACTCTCTAAGGCGCGTACCCTTGTTGTACAGGCAGGCTTGCCGTTCCTGGGCCTGCCGCAAATTCTCCTGAGTTAGGTGGGTGAGCGTGTGGAGTTTTGCGCGCAGGTCCATAACGTACTGAATTTCGTTCTTACTTTGTGAAGGTCCCTCCTCCCAATTTTCCCGCAGCACGTCCAGGATGCCACGCGGCTTACGCCCATATAATAATTCGAATGGGGAGAACCCCGTGGAGGCTTGGGGGACCTCTCGCACTGAGAACAGCAAGGGTTCGAGCCACTTATCCCAATTACGTGCGTCCTCACTTACGAATTTCTTAATAATATTTTTGAGGGTGCGGTTGAATCGTTCTACTAAACCGTCCGTTTGTGGGTGATACACGCTGGTGTGGATCGGCTTAATCCCTAATAACCCATTAAGTTCGCGCAGTGTTCGTGACATAAACGTAGTGCCTTGATCAGTCAGAATCTCTTTCGGGATTCCAACTCGGGAGATGACGCGGAAGAGTGCCTCTGCAATACTGCGTGCTGAGATATTGCGCAGAGGCACGGCTTCCGGGTATCGCGTTGCATAGTCCACCAGAACTAATATAAAGCGGTACCCTCGTGCTGACCGATCTAATGGCCCGACGAGCTCCATCCCAATTCTCTCAAACGGGGTCTCGATTAACGGTAGATGGCGCAAAGGCGCTTTTGGAATGGCCACTGGGTTTACTAACTGCCATTCGCGGCATGCCGTACACCACCTACGGACATCGCCGCGAATCCCCGGCCAATAGAATCGGGCCATTATTCGGGCTAGTGTTTTATCCTGCCCCAAGTGTCCAGCCATGGGATTAAAGTGAGCCACCTGGAATACCAATTCCCGGCGGCTTTTCGGAATTAAAAGCTGCGTGACTCGCTCTTTAGTTTGAGTGTCCTGCGTCACTCGGTATAATCTATCCTTCATAATCGCGAAGTAGGGGAAGGACAGGGTGGCGTTCGGCGGGAGCGTTTGACCATCGATTACTCTCACTTGGTCAAACGCATGCCGCAGAGTCTCGTCTCGCGACTGCTCTAATGGGAAATCCGCGAGGGATTCCCCAATAGAGAGAGGAGGAGCCGGCGGCTCCTCACTCTGACGTGGAGATGACGTAGATGGCTCTGTGACAGCTGCTCCCGCCAAAGCGACACCAGGACCTCCCCCTGTCAAATGGCAGGACCCACTCTCGACTAGGCGTGTCATTAATCCCTGAAATCCCGGCCAATCAGTCCCCAAAATTAACGAGTGGGTAAGGTGAGGATTAACCGCCGCCTTCACTATAAATTTTTCCCCTCTGAAAATAATGTGGACCGACACCAAAGGGTAGCTGTGAACATCCCCGTGCACACACAACACCTTCACCCCTTGTGCTCCCCCCAATGCCTCGTTTTGAACCAGGCTTTGGCGAATTGAGGTCTGATTACAACCAGAATCCACCAACACCTGATATGTAGCCCCTTGTATACTCACCGGTATGCGATACGCTCCGGCCCGATCGAGGGTGGCCTCTGGCGCGTCGGGGATCCGAACCACCGCGCCCACTTCCATTGCTGTGCACTGCTGTCGAAGGTGGCCCGGCTCCCCGCAGCGCCAGCAAACCGGCCCGGGCTTTCCCTCTGCACCGGTGATCTGGGGCTCACTCACCTGAGGTGGGGGAGAGACAGACACAGAAGGGAGAAACGGGAGGGCATCGCGGGTGCGGCGGGCCGGCTGGGGTGGTGCCGGCCCCCGCCTCTGCGGTGGGGGAATGGGGCGAGAACAGGACACAGGAGGAGAGGGAGAGAGAGAGAGAGAAGAGGAGAGAAGAGACGATGCCATCTGCTGTCCTGCCGCCGGGACAGCCGCCAGATGATCCTCCGCCAGCTCGACTGCCTGATCCAGCGATGCCGGGCGGTGGCACTGGACCCACTCCGCGGTTCCGGCTGGTAAGCGGGCGATGAACTGTTCCAGTACCACCTGGTCAACGATTCCCTCGGCGTCGCGATTGTTGGCCCTCAGCCACCGCCAGCAGGCGTCCCGGAGCTGCTGGCCGAACGCGAACGGCCGGCCGACTTCCTCCAGTTGCAGCGCGCGGAAGCGCTGGCGCTGTTGCTCCGGAGTGTGCCCCACACGCTGGAGGACAGCCCGGCGGAGGTCCGCGTAGGCCAGCCGGCGATTGGCGGGGAGCTGTAGCGCGGCCAGCTGTGCCTCTCCCGTGAGCAGGGGGAGGAGGCGCGCCGCGCACTGCTCCATCGGCCACCCCGAGGCTTCGGCGACCTGTTCAAACAACGTGATGAACGCCTCGGGGTCGTCCTGCGGGCCCATCTTGGTGACAACGAGGGAAGACGGGCCCGCGGCCGGAGCGCTGGTGGACCCCGCCGACGCGAGGAGATGCCGGAACGCCTCGCGATCTTCCTGCTGGGCCAGAACCAGGGCTTCAAAGCGCCGCTCCTGCTCCTTTCGGAGCGTGACAAGTGCCTGGTGCTGGCTTTGCTGAGCCGTGGCGAGGGCGTGGACCAGATCGGCAAATGGGGAGGATTCCATGGGGCTGCTGGTTTGGTGCTCCACTGTCCCGGGTTTCGGCACCACTGTAGGACTCCCTAAGTGTGGGTGGAGCACAGAGGACGGCAGGACAGAGATCAGGTCTATAATTTGGCTTTATTGCCACACTTTTCAGTTTAACAATAACCACTCGTATTGACACACACACAACCGGCGTCTGGTTCAGGGATGAGAGCTCCTTCCTTTCTTGCTCTCCCTCCTGATATAGGGCGCGGTCACTGGGAAGACACATGAACACAGGTTAATTGTTCTCAGGTGTCGTGATTCTGCCACTTACCTTCCCTGACTCCGCCCTCCTGTCACAGACCGGCGCTTGACCACGCCCCCGCTGCCACAATGACGTATGAGCAGGTGAATGTGCATTCTCTTGCATGAAATTAGTATAAAAATTAATGTAGATATAAAAATATCATATGCCAAATTATTATGGCATGTTACAAAAAATAAAGGAAAAGTCTCTGAGTCCTAGTCTCCAATTTATGAGTCCAAATCAAGTCAAGTTACGAGTCCTTAAAATTAGGGCACGAGTCAGACTCAAGTACTACAAGCCTGTTGTGGGCTACATGCAAATTAATATGTTTGAGTTTTAAATTGTTCACTCTGTCCAGGCAAGTGTTTTAGCTCCGTATTCGAAATAATCTCCATCCACACTGACATGCCTGAAAACATGACCATTCCCATACACTGGGCATGCACATGTTGGTATAAACAGCTGATCTCACTTGTTTTGTTCCAGAAAAGGGTCACGTGACAAGGGCGTGATAAATCAGGGAAGGATATGTCATGACTGATAAGACCCAGAGATTTTCTTGTGCTGGCGCTATAGGGTTGCTTGGCATTTTGGTTAGGGCGCTCTGAAATCTAGTGTTTCCCATTAATGTGCCTCTGCCAAGGAGGTTATGCTTTTGGTTTGTTGGTTTGTTTGTCATTAAGTAGGATTACACAAAAGGATTTTCATGAAACTTGGTGGAAAGGTAGGAGAAGAAGCCTTTATTTGTCACATGTACTCAAGAACAGTGAAATTCATCCTCTGCATTTAACCCATCTTAAGCAGTGAACACACAAGTGAGCAATGAGCACACACACATACTGAAAGCAGTGGACAGCTATGCTACAATGCCCAAGGAGCAATTGCAGGTTCAGTGCCTTGCTCAAGGGCACTTCAGCCATGATACAGAGGGCGGGGAAAGCGCTGTTCCTTCACTCAACTCCCCTCACATTTTTCCTGCCAGTCCCAGTAATCAAACCGGTGACCTTTTGGGCCCAAGGCTGCTTCTCTAACCTTCAGGCCATCCCACAGGTATCATGGGCCAAGGAAGAACCCATTCAATTTTGGGTAAGATCTGACAAACAGGGTGGCTCGACAAATTTAGTTTCACCTTCGTTAAAGTTGTGGTATTTGGCCTTAACAGAGTTCTGCGCTATCCAAGTGCCCTTCTAATTTTTATTGCAACACCGCCGGCACACGTACACACATGCACACATAAACAGTACCCACTCCGTGACAATTACAATGCCATTCTGTATTAAACACAAGGTGAAATATTCAGCTCACAAGATATTGATGTAAGGTTCACAAGCCAGTCTACGTAAACACTCCTCTGAATATAAAACTTCATACAATTTTAAGGCCTGACAGCGTGCCGCTGCTCTGATGAACCTCCCATATGTTTGTATGGGAGAACAGCATGCTTTCATTTGGCCTTTAAAGACATTTAAAAGTGTTTAATCTACATAAAACTAGTGTCAATTCAAGAATAAATAACATTTACGGAACATATTGTTAATTTTGTGCGGTGTTGTGATGAGCTTTTACTTTAAGTGTTTTTTAACATTGTGTAAAGCAATACACCAAATTCACAGGTGCCGCCATCTTGGGTTTTTCAGTGATATTCATCACTGGTCTGTGTGTTTTGTTGTTGCTTCCAGCTCACTCACTGTTGGTTCAATCAGCTTGAAACTCATGATTCCCACCAAGAATGTCATTATAACTGTCACGGAGTGGGTACTGTGTATGTGTGCATGTGTGTACGTGTGCCGGCGGTGTTGCAATAAAAATTAGAAGGGCACTTGGATAGCACAGAACTCCACTTGACTTGATTTTTCCAGTAAAATCGGCTGAACATTTTGCTGTCTAGTGCTTGCGAAAGATCGGATCGCCTGAGGAAAATTTTGTATCCTTCCTAAAAATCAATCATTTTCCTCATTTTTTTTTCATGGAGAAAAAATGAGAAGGTGTATAAATATCAGGTATACTGTTTTGAAGAGAATTAACCAAGTTTGATCCTCTTATAGACAGCGCATTCGAGCACTGCCTTCATTAGTTATGCTTGGTGTCCACAATTTAAAGTGAACATACCCGCTAAATTCTGGCCTTTATGTTTAAACACAAAGGATGGACCAATTTCATTGATGTATTGCTTTTAAGCCTTCTAGGTGCGTAATTGTGATCTACAAGAAGAAGCCTTTATCTATAATTCTTACCCTGATACTCAAAATACTAAATCTCTTTATTTTTGGCTTTTTGGTCTATTATTTTCTGATTGAGGTTTTTTCTCATGAATGCAAAATTAAACCAATGGAAAATGATTGCTGGTTTGTGACTGGGGGAATGGACAGAAATGGAAATTTTATGAAAAACTGGATTTTCAAATGTTCATAACTTTTTTTGGGGGGGTGGGTGGGGTGTTAGACATATTTACAACATTAAACAAGTTTTCAATTCCGATTTTCACGCTCTTTCATTTGATACATTACACAACACTATGACAACTACTTGGAAAACAATGGCCTGCCATTGCTACAAGGACGCCACATCCAGGGCTTGCACACAAGTAACAGGCAACAAACACAAAGGTTTGTGCACATTTCAGCCTCATATTCTGAGATAACAAACTCATGCTGCCAGTTACCAACACCGCAACTAATGAAGCAACAGTATTCTGTTCCACAGATCTAATGTTATATGAATGAGCATCACATGGAGGTAACTATAAGGAGTCAGAATTTGTACCTCAACCACCAAATGCATTAAATTAATACTGTAATTGGCAACAGAGGGAAAACTCATGCACTTACCATTCGATATCTTCATAATAAAACAATGCATCTGTTGATTGAGTCTCCTCACGTGGACGTTTATGAAGTTAAACATGATCCATTGTGATACTGCTAATGCTATGCTACAAAAAGTGTGCCCATTGGCTAACAGTAGGTTTAAGTCGGGGCAAAAGTTCAATGCATGCTGCGCCCATTGGCTGAATCAGATCACTCATGTTGGATTTGTTTTTTCATCTAAAAAAATGATTTGTTTTATTAATGTATTTATTTATTTTTCAAATTATAAATTATAGTATTCACACACTGAAAAATTAGAAATTCTAAATAAACCACAGCATTTTCTTGGGGTGCTATGGCTATCCTAGGGGGAGCTACAGCACCTTCAAGCACCTCCATGGAGCCGCCCATGCTCATCATTTCCAAAAATACATTTTTGGGGCTTGAAACTTCAGAATAGTGTGGATACCAGGCGTAAATATAGCAAAAGTGATGCATTTTAAAACTAAAATTTATTAGTTTTGATGTTGCCTAAAAATCTCACCCAGCAAAAATTGAGCATTCCACTTATTGCTCCAATTAGTCTTGTACTTTTTTAATCAGACATGCTGTAATTATTGTGGCAGCGTAAGTATTAGTCCAATATGAGCACCAGACAGGATGCTGAGATGCTGTGGTTTTTCACCTATTAAAAGCAGCAGAAGCTGAGATGTGCAAAAGAATCAGTGACATCCCATTCATCTCAGGTGTTGCATAATTAGTTCAGCTTGGTTTTTTTGGAGGTTTGATTTGACGTGGCAGGGTGTTCATTTTTACAACCGTCTGCCAGATGTTTACACAGCCAATCGATTTGAAACGTTACTTGTCTTTGCTAAATATTGCTACCTCGTTTCTAACTGCAGGGGATGCAAATTCGTCAGGAAGGAGGGTTATGTACTGTTTATGTAGAACCTATTAAAACTAGCTTAATAAAATGCTTCTCTGGACTTTTTGCTTAAACAAATTCAGCTGCTACCTGAACTCATATTCTACATTGGTGCTTGAAAGTTTGTGAACCCTTTAGAATTTTCGATATTTCTGCATAAATATGACCTAAAACATAATCAGATTTTCACATAAGTCCTAAAAGTAGATAAAGAGAACCCAGTTAAACAAATGAGACAAAAATATTATACTTGGTCATTTATTTATTGAGGAAAATGATCCAATATTACAGATCTGTGAGTGGCAAAAGTATGTGAACCTTTGCTTTCAGTATCTGGTGTGAGCCCCTTGTGCAGCAATAACTGCATCTAAACGTTTCCGGTAACTGTTGATCAGTCCTGCACACCGGCTTGGAGGAATTTTAGCCCATTCCTCTATACAGAACAGCTTCAACTCTGGGATATTGGTGGGTTTCCTCACATGAACTGCTCACTTCAGGTCCTTCCACAACATTTCGATTGGATTAAGGTCAGGATTTTGACTTGGCCATTCCAAAACATTAACTTTATTCTTCTTTAACCATTCTTTGGTAGAACGACTTGTGTGCTTAGGGTCGTTGTCTTGCTGCATGACCCACCTTCTCTTGAGATTCAGTTCATGGACAGATGCCCTAGCATTTTCCTGTAGAATTCGCTGGTATAATTCAGAATTCATTGTTCCATCAATGATGGCAAGCCATCCTGGCCCAGATGCAGCAAAACAGGCCCAAACTATGATACTACCACCACCATGTTTCACAGATGGGATAAGGTTCTTATGCTGGAATGCAGTGTTTTCCTTTCTCCACACAGAACGCTTCTCATTTAAACCAAAAAGTTCTATGTTGGCCTCATCCATCCAAAAAACATTTTTCCAACAGCCTTCTGGCTTGTCCACGTGATCTTTAGCAAACTGCAGATGAGCAGCAATGTTCTTTTTGGAGAGCAGTGGCTTTCTCCTTGCAACCCTGCCATGCACACCATTGTTATTCAGTGTTCTCCTGATGGTAGACTCATGAACGTTAACATTAGCCAATGTGAGAGAGGCCTTCAGTTGCTTAGAAGTTACGCTGGGGTCCTTTGTGACCTCGCTGACTATTACATGCCTTGCTCTTGGAATGATCTTTGTTGGTCAACCACTCCTGGAGAGGGTAATAATGGTCTTGAATTTCCTCCATTTGTACACAATCTGTCTGACTGTGGATTGGTGGAGTCCAAACTCTTTAGAGATGGTTTTGCAACCTTTTCCAGCCTGATTAGCATCAACAACGCTTTTTCTGAGGTCCTCAGAAATCTCCTTTGTTCGTGCCATGATACACTTCCACAAACATGTGTTGTGAAGATCAGACTTCGATAGATCCCTGTTCTTTAAATAAAACAGGGTGCCCACTCACACCTGATTGTCGTCCCATTCGACTGAAAACACCTGACTCTAATTTCACCTTCAAATTAACTGCTAATCCTAGAGGGTCACATACTTTTGCCACTCACAGATATGTAATATTGGATCATTTTCCTTAATAAATGAATGACCAAGTATAATATTTTTGTCTCATTTGTTTAACTGGGCTCTCTTTATCTACTTTTAGGACTTATGTGAAAATCTGATGATGTTTTAGGTCATATTTATGCAGAAATATAGAAAATTCTAAAGGGTTCACAAACTTTCAAGCACCACTGTATGAGTGCTAGTTACTTTCTTCACACTCAAAATAATACGGACATGCACATTCAAATCACTTCAAAAAGCACAGTGTGTGCTGTAAATGACTTCGCAGAACAACACTTAGTTAATTAGTGCTGTTTTGAACAGGTAGATATGAAAAACAGAATTGGGTTAATTATGTGAAAAGAAGTATACATGTGTTGGTCTTTCCAGAGTGCATTTTTAGATTATCCAGTAAACAAATTTAGCCATTAAGCAAATTATCTACACAGACTGTATGATTCCAGTATGTTCCTAAAAGAATAGACTATGTATATCTGAAAACAAAGCAAATGTAACTTGACAGAACTCATTCCATCCATCCATTATCCATAACCGCTTATCCTGTGCAGGGTTGCAGGCAAGGTGGAGCCTATCCCAGCTGACTATGGATGAGAGGCAGGGTACAAGCTGGACAAGTCGCCAGGTCATCACAGGGCTGACACATAGAGACAAACAAGCATTCACACTCACACCTACGGTCAATTTAGAGCCACCAATTAGCCTAACCTGCACGTCTTTGGACTGTGGGGGAAACCCACACAGACAACATGCAAACTCCACACAGAAAGGCCCTCGTCAGTCACTGGGCTCAAACCCAGAACCTTCTTGCTGTGAAGCAACAGTGTTAACCACTACACCATCATGCCGCCCTGACAAAATTCAATCCATGAGCAATTCAATCTACAGCAAGTGCTGTGTCAAACGCAACGTAATATATAGTATATATGAGCTCATGTGGTGAAATGTGCCATTTTTCTGATTTCATGCCACCTCCCTTCTGGAACTTCTCAGCTTTTTTTTTTTCCTTTGTGTGTTTGGCTACACTGATTCTTTACGGAGTGTTTATCTCAATGGGTTGCATGCATTGAGGGACATTAAGCAGCTAAGACAAACTGCTGTCACCGGCTTTAAGGTTGAAGTCACACTGAGAGAAACAGAGTAAAATTGGAGACAAGAGTGATTTGTTATTTTTCTGACCTGCATGTGTGTGTGCACACATTAACACGTGTCCACCATAATGATTACTGCACCAACTGAACTGAACTGAACAGGAAGAGAGAGAGGTATAGTGGTTAGCACTGTTGCCTCACAGCAAGAAGGCTCTGGGTTTGAGCCCACTGGCCAACAGGGTCCTTTCTGTGTGGAGTTTGCATGTTCTCCTCGTGTCTGCGTGGGTTTCCTTCGGGTGCTCCGGTTTCCCCCACAGTCCAAAGACATGCAGATTAGGCTAATTGGCGGCTCCAAAGTGACCGTAGGTGTGAATGTGAGTGTTTGTCTCTATGGCCAAGTTTACATTAGACCGTATCTGTCTCGTTTTCTTCGCAGATGCACTGTCCGTTTACATTAAACCGCCTGGAAACGCCGGGAAACGGGAATCCGCCAGGGTCCACGTATTCAATCCAGATCGTGTCAGCTCCGGTGCTGTGTAAACATTGAGATACACGGATACGCTGTGCTGAGCTCTAGCTGGCGTCATCATTGGACAACGTCACTGTGACATCCACCTTCCTGATTCGCTGGTGTTGGTCATGTGACGCGACTGCTGAAAAACGGCGCGGACTTCCGCCTTGTATCACCTTTCATTAAAGAGTATAAAAATATGAAAATACTGCAAATACTGATGCAAATACTGCCCATTGTGTAGTTATGATTGTCTTTAGGCTTGCCATCCTTCCACTTGCAAGTTGTAAGTGATATGCGCTGGGATCACACACACAGCGGCTCAGTCCCGAATCACAGCTTGTTCACTTCACTCGCGTGCTCTGTGAGCTGCGCAAGGCCGGAGTGCGCACCCTCCAGAGGGCACTCGCTGTTCAGGGCGGAGTGATTTGGAGCACAGGATGCCTGCGGAGCCGAGCGTATCCGTGTATTGGTGTTGCTGTGTGCACGCAAATCGTGTATTGGTGTTGCTGTGTGCACACTAATCGTTTTAAAAACGTTAATCTGATGATCCGCTGATACAGTCTAATGTAAACATGGGCTATGTGTCAGCCCTGCGATGATCTGGCGACTTGTCCAGGGTGTACCAGCCTCTCGCCCATAGTCAGCTGGGATGGGCTCCAGCTTGCCTGCGACCCTGCACAGGATAAGTGGTTATGGATAATGGATGGAGAGAGAGAGAGAGAGAGAGAGAGAGAGAGAGAGAGTTTATACTGTTTATATTGTCTGAGTGTTTAGTCTATGTCTAATTCTTATCTAAAGTGTTTATACTGTTTATATTGTTTGTTTTTTTCAATTATTCTATTTTTTATCTATTGCATTGCTTGTTTGCACCGTGGGTCAGAGATGACTGAAATTTCATCTGTGCTGTATGTCGAGCATGTATAGCATTTTGACAATAAAGTTGACTTGACTTGACTTGAGAGAGAGAGAGACAGAGAGAGAGCTGTATTTGTATAAGAGAAACAGAGTATACATGTACAAGGGATATAAAAAGTTTACACACCCTGTTAAAATGGCAGGCTTTTGTTATGTAAAAAACATAAATCATGTCAAATCCATTTCCACCTTTAATGTGATATAGCATCCAAAAAAACAAATAAACATTTTAGGAAAAGAGAAAGGAAAAAAAAAAATTTTTTTCCTCACAATGCACATTGCATGTGTCATAGTTGTATAATTGTGCACACCCCTTAACTAATAAGCCAGTATCTCACTGGGCTGCGACAGCCTGCGACTAGTTGGAGACACAACAATTGCGATAAATATGCGAATTAGTGACAATTTTCATTTGGAATCACACTGAATTGATATTCACATATTTTACCGCAATTGTTGCATCTCCAACTAGTCGCAGGCTGTAACAGCCCAGTGAGATACTGGCTCGCACTTCCTGTCTCAACTCGCACTTCCTGTCTCACGGAAACTGACTTGAGAAGGGTTCGTGATGGCTTTGCGACACCAGCGACGCATTTGCGGCTATTTTGAGAGAAATTTTGTCACACAAATTTTTTGAACATGTTCAAAATTTCGGCGACGAAGGAGTGACACTTTGCGACTCATGCGAGGAAATTGAGAAGCCCCACAAATGTTTCAAGACATTTTTGAAACTCTCTCGCGAATGACGTTCGCAATTTGTCGCAAGCTGTTGCAGCCCAGTGAGGTACTACCCATAGTTTGCATAAACACATTTTACTTGTGTTATAACACTCAGACTTTGAGAGTTTCTGGATACATTTCCTTGTTATTGTCATCATTGTGCTGAAATTGTTCTTTATCTCCAGGCCTGTAGGTTTTGTGACACAATAAGTTGGTATTTGAAGCTATCCATAAGTCCCTTTGGCCAAGTTTACATTAGACCGTATCTGTCTCGTTTTCTTTGCGGATGCACTGTCCATTTACATTAAAACGCCTGGAAACGCCGGGAAACGGGAATCCGCCAGGGTCCACGTATTCAATCCAGATCGTGTCTGGTCCGGTGCTGTGTAAACATTGAGAATACGTGGATACGCGGATGCCACTGTGCTGAGCTCTAGCTGGCATCGTCATTGGACAACGTCACTGTGACATCCACCTTCCTGATTCGTTGGCATTGGTCATGTGACACGACTGCTGAAAAACGGCACGGACTTCCGCCTTGTATCACCTTTCATTAAAGAGTATAAAAGTATGAAAATACTGCAAATACTGATGCAAATACTGCCCATTGTGTAGTTATGATTGTCTTTAGGCTTGCCATCCTTCCACTTGCAAGTGGTAAGTGACGCGCATGCCCGATATGCACTGAGATCACACACACAGCGGCTCAGTCCCGAATCACTGCTCGTGTACTTCACTCGCGCGCTCTGTGAGCTGCGCAGGGCCAGAGTGCGCACCCTCCAGAGGGCACTCGCTGTTCAGGGCGGAGTGATTTGGAGCGCAGGATGCCTGCGGAGCCGAGCGTATCCGTGTATTGGCGTTGCTGTGTGCACGCGAATCGTGTATTGGCGTTGCTGTGCGCATGCTAATCGTTTTAAAAACGTTAATCTGATGATCCGCTGATACGGTCTAATGTAAACCCCACCTTTATCTATTGTCCCAGTTCCGGCTGAAGAGAAGCAGTCCCATAACATGATGGTGCCACCACCATCCTTCACCATGAGTATGGTGTTCTTTTATATAATAAGCTGTATTGTTTTTGTGACAAACATATTGTATCTTTAGAATTATGCCCAAAAAGTTGTCCTTTGGTCTCATCAGACCGTTACACATTTTGCGACATAGTTTGGAGTAATTAAGACAGGCTTGAGTGTTATATATTATGAGAAAAGGCTTCTTTCTAGCCACTGTACCCCATGGTTAAGCTCTGTGAAGAATATGGGAGATTGTTGCTGTATGCAGGGAGTATCCAGTATTTTCCAGATATTTCTGCAGATACTGCCGTAGATTTCTTGGCAGCCTCCCTGATCAGTTTTTTTTTTTTAAATCTCATCCTTTTGTTAACGTTGGAGGGACAGCCTGTTCTTGGTAATGTCAGTGGTGTCCCATTTTCACCACAGGCTGTTCTTTTGTATACCTCCTCTGATAATACTTTTTGGTAAAGAGAGCTGGTATTTGCTTTGTAAGCTCTTTTTGGACCATAGCTTGAGCAGTTGGATGAAATGAAGATGATGGCAAGAAAATCCTACAGAAATAGTTGATCTTTATGTGGGGTTAATCAGAATCACCTCATTGGTGACATTGGCTGACTCTTTTGTGGAGTGTAATTTTTTAATTCTGAGCACAGTAACATGCTCTGTTATAAATTTTGCGCACACTTGTGTAACCAGTTTATTGTATTTTTTTCTCTTTAAAAATTTGTATTTGTTTTTGCTTGAATTTTTTGTTTGTTTGTTTTTACATTACATTAAAGGTGGGAAAAGATCTGACATGATTTATCTTGATTATTGCAAGACCCTGTAATTTTAACAGGGGTGTGTATACTTTTTATATCCACTTTATATGTGCATGAGGGATAGTTCAATTTCCTCAACTGCCATTATGGACATATAATGAAATGTAGTTACACTGTGCTTTCCTCTATCAGTGTAAAATTTTATCTAGAAAAATCTGCTTATTCTAAATTTGAGTATGAATGAGTGTGTGAATGTGTGTGTTCATGATACTGTGCCATGAACTGGCAGACCTTTTGGGATATATTACTGCCTCACTCCTAGTGATCCAGGATCTAGGAACATAATAAAGTGCTCATTCAAGAGGAATGAATGAATGAATGAATGAATGAATGGTCATTTAAAAATGATCATTAATAAAGTTTTTATCTAATCATTTGCATGAATCTTTTAATCACATTCCGAAGGGAAAGAAAACCTGGATGTTACAAAGCACCAACAATGATTTAAAAAAAAAAAATTCTCTCACAGAACTCTGCCATAAAACTCTGTGTAAATTGTTACTATATAAATAATAATGTATTAAAATGAACTAATTAATCTACTGCATACCTTGTTTTGCTGAACTTATCTAATAAAACCTCAAATAAATAAAACAATCATTACCTTATTCTGAATGCATTTAAGATTTTATTAACTATATGGATAAATCTTGTTGTTTAACTGTTCAGTCTTTAATGGTTAATTTCTGAACCAATCCCTTTTTCTACTGACCAAAAAACGAAAATTTACGACGACCCCCCCCCCCCAAGCAAAATTACACATTGCCTTGGATGGTGTGATACTTGGATTCCCAAAGGAAATCAATTATATTTTCTAAATTAGGAATATTGTTAACCTGCATGCAAATGTTTAAGCCTTGGTCTTTCTGATAAATTTTAGTGGGGTGGCTATGGGCATTCTGGGATATTTAGAGCATCATTTTAAACATTAACCTTATCAGACATGGTCTAACTCTCACTGCAGCAAACAAACACTCAACAAGCTAATCAAGCGTAATCAGGTCAGGCTGGGGTAAATTACTCAGGATATTAAGCAGGGCTTTGGCTGTATAATGCTTTTCCAACAGGGAAGTGTGCACCAGAGTATGTAGATACTGAGCTCGAGTGTTTTTATGATCTGAGGAGAAGCTGGATGTTCTCTTTTTCTTCTCAGGCAGCTTGACTTTGATTGCAAAATGAGCTGAAAGGCAAATGATAAGTCCTAGATATCAAAAACGCCCTAAAATACTGTACGCACTACACCAGAAATATGAAAGTTGATCTCACTGGACTAATTGAGATCAGAGGGAAGGAATTTGGGCAGCACGGTGATGTAGTGGTTTGCACTGTCACCTCACAACAAGAAGGTTCTGGGTTCAAGCCCAGTGACTGACAGGGGCCTTTCTGTGTGGAGTTTGTATGTTCTCCCTGTGTCTGCATGGGTTTCCTCCAGGTGCTCCAGTTTCCCTCACAGTCCAAAGATCTGCAGGTTAGGCTAATTGGTGGCTCTAAATTGACTGATGCGAGTGTAAATGGTTGTTTGTCTCTGTGTCAGCCCTGTGATGACCTGCGACTTGTCCAGAGTGTACCCCACCTCTCGCCCATAGTCTGCTGTGATAGGCTCCAACTTGCCTGCGACCCTGTACAGGATAAATGGCTACAGATAATGAATGGATGGATGGAGGGATAGATAGTACTTTTATGCGTCACTTCTGGATTTCAGAACATATTTTTTAACATCAAAGATTGAATAAATGAACATGTCTGTATTCATATCTGTTGTAATGATGGTTGGCCAGTGGCCCTCTCACCTCTCTCTGCAGACGCTCCTCATTGTGGCAACAGCAATTCAGCACTACCATCAAAAGACAGCACCAACCACATAGCCAAGGGGTGGAGCAGTCTAACTCAGTGCGACTGGCAGACACTAAACCATTGCCCTCATTCACCCTCCATGAGGTGTCAGGAGATTATATAAAAGGCACTGCTTTTCCTGTTCCATGCACAGGTCCACCCAAGCCAGAGCAGGTCCACCCAAGCCAGAGTAGGTCAACAAGGGGGAAGAACTGAAATACACCCAAAAGGAAGAGCTGCAAGAGTTGGAGCATGAGTTCAATAACATGTTTTCTGCAGACCCCAGGCAAACCCACCTACTGCAACATGAAATTAAGACCCCAACTGGAGTAGTCATCTGACAGCAGTCCTACCAGGTCCCCAAGGCCTGCTGTCAAGCTATAGAGGCAAAAGTGACTAGGATTCTACCAGCTCTTGATCCAACCACATTGTTTTCATGCCCAAGCCCAGTGAGAGGCTCCAGCTTTGCAATGACCTCCAGAGGTTGAATGAGGAGTTCGGCAGCTACTCTCTGCCTTGAGTAGATGACCTCATAGAGTGCCTAGGGAGGGCCCAGTTTATATCCACCCCTGATCTGACCAAGGGGTGCTGATAGGTAGCCCTCTCTTTGCAGGCTTGACCCAAGACAGCCTTTAGCACCAGTTTTGGACACTGGCAATACTAGGTCCTCCCCTTTGGATCAATGGGGTGTCCAAAATGTTCCAGAGGCTAATGGCTGTTATCCTGTGACCCCATTGCCCCTATGCTGTGGCCTACCTGGATAACATAATTATCCACTCTAACAGCTGGCAAGATCATCTTCACTATCTCAGGGAGGTACTGAGCAGACTCTGCAACATGGGCCTGACAGTGAACCCAAGAAAGTGCCATCTACAGCTGACCCATGTACAGTACCTGAGGTATGGTACCACATCAGCCAGGGCCTTCTCCAACCAAAGGAGATGAAGACTGAGGCTGTCTGAATCTACCTACAGCCTACCACAAAGAAACAGGTATGTGCCTCCTTGGGGCTAGCCAGCTACTTTCAGCACTTTATGCCTAAATTTGCCTCTGTAACTTCCCCTTCTCAGATCTCACCAGGAAGGGAGAACCTGATAAAGACCACTGGACACCCTTGGCCAAAGAGGTGTTCCAAGCTCTAAAAATTGCCTTCATCAGCTCCCCAGTCCTGAGGAACCTGAACTTCCTGAACCCCCACTGAACAGAGGTATGTGGCTGAGGAGTGAGAAACCCTCACCCTCAAATGAGCTGTGGAGGAGCTGCAGTATTACTTGACAGGAAGGCACTTCACACTCATTACCGATCATGCCCCACTCCAGTAGATGGCAAAAGCCAAAGACACTAACAGCAAAATAATATGCTGGTTTCACTGTCTCCAGGGCTTCTCATTCCAAGTGCAACACTGAGAAAGAGCTCACAATGGGAACACGGATGGCCTCCCCAAATAGCACAGGCTCTGGGCAAAGTCTCCACTGGCAGCTGGGCCAGAGCTATGAAGAGGCAATGGTGGGCCAGCAGCCCTCTTGTCTTTCTCTGCAGGTGATCCTCACTGTGCCTCAGTGGTACTGAAAAGACAGTGCACCATTCTCAGCTCCACAACATAGCAGCAGCAGTTTAGAACCACTGGCAAAAGACAGTGCCAACCACACAGCCAAGGGGTGGAGCAATGTAACTCAGCGTGGCTGGCAGACAAAAAGGCAGCATGCTCATTCACCCTCTGTGAGGCATCAGGAGAGCATATTAAAGGTGCTGCATCAACCATAAAGTGAATATGCATGTCCAGATGGTTTTCTTGACTCGCTATTCGCTGTGTGCAGGCAGTTAGCAGTTCAGTTGACACCCTCCCCCACATGGGATGCCGCACTGCCACTCTTCAATGCCTCAGGAGAGATCCTGATGCTATGGCACCTCAGACCTGCACTCCTTCACTAGCCTGCAAGCTACCCGCACTAAAACCTTCACATTCTTCCCCAGCACAATCCCCCCTATTTAAAAGATAAATAAATAAAAAAACAACACTTTTTTTTCTCTTCACAAGGTTGCCTCTGTGTTTGTGTCTGATCCTACCCCTAGAGGGCACTATACTATATTCAGATTTAAACCCGGAGTGGGTGTACTCGAAAACAGAAGGGTGTTTGTTGTTGTTGGTTGTTTTCGTTACATTAAATATGACCCCAACACTAAACAGTAGAAAACACTAAAACTACAACAAAAAAGAGGTAGGAATACCAGCACTGTCAGCATGGTATGTGAATTCTGAATCTCACAGTTCCTCAACTTCAACCATATCACTTGATTTCATAATTAGTCTCAGCGAGAGATGTGGGTGGGATTTTTTTTAAATCCCGCTCTCTGTTTTTGTCTACTTGCATTATTTTCTAATGAATGAACTTTGTTCTTTCCCAAAAAAATATAAACAAATGAGTAGCATAATGGGGCGGCACAGTGGTGTAGTGGTTAGCGCTGTCGCCTCACAGCAAGAAGGTCCGGGTTCAAGCCCCGTGGCCAGCGAGGGCCTTTCTGTGCGGAGTTTGCATGTTCTCCCCGTGTCCGCGTGGGTTTCCTCCGAGTGCTCCGGTTTCCCCCACAGTCCAAAGACATGCAGGTTAGGTTAACTGGTGACTCTAAATTGACCGTAGGTGTGAATGTGAGTGTGAATGGCTGTCTGTGTCTATGTATCAGCCCTGTGATGACCTGGCGACTTGCCCAGGGTGTACCCCGCCTTTCGCCCGTAGTCAGCTGGGATAGGCTCCAGCTTGCCTGTGACCCTGTAGGACAGGATAAAGCGGCTAGAGATGATGAGATGAGATGAGTAGCATAATGTAAACTGTACCACAAGCCACAAGACATACTAAGGATGCTGTTAAAGAATCATACAGTGTTGCAAGTTCATGTTCCCATGGGATCCCAATCCTGATGCACACCTTTACTCTCAGCCAGGTGCCCTGTAAACCTTTCTGGCAAGCTATCAAATCAATCAATTAATAAACAAACTAATAGCGCACCTATTTGTATTCTTAAAGGTAGACTGCCTTTCAGATTTTTCAAGTGTAGGTCATAAAAAGATTTTTTCCTGACACACAATTATTTTTGTTTCGTGGACCGAAAGCTACTGAATTTGAATCACAGACTTCCAAATTTATGAGTTTTTTAAAAATAGAACAATTAACAAACTTAGGACCACGTGGCCCTAAATTCTCCGCTATTTTTTCCTGCTTCACCATGACCCAATTCAAGATACTACATCACACATCATGCGATGGACTTTCCCTGTTCGTGCAAGGCATTGTGGGATACAAATTTGAAACAGGAGAGAAAAATGGAGGATGTGAGTGTGCGAATGAAACGTAAAAGACCAACTACAGTAATGGAAAGCTAGAAGAAAAGATGTTATGTTGCGAAGGAAAGGAAATGCAGGACCAAACTAATAAATATCGGCAGTCAGCAAGGACCTCGGTGTGATCAGCTGTTCGTTTAGCGACAGAATGATGTAATTGTTAGTGCACGGTCAAGGTAAACCATGGCAGTAATGCAACACTGTGGATGCCAGCTGCTGTAAAACCCAAAAGAAGAAGAAGGTAAACCTGTGCATGCACACACGGACTTCCTCTGTCTGCTTGACTGCACGAAGCAAGCGATTTCATGCACATTATTTGCTAGGGAACCCTCTCAAATTAAATAACTTCCCAGACACAGAATGGCCTGATTTTTTTGTTTGTTTGTTTGTTTTTAGATATTACAGAAATAAACATATATCACAATGACCAAATTTCAGAGGGAACTAAATTTCACCAATTTTATGAAATCGAAAGGCCATCTAGCTTGAACATATTAGTTGTTCATTTATGAATATATGGTAAATATATTTTATTTCCAATTTATAGCACTTTCTATGAATTTTGTGACCAATCATATTGGTTTGTTCCAAAAATTGTGATGTGTTGATGATTATTTATGCTTATTGAATGCTGACAC
Organism: Neoarius graeffei; assembly: GCF_027579695.1. Lineage (NCBI taxonomy): Eukaryota > Metazoa > Chordata > Actinopteri > Siluriformes > Ariidae > Neoarius > Neoarius graeffei. The sequence goes on from NC_083580.1 coordinate 16,871,297, forward strand.
CTTTTGAGGCCACTGTTTCAATAACAGAATGAGAAGCCTAAAGTCACTGAAGAAGAAAAAGAAGAGGAAGAAGAAGAGGAAGAAGATGACAAATGTCTGAAAAATGGAGTATGTCAAGAAAAAATGCTGTTGGCCACTCAGACAGGGGGAAAATTCTCTCTTTAACAAATGGCAGGATTATATGATCATTTATGAGCAAGCTGCTCATGTAAAATACTCTTTGAAGTTAGTTTGAATGACATAAACCCGGTCATGAGCAGGAGGAGGCACTTTCAATTCCTTCATTTTTCTTTCTTCAAACAACCTCCAAACAATCCAAACTGTTCATTTCTCTCTTCGTTCAAATGGTGGTAATCAACTTGAATTGTTTATGTACCTAAAGATAAAAATGAACTCAAGCCCACCTCCTATGTTTTGGTTCCAGATCAGCAGTTTTTTTTTTTTTGTGTGTGTGTGTGTGTGTGTCAAAAGGGAGCTAATTTTTCTTGTTGTGGATAAGAGCTAATTGGTTTGAGATTAGGCACTGACTGACATGGAGTCAGAAGAAAAGCATGTTTTCTTTGAAGCCAATGGCAATTTTTAAAACTAGGTTTTTGGATTAAGTATTAGTCTCCTGATTCCCTTCACTTTTTAATTATATGATGTCTTTCAGCTGTAGCTGTTCTCAAGTAGACATTCAATCATTAGCCACTTACCTTTTAGCTGCTATCTATACTGCCATTATTTATACCAATTATCCATCAAGGCCATGGGTTGAAGCCAGAGCCAGTTCCAGCTGATGTTGGGTGAAAGACAGGGTATACCCTGGGCAAGTTGCCAGTCTATCGCAGGGTACAGAGATGAGCAACCATTCACACTCATGGGCAATTTAGAGTAGCCAGTTAACTTAATACATAGGTGCTTGGCCAAATTATGTCCCCACCAATATCAACACCATTTTTACGCCCTTGCATACGTCTTTGAACTGTGGGAGGAAACCAGAGAACCTGAAGTTAACCGCATGCATGGGGAGAACATGCAAACTCCACACAGAAAGGCCCCAGTTGGCTGTGAGTTTCAAACCAAGAACCATCTTGCTGTGAGGCAATAGTGCTAACCACTGCACCACTATATTGCCTAATCTTCACGTAAGTCACTGAAAATTTGGTTTAATTATAATATGGCTCCAAACTTATGAAATAGCGCTTGATTCAGCACTTCTTATTATTTTGCATTTTGTTTTTTATTTATATTGTGCTTTGACAGTTACTTGTGCACACAACAGCCGTTTCACAGACTTGAAAGGACTATTAATAATTAATATTGTCATAATTGTGTTTTTAATATTGACAACATTCCATATTTAAGTGTATTTAAAGTCCAAAACATAAATTTCAGCATGATATATTGCAGTTACATCAAACTGTCAACTGGATTTCATACTGCAAGCCAATATTGTGCAAGAAAAATGTGCTTAATTTCAAAGTTCAAAATTGCGTGTTACTGAGACATACCTTTGTTTTATTTTTAACTCCGTCCCTGCATGCATAACTCTCATGCAACTCCTGAATGCTGCTTAAGTGGAGAATTATGTCTGAGGTCTGAATTCCAATGTGCACCCTTAATTCAACACTTAATTCAGCCATCAGTGACAAGTAAAAATAGACAAGATGGTATTTCCTTAACTGGCCTTCAATTTAGTTTTAAATTAACTGCTCTTTAAAGGAAACATATTATACCCCTTTTCCCTGAGGTCTTAATGAAATGTTTGCAACATGCCTTGGTCAAAATTCCATAAGGATAAATCACCACAGCACCTTTCTCACCTTGCCTAAATAGCCCTGTACAAAATGGCCGAGTTGAGTGCCTGTTCCTTTAAATGACAATAAACCACTGGTCACCCCACCCCCTCTTCCATGGGCCAATCAGGTCGCACTGTCTTCATGAATATTCATTCTCAAAAGCAGTTCTCAAGCTGCCAGTGGAGATACTGTATGCAGATGAAGCGGCAGCATACAAGTAATTCTAATGAGCTCCCTTTGTGACATTCAACCCCAAATTAAAAAAAAAAGAGTTGGGGCAGTATAGAAAATGCAAATTAAAATAAAGAAAGCAATGATTTCTAAATTTACTTTGACTTGTATTTCATGTTTTGTCTGGTCATCTTCATCCATTCCTGCATTTCAGGCCTGCAACACATTCCAAAAAAAGTTGGGACAGGGGCAATTTAGGGCTAGTAACTAGGAAAAACAATTAAATAACTATTAATAATTTGAATCAGGTAATGTCAACAGGTGATTGCAATCATGATCTGGTACAAAATCAGCATCCAGGAAAGGCCTAGTCTTTGAGGAGCAAAGATGCATCTCCACTTTGTCAACAAATATGTGAGAAAATTCCTGGAATGTTTTAAAACAATGTTCCTCAAAGAAAGACAGGAAAGAATTTGGATATTTCATCCTCTATGATGCATAATATCATTAAACAATTCAGGGACTCTGGAGGAATTTCACTGCGTAAAGGGCAAGGGCGCAAGCCTAAGCTGAACACCTGTGATCTCCAATCCCTTACACAGCTCTGTATCAAGAACCATCATTCATCTATAACTGATATAATCACGTGGTTTTGGGATTACTTTGGCAAACCTTTGTCAAGCACTATAATATGGAGTTACATCCAAAAATGCCAGTTAAAACTTTACTGTGCAAAAAGGAAGCCTTATGTTAACTGTGTCCAGAAGTGCCATCATCATCTTTGGGCTCAGAGGCATCTGGGATGGATCATCACACAGTGGAAATGTGTATTGTGTTCAGACAAATCACTATTCCAGGTCTTTTATGAAAGAAATGGATGCTGTGTGCTCTGGACCAAAGACAAAAAGGACCATCCAGATTGTTACCAGCAAAGTCCAAAAGCCAGGGTCTGTCATGGTATGAGGTTGTGTCAGTCCCCTTAGCAAAGGTAACTTACACTTCTGTGAGGGCAGCATTAATGCAGAAATGTACATTGAGATTTTGGATCAACATATGCTGCCTTCAATACAACATTTTTTCCAGAGATATTTCAACAAGACAGTGAAAAAACACATTCTGCACACATTACAAAGATATAACTGTAGAAGGAGAGGGTGTCTGTCCCCTCTGTCCCCAATAGAGAATGTTTTGCAAAATTCGGAAATGAAAAATGTGACTTCAAAAACCCTGTACTGTTACATACCTTAAGACCTGTTTGCAGGAAGAATGGGACAAAAGAACACCTAAAATGTTTACTCACTTGTGTCTTCAGTCTGTAAATGTCTTTTAAGTGTTGCGAGAAGGAATGGAAACATTACAAAGTGGTAGATGCTTTACCATACCGACTTTTTTTTTTTTTTAATGTGTTGCAAGAATCAAAATTGAAATGTGTTTATTTTGAAAATAAAAAAAACAATACAATTCATGGAATCAAATAATATTTTGTATTTTTTGAGTGTAGTGCAGGTCAAAGATGCTTTACAAATCATTGTTTTCAGTTTTATTTCAATTTCAACATACCATCCCATTTTTTTCTGATTTGGGGTTGTAGAAAGGGGAGCCAAATCTGAACAGCTTGTTGAAGTACTTGCTTTATGAAATATGCATCCCAAAAGGAACTGACTGGGTTGTCTTATTTCAGACTTTGTGGGTTGTTAGGTACTCCAGATACCCAAATGTATATGCAAGAGCATGAAAAAAGTGAGTTTTTCATGATGTATCTCCTTTAAAAAACATGTTTTGATGTATTGTCGTGTTCTCTAAGCAAATGCAATGGTTCATGCATTGTATCTCCTTTTAATTAAGAACCTATGACTAAAACGAGAACTATGAAACTGAAACAAAGCCTGGAACACAGAATTCCTATGATGTGGCTTCCCAATGAAATAACATACATTTGCTGATACATCCACAAATTCTCCCAGCATATGATGTATTACCATGCATCTCTCATGTATGTAATGGTTAGGTTGAATTCACTGTAATAGTGACAGACTTGATACAGAAAAATCTGAATACCTGTTATGACTGCATGCAATCCTGACCTATTTAATTCCACAATCTTTTAGTGGCGTCCACAAGTGCTGTCCCAATTATTTCACATACCCTTTCAATTAGATCTTCAGAATGATGCCCAGATGAATTCCCCAAGCTATTTTATCTTTTTTTTCCTTACAATCAAATTATTTTAAGCTCAATGAAAAGGAGATCTTTGGATAAATAACAAAAGAAAATTATATTTTAACCCTAGAATGTATTCTGGTTGGGGCAATGATTGGTCATTTCAGCTTGAAGACATGGTACTAGAATACCAAAGTGGTACTGAAAGAGTTTAGTGTTAAATGTTGAAATAATTACCACTATTTCTGAATTTGCAAATGTGAGATTCTCTTATTTGGCTGCTATGTTTAAAAAGTGTGTTTTTGATAAGATATGGACAATTAATTCAAAGCTTAACATATTCAAGGACTTCAGTACTGGACATCAAGTGTCCGAACAAATTTATTAAACTTCATTGTTAGCTCATATTCTCCTCATATTCTCGTAGTGTTAGATAGTGATCAGGCAAATATGCACAAATACATCGAAAGTGCAAAAAATGTGTTCGTGTTGCATAAAATATACTATAATGTCCTTCTCCACCAGAGCCACCCAACTCTGACCTGCAGCCCACCTGAGCGAAATTCTAACCTCTTACTCAAAATGTTGTCATGAGTACACAGTAAAAACAAAAATGTTGAGAAAACTCAAATTACCAATGCAACATGCTGCAAAAGACTTTTGAGTTTTCTCAACTTTTGTCTACTGTTCTTGACTTTACTAATGTTTTCAAGTTTAAATGAGAGTTCTGCCAACTGAATCTTCTTGTTCACCTAATTATGATATTCTTGTGAGGCTAACACTGAAATTTAACAATGAAAATGTAGATTGTTGCAATTATATTTAAGGAATGCTCAATAAATAAATAAATATATAAATAAGATGAAGAGCACATAGATAAAAGTTGGCTGAAACCATGTTGGGGGCAAACATGAGGGATAACAGGTAAAGACTGAGGCAAGTCTTTCCTCATGTACAACATACAAAAATGCATTGACTGTATATAGTGATAAAGGGCCTCAACCATTTCACAAATGTTGCAAATGTTGTCCTTGACAAAAAGTTACAACTTGCTTGTCATGAACTTCAGGCCACAAGGTCCTTCCATCCATCCATTATCTGTAGCCGCTTATCCTGTTCTACAGGGTCGCAGGCAAGCTGGAGTCTATCCCAGCTGACTATGGGCGAGAGGCAGGGTACACCCTGGACAAGTCGCCAGGTCATCGCAGGGCTGACACATAGAGATAAACGACCATTCACATTCACACCTATGGTCAATTTAGAGCCACCAATTAGCCTAACCTGCATGTCTTTGGAATGTGGGGGAAAACCAAAGCACCCGGAGGAAACCCACGCAGACATGGGGAGAACATGCAAACTCCACACAGAAAGGCCCCCGTTGGCCATTGGGCTCGAACCCAGAACCTTCTTGCTGTGAGGTGACAGTACTAACCACTACACCACCATGCCACCTGCCACAAGGTCCTCTGTCCATCAAATGCAGAACAATCTCCTGCTCACACATCTCAAATTAGGAGATGCACAGGATTTCCCTCAAGGGGCTAACAAAACTGACTGCAACTCAAAAATCCTTGTTACAGTTTTTTGAAAATACTTGTTCAAACAAAAATAGCAAGAAGTTTGCTGGAGAGAAAAGTTTTTGTTAGTTGCAAACTAACAACTACTGCAAGTCTCTCCTTGCTGACCTTCTAGCTTCTGCCATCAGAACCCTGCAGCTCATCCAGAATGCTGCAGCTCACCTGGTCTACAACCTCCCTCGTTCTTCTCATGTTATCCCTCTGCTTGTGAGTTGAGCTGGCTACCTATCGCAGCTCGCATCAAATTTAAGACATTGGTGCTAGCTTACCAGGCTCTCAAGGGGTTAGGGCCAGCATACCTCCAGAGTCTGATGTGCTCCTACATAGCAGCAAGATCACTACTGGTCGCCTGGCCCCTCCTCCTCTCCACTCCTGCCCATCCTGCTCAAGACTGTTGTCTGTCCTGGTTCCCCGTTGGTGGAATGACCTTCCCATTGAGGTCAGAACTGCTGACTCCCTGACCACCTTCAAGCGAAGACTGAAGACTCACCTCTTCAGGCTGCACCTATCCCTTGCTTCCCTGCCCACTGTGTAACTGCATTTCAGTTAAGATCAGCCCAGGCTGTGTACCGTCTAGCCTAGGATTAGCCGTTTTAAGATCTCTATTTAGTTGTACTTTATATGGATGGTTTGTTTCTTTGGCTGTTTGAGTATTGGTATTTCAACAGAATATTACACTAAGTATTGTTGTCACTTGTTCAGTTGGCACTAGAAGTTTCTTGTCTAGAAGTTCAGCACTTCGTGTACTTGACTTTTGCACTCATTGTACGTTACTCTAGGTAAGAGTACCTGCTAAATTCCATGTAATGTCATGTAATGTAAAGCAAATAGCTAAGCTTTATTTCTGAGTCAGATCATTTGAAAACATTTATTAGATCAACAATTACTAGTGATTGTTTTTACAGTGTATTTACTATACGTGTTGTATAAGCTCATTTATCTGCTTCTTTTTCAGTTTTACTAGAAAGACCATTGTGCCTGGTTAACCCAGTTTGGCTACATGGTGCTGTGTGGTGATGTAGGCCAATGGTTGTCTCCACCCTCTATACAGAGGAAGTCTCATCTCATCTCATCTCATTATCTCTAGCCGCTTTATCCTGTTCTACAGGGTCGCAGGCAAGCTGGAGCCTATCCCAGCTGACTACGGGCGAAAGGCGGGGTACACCCTGGACAAGTCGTCAGGTCATCACAGGGCTGACACATAGACACAGACAACCATTCACACTCACATTCACACCTACGGTCAATTTAGAGTCACCAGTTAACCTAACCTGCATGTCTTTGGACTGTGGGGGAAACCGGAGCACCCGGAGGAAACCCACGCGGACACGGGGAGAACATGCAAACTCCACACAGAAAGGCCCTCGTCGGCCACGGGGCTCGAACCCGGACCTTCTTGCTGTGATACGACAGCCCTAACCACTACACCACCGTGCCGCCACAGAGGAAGTCTTCATACAGATTTAACAATGGTTCTCTTAGACTTCTTTACTCATTTATCTTATACTTTCAAAGAAAGAAAGAAAGAAAGAAAGAAAGCGCTGCAAAGTATACTTTCAAATAGTAGTGGGGACAAGTCCCCTGATTCCATAGACTAAGTTGAATGAATATGTTGACAAACTGAACAGTAGTAGAACTACGTATGTGCATCCACACACAAGTAACCTTGCCGCAGAAAGAGTGGTCGGATTGGGTTTAAACAACGGGAACAAAATCTCACTGACTTGAAGAACCTGGCTAACACTGCCTAATTAACTCTGCATGTCTTTCACTGCTGTTATCGTGGCTGGTTTTTTATTTATTTAAATAATGACCATTTACATTTTTGACTTTTACTATGGTGCAAAGACCATAACTCTGCTCTGTGTTGCAGATGAAAAGAACACATTTCTACATCAGCACCTCATTATGAGCAGTTTGTACTTTTTATTGGTCTAATCTGTTGGTATAAAGAGCTCCCAATATGTCCAAGGCTACTTGATGATCACATAGTCACATTAATCCAAGGGGAATGGCAAAGAGGCATATCGATTTAAAAAAAGAAGCAAATTTTGTCATTATTTATTATTTCAATAAAGCCATTCTGATTAGGAATGACTAATTCAGTCCCATTACGTTTGTCAATTTAATATTAAAATGAGACTACACAAATATTGCTCACAATGTAGAGAAGAGCACCTTAATGAACAAATGTGAACATGCAACTGGAGGGCGGAGATGTTTCCCATCAGAAATGTCATGCCAAATAAAACCAACCAGGATAATAATCATAATAAGAGGAAGTGCAGATATGTCTCTTTCAAATACAGATTTGAATCCATTTCATCAAGTAAACACTTAGCAATGGGATTTAACTTCAACAGATAGAAATGTAATTTATTTTCTGCTCATTTTCATCCCAATTTTGTCCAACCCACCAGCCAGCTCTCCCCATTACATGACAGCTCCTCACCACGGTAGGTGAAGACTAACATGCTTCCTCAGAGACACATAACATCAGCCAATCTTATCTTTTCAAACAGTTTCTCATGCTGCACCACAGAGCAACATAACACTACGTTCACACTGCAAGGCTTAATGCTCAATTCCGATTTTTTTGTGAAATCCGATTTTTTTTGTGAGGTCGTTCACATTAACAAATATATGCGACTTGTATGTGATCCTCAGTATGAACGAAAAGCGACCTAAAAGTGTTCCGCATGCGCATTGCAGGATACGACGACGTCACACGCAGTGAGCATGGCCAGTGTTTACGGAAGTAACCTAAAGTTTCCTGTGTATGACAGTAGCCAGCATGGAGTACCTGGCGATGATGCAGTTGTTGTTGCGACGGAGCCAGAACATGCACAATAGCCTGATGTTAAGGAGGAGGTTGAGAAGGAAGAGGGCAAGGGTTTTGGCTCAGGCGTTCTGCGGGGTAGTGACTGCAACCTCCGTTCAAAGGAACATCAAAGCCATGTTGTTGTAACTTTTTTTGAGAGACCCGCCGCCTACTTCAGCGCAGAATAGTGACGTTTGTGGCTTGTTGATGACGTGTAGGTCGGATGAATGCGACCTGGCGGTTCAGACTGAAGTCGCATATGAAAAGATCGGATAGGAATCGGAATTAGGACCACATATCCAAACAGCCTGGGTCGGATTTGAAAAAATCGGATCTGTGTCGTTCATATTGTCAATAAAAGATCGGATACAGGTCACATATGGGCGAAAAAATCGGATTTGAGTCACTTCAGCCTGCAGTGTGAACGTAGTGTAAGATACTCAGGGGAAAGTGCTATCTGGTCTCTTGACAGAGAAGAGAGCGTACACCACCCCTCCTACCCAGTGAGCACAGCCAATTTTGCTCTCGCTTTCCCAGCCATGAATGGTTGTTACTTCATTAGGATTCACACTTACAGTCTTTCAAACATGCAGCTCCAGAGCCAGATCGCCATTTTTTATGGGCTATTCAAGTTTTTTTTTTTTTTTAAATGATGAAACCATGTCTTTGGTTAAGAAATTCTCATCAGATTTGTATATCTACTTGTGATGCAGTTTCTGCTGGAGAAACTTAAAGGAAACTTCACCCTAAACAAGTTTCATAACAATCTTTATAAACAAATGTGATGAATGAATGAATGAATGAATGAATGAATGAATTTTATGATTGGATTCTGAGTTGACTTTTTTTGGTTACATTGCTTACATTACTTGCAAGATTGCTCAACTACCTGCTGATAGTGGCACCAATGAGAGTCAGCCTTTGCTTTATTTGGTCTGTGAGTTTGAGAACGCAATCTCAATAAAACTATTTTCAATTTTCCTTTACCAAGCCTAACAACAAAATATCTATTTATTATTGTAATCCCAGAACAGTTGACTCAGTTACCTAATTCACTCTTTCGGCTACTTCCCTCACAAAGCTATCTAATGTCTCCTGTCCAGGAATGGAAAAGTCAATTTGAGTGAAAGTCAAAAACGTACTCAAATATTCAAGAGTAAAAAGTGAATATTTTAAAGGATGAAAAGCAAGTTCACTTACCAATCAGTCAGAAGGAAAATAGTATGTGTATCCAGATAGCATTTAATCATCTGGAAGGACGATTAACAACAGAAACAAAACTTAACAAATGATTTACAGATGTTCACTAGATAATTAATTTAACTAGCTAAATTACAAATCTGAACTAGCCAATTTACCAAACTTTACTAAAAAAATGCTATTTCATTTTTACATGAGAGGCAAAGTAGACATCTCATCATGGATGGATGGATGGCCTTTCAGTACTTCCCCAGTGAAAAGGATGGCTATAATGAAAAGAACCCTATCCTAACCGTAAAATAGGGTGGAAGTTCTGTGATGGTTTGAGGCTGTTTTTCTTCCAAAGGTCCTGGAAACCATGGGCGGCACGGTGGTGTAGTGGTTAGCGCTGTCGCCTCACAGCAAGAAGGTCCTGGGTTCGAGCCCCGGGGCCGGCGAGGGCCTTTCTGTGTGGAGTTTGCATGTTCTCCCTGTGTCCGCGTGGGTTTCCTCCGGGTGCTCCGGTTTCCCCCACAGTCCAAAGACATGCAAGTTAGGTTAACTGGTGACTCTAAATTGACCGTAGGTGTGAATGTGAGTGTGAATGGTTGTTTGTGTCTATGTGTCAGCCCTGTGATGATCTGGCGACTTGTCCAGGGTGTACCCCGCCTTTCGCCCGTAGTCAGCTGGGATAGGCTCCAGCTTGCCTGCGACCCTGTAGAAGGATAAAGCGGCTAGAGATAATGAGATGAATGAGGTCCTGGAAACCTTGTTAGGGTACATGGCATCATGTACTTCATGAAATACCAGGACATTTTAAATCAAAATCTGGTTGCCTCTGCCAGGAAACTAAAACTGGGTCATCATTGGATCTTCTAGCAGGAAGATGATCCAAAACATGTGTTCAAATCAACACAAAAATGGTTAACTGAGCACAGAATCAAGCTTCTGCCATGGCCATCTCAGTCCCCTGACCTGAACCCCACTGAAATCCTGTGGGGAAAGCTGAAGAGGAGACAGCACAAGAGAGGGCCAAGGACCCTGGATGATCTGGAGAGACTGTGTAAAGAGGAATGGTCTCAGATGCCCTGCTCTGTATCTTCAACTTATAAAATGGTATAAGAGAAGACTCGGTGCTGTTTTACTGGCAAAGGGAGGTTGTACAAAGTATTAAATGCAGGGGTGCCAATAATAATGTGTTTTTGTTGAAAATAATTATTTATTGATGAGGAAATTGTTTTTCTCTGAATAAATTTAATTCAATTAAAGGTTGGATTTTTCTCTTTTTTTCAGCATGAGATAAAGCTGCTTCATAAAAAGGTGGATTTTTCTAACCATCCATCCATTATCCATAACCGCTTATCCTGTGCAGGGTCGCAGGCAAGCTGGAGCCTATCCCACCTGACTATGGGTGAGAGGCAGGGTACACCCTGGACAAATCATCACAGGGCTGACAGAGACAAACACCAATTCACATTCACACCTATGGCCAGTTTAGAGCCACCAGTTACCCTAACCTGCATGTCTTTGGGGGAAACAAGAGCACCCAGAGGAAACCCATGCAGACGCGGAGAAAACATGCAAACTCCACACAGAAAGGCCCCCATCGGCCACTGGGCTCAAACCCAGAACCTTCTTGATGTGAGGCAACAGTGCTAACCATTACAACCCCGTGCCACCCGAGTGTGAAACATACTACGATGAATTCCTCCATGCTGAGCCTGGTGAAGAGTCATCTACCAAGGCATCACTCCTGACAGACTGCCTTGACAAGAAGCGAAGAGAACACTGGGAGGAGACAGTCCAAGGCATCGACTTTACTCATTCAAGCAGGATGGCCTGGAAGGCCCTCAACCATCTTACTGGTAGAAGCTGCAAACACTCATGATGCCCAGTGGCAGCCAACTCCATTTCTGAACAGCTTCTGGAGAATGGCAGTTTCAAGGAGGCAAATAAGGACCATACATGCTTCATTAAGAAGGAAACAACCAAGCTCTGCAATGCTCCAGGAGTTCATGGCCTCCTTCCAGCACCCTTCTCATCTGAAGAGCTTTCTACAGCAATCAGGCAACTGAAAAGTGGAAAGGCCCAAGGGCCAGATAACATCCCCCCCAGAGTTTCTGTTGCACTCCGGCCAAAAATGCCTCAAATACCTCCAGGCATTCTATTCCTCTTGCCTCCACCGACAAGCTATTCCCAAGATCTAGCATAGGGCAACCATCATCGCTCTGCCAAAACCAAACAAGCTCCTGGACAATCCAAAGACCTATTGTCCCATCTCTCTTCTCTGTGTCCCATTCAAGCTCATGGAACTACTCTTTCTAGCCCAGGGGTCGGCAACCTTTAAAACTCAAAGAGCCATTTGGACCCGGTTTCCACGGAAAAAAACACTGAGAGCCGCAAATAACACTCTGTGTGTGTATATATATATATATATATATATATATATATATATATATATATATATATATATATATATATATATATATAAATATATATATAAATAAAAGTTTTTGTTGTTATTATTATTATTATTATTATTATTATTATTTTACCTTTACACTTTGTATAAACAAGTATAGTGTGTTGCTTATGAAATCCATGAAGTGCTACAGAGAAAATGGAATTTTATTCATGTAATGAAGACATTTTGGACTCTTAAAAAAACTAATTAAAAAAACCCACCAAGTTAAGGGTCTCTTTCAAATGAATTAAAAAGTCGAACTTAAATTATACATGTAGCAAACAAAAAATGTCGTGAGCCGTCATCCTCATATCGCCTTTGGGCTTTTGGGGCGTGTATCGGAGCCTTGACCTGAATTAAAAAAATAAATTGGAAAAAAAAAGAGCACTTTCACTGAACAATGAAAATTAAATATTTGCAAAATATCTGCATAAATATTTCTTTTACCTGGTTAATGGGACTTCTGCTCCTGAACCTCTGTGCACAGTGTCTGCAAATCAGGGCTGTAGGAAGTCACTTTCATCTTTCCGCAGGACTGTAAGCGAGTGAGCGTGGGAGGCGTGAGCGGTGTTTGTTTTTAACAAAGTTCATGGTAGAGAATAGCTGCTCACATACGTATGTGGATCCGAAGATCGACAGGACTCCAAATGCATATTTCTTCATGTTTATGTAGGTGTCAGGGATTACATTTCTCCATACTTAGCAGGGCTCGAAATTCGCGGTGGTCCGGTTGCCTGAGGCGACTTAATTTGTCATTTGGCAGGTAATTCCTGTCACTAGGCAGCCTGGCTGGCTAGTTGAAAATAAAAAATATATATGAAGTGAAGATTAAGACTAGGGCTGTGCGATATATTGAATATACTCGATATAGCTCTGAAAATTCTGTGTGAGATACATATAATTATTATATCGTAACTATCAAGTATTTTATGGTCATCTGCTGACTTGTGTTTGTTTCGTGTTTGTTGCATTTGTTTAAAACCTTTTCCGGTGGTTTTCTCCCTGTCCCTCAGGCAGTAACGTGAGAGGCTGCCTAAGGGTTAAAAAAAAATTATAATAAAAAATAATAATAATGTCACGCACTCGCCAACCAATCCCGGGCGACATTTCGGTGCTGAAAGGAACGTGTTGCCAGATTGGGCGGTTTCAAGTGCATTTTGGCGGGTTTTGAGCTGGAAAACGTCAGCAGTATCTGGCAACACAGCGCTGACTCAGTTCCCGCAATCGCTGGTGTTGCATAGGCTACCGTGTAAGCTCAGTCAATTTCAGTGACAAATTAAAAATGGAAGCGGACGAATTGGTTCCTAAAAGAACTAGTAAGGGGTCAGTCATCTGGCATTTTTTTTGGATATCGCGAGGAGGACATGGAACAGCAAATGCCAGTTTGTAAAGTGTGCAAAAAAACAGTATCAAAATACTCGGGTCTTGAAATAAATGCACATTAGTCATGAACAATGGTAACTACTCTCTTTTGTGTTATTTTTGACAGAAGTAAAACTCATACATGAACAAATTTTGGCGAGTTGCTTTGGAAGGTAACTAGTCCAGCTGGCTGGTGAAAAAATATGAATTTCGAGCCCTGCTTAGCCTACCTGGGGTTGAAAGTCTTGATAGATGCACAGCGTTTTGGCGGGTATATAGGCTACCGGCTTCCGCGAGTGACGCATATATTGAGAGACGAAAAAAATTTATATAATTTTATTTTAATATTTCAAGATCACTATAATGTTCCAATTTAGAACTACAATAAAAAACGAACTAACAAAAATAAAATGCACTTTAATTGGATACTTATAAAATTTACTTCCCCAAGCCGCACAGAGCCGCAGCATAAGGATGAAAGAGCCGCATGCGGCTCTGGAGCTGCGGGTTGCCGACCCCTATTCTAGCCTGTCTGGAACCAACCTTAGATCCTCAGCTACCTGACCAACAAGCTGGCTTCCACCAGGCATGCAGTACAGTACACCAGATTGTCAACTTCACTGAAGAGATTGAAGCTGGCTTTGAAAAGGGCCACAAGGTGGATGCCATCCTCATGGACCTTACCACAGCCTATGACATCATGTGGCACCAGGGTCTGATCGTGAAACTCCTCAGGGCAGTTCCCAATCACCATCTGGTGAGGTTCATTGCGAACATCCTGGCCAACCACAGCTTTGTCCTGAAGACAAGTGATGGGCAGTCCAGTCGCCCATGACACCTCAGAAATGGAGTTCCCCAAGGTTCAATACTGGCTCCTATGCTCTTCAACCTGTATATCAGTGACCAACCAACCACAACTGCTAAACAGTTTGGCTATGCCGACGATCTTGCCCTCCTCCACTAGGACAGAAGCTGGCCAAAAGTAGAGGATGTCTTGACGTCAGACATGGGACTCCTGGCAGCATACCTCAAGACCTGGAGATTGAAACTGAGCATGATGAAAACTACCACAACTGCCTTCCACCTTAACACCAGGAAGGCTAATTGTCAGCTCACCGTGAACCTCAGTGGGACATCATTACCCTACAACCCTTCTTCAATGTACCTCAGGGTAAAGCTGGACTGGCAGCTGACCTACAAGCAACACCTTGAGTCTCTATGTGCCAAAGTATCATCCAGGAACAATGTCCTCCATCGGCTGGCAGTGTCATCCTGGGGAGCCAACACCTATACACTCTGGACTGGTGTTCTTGCGCTTGTCTTCAGTGCCACAGAATACGCAGCCCCAGTTTGGCACCAAAGTGTTCATACAAAGAAGCTTGACACAACTCTCAACGACACCCTGAGTATTGTCCCCAGCTGCCTGCGTCCCACCCCCATAGAACTTTACTAGTCCTTGCTGGCATTGCTCCTGCTTCAATTTGCAGAGAACATCATACTTTCAAACTAGTAGACAAGGCCCAGAAAGACGCCAACCACCCTCTACACAACACTGTCCAGAACAATGAACTGGGTCAACAACATCTGCCATCCTGACAGCCTGTTCAGTGACAGAATGCTCCTTCCCAAGTGCAGGACGAACAGACTCAAAAACTCCTTTGTCCCTCATGCCATCAGACTGTACAACTCCTCTCTGGGGGGAGGAGGGGTAACATGGGGAACAGAGGACAGGAAGGAGCAGTAGCCTAGCCTAACAATAAGCAATACCGGACAATGTGCAATATAAAGTGCAATATCGCTCCTGCTGCCCCCCCTTCTCCTCTTCCCCCCCTCCTCTCTCTCCCCCTTCCTGTCTTCCCCATATCTTATTCTTTTTATATTTGTATATGTAAATACTTAATTTATTTTAATTTATCTAGAAGTTTTCTCTATTTCTTTTCTCTGTTTATCTGTAATGATGCTGCTGGAATCTTAATTTCCCTGAGGGAACCCTCCCAACGGGATCAATAAAGTTTTATCTAATCTAATCTAATCTAATCTAATCCCTTCTCCCAGCACGCAGCAACCTTGCATGAAGCAAACCACAACATTCTCAGCACATGGAGAACCAGCTGGCAAAAGACCACCAGACCCACCCAGTTCACAGTTCCTCCGAACACAAAGCTACCACCAGGCGGAGACCTCCCTCACAGGGAATGGGTGACCTCTCAACCGACTATGCACGGGCGTCGGCCGGTTCAACTCCTGCATGCACCACTGGGGTCTGCGCCCATCACCAGCCTGCGAATGTGGATTACATTCCCAGACCGCAGAGCATGTTATCCATGAGTGCCCCACCCTCTGCCCACCAGAGCACACCAAGCCAAACCTAACACATCCCGATCAACCTAAAGTTAGTTGGCTGCAGAGCCTGCATGAGACTGTTTAGCTGCCTCATATGCAAGAAGAAGAAGAAGAAGAAGAAGAAGAAAATTTATTTGAATATTTTATTTAAACTTAAAATCTTACAAATTCCTACACATATACTGTAGCACCTTTAACAAATTCTTCTAAGGTTTTTCAGTGAGAAATTTAATAAAATATGTGTTTGCATACAATCTTTTCTTCACACAGAAACAGTGATACACTTCCTTAAAACCCCAGATAAGCTCTTAACAGCTTTTTCACACAATTAGCCAAGCACCTTCTCTGATCTTATCTCTATTAGCCTGTCCACACTAGGGATTTTGTACCGATACAAAACTACTTTCGTACCGCAACACCTGTCCACACTAGCAACTATACCGGTACTGTAGCGGTATAACTGTATCGGTACAAAACCCACAAATGTATGGGTTTCGTACCGGTACAGTATCGGTACTGTAGCACTTCGCTGTAGTGTGGACAGATGAAGCGGCTCTGTATCGATACAAATATAATGCGCAAGCGCAATGAACCATTCCTATGTCTTTTGGGTTATTCATACAATACAATACGCCCGTGCTTTCCAGCTGTAAATAAAATGTCAAAAAATGGCTCAAAACGACCGTGGAGCTACATGGGGCAAAGAAAGGGGGGAGAAAGGGAGAGGGGGAGGGAGGGAGGGGGAAAGAGGGAGGAAGAAAGGAGGAAGAGGGGAAAAGGGAGAGAAAGGGAGGGGAAGAGAAGGAAAGAGGGAGAAAGGGAGGGGAAGAGAAGGGAAGAGGGAGAAAGTGAGGGAGGAGAAAGGGAGATTCGTTTTCTTTGTTTCTTTCTCAACTGCCTCGCACGTTTTATACGATTCGACTGAATAAATGACCACCAGAAATACAGACTGTACATTGACAACAAAAAGCACACACACATTGTTTCATCCGCCATATTCTCGGAAGGAAGTTACTCGGTAACCACGGAAACATTTCACGTACGCGCATTTCAACTTCCGTGAAAGAAAACCGCAAACATTTCTCGCTAGTGTGGACAGATGCACTAAACTGTACCGGTATACTTTGTATCGATACAGTTATACCACTTTCGTACCGGTATAAGTGTGAACACAGCATACCGTAAGTGTAACGCATGTTTCGGCCTGCTTGATCCAGGTCCACTGTCATCTCTTCACCTATTTGTCATCTCGTTAATATGGCCCTTTTTTCAGGTACACACCCATTCGTAAGAAACCTAACCTTACTGGAAAACTATAAATTCACTTTTTTTTGCTTCACACTTACAAAAAAGTAGACATGGCATTCAGAGCGCTTTTTTACATGTCTTAAATGATTGTCTTCTTTTAACTCTGGGCCATTAACTTTCTTCTACTTCTTAGTCTAAGTGCTGTCTTTGATGCAGTAAATCATGACATGCTCATTTTCTGGATTACAGGCATCACTCATGTTTGGTTCCAATTTTAATGCTACTCTCAGTTTGTCTCAATCAGCAATCACGAATCCACTATGTTACTGTCACTCAGGATGTTCTCAGAGGATCAGGGTTTTTTTTGTCCCACCCATGCACGTCATCATCTTTCATTCTAATCTCTGTTCTTGGCTAAGTTTACAAATGAAAAAAAGCAAGCCAGATTAAATTCATAACAATTTCCTTCATAATGCTTAACCATTTTCCAGCTACTTACTCTCACTGTTTTTGTCTACATTCTTGAGAGACATGAGAGTAATACATAAATAGATTAGTTTATGATGCCATGACCTCATGATGCTTTTCTTTCTATAAGAAATAAGTTCATTTGTTTGTTCATTTATTCATCTTCAGTGCTTTATCATGGACAGGGTCATAGTGGATTCAAAGCTTATCCTGAGGACACTTTGTGCAAAGCAAACGCACACCAGTGCATCTCAGGGCACCATGCACACACAGATTCACACACTCGTTCACAACCACAGGAACTTTATCACAGCCAGTCCATCAACATACAACATTTTTGTGAAGTCAAAGAAAACCAGTGAATCTAAAAGAAACCAACATGGAAAACATATGGAACTCCGCACAGGCAGTATTCCGAACTCAGGATCAAACCTGGAATGGAACCCTGGAGCTGTGAAGTGACAATGCTGTTCTATTCTGATAAAACTCCATTCTATTCTTTTCTTCCCCCTTTCTTTCTTCAATTCTATCGTGACTACGGGCGGCACGGTGGTGTAGTGGTTAGCACTGTCTCCTCACAGCAAGAAGGTTCTGGGTTTGAGCCCAGTGGCCTATTGGGGCCTTTCTGTGTGGAGTTTGCATGTTCTCCCCGTGTCTGCATGGGTTTCCTCCCACAGTCCAAAGACATGCAGTTAAGTTAACTGGCTACTCTAAATTGCACATAGATGTGAATGGTTGTTTCCCAAGACCAGAAATGGGAGGGTTGTGACAGGAAGGGCATGCGGCATAAAACTATGCTCCAATGAATATGACATGTGGATCAGTTGGCTGGACAAAGAAGAAGAAGAAGAAGAAGATTCTGTTGTGACTGGCTTACTCACGCAACACGTTCTGATATGCAAATCATCACAACGAGGTAGTGCGGTGGTCTAATGGTTAGCACTGTTGCCTCACAGAAAGAAGGTTCTGGGTTCGGGCCCAGTGGCTGACGGGGGCCTTTTTGTGTGGAGTTTGCATGTTCTCCCCATGTCTGTGTGGGTTTCCTTCAGGTGCTCCGGTTTCCCCGATAGTCCAAAGACATGCAGGTTAGACTAACTGGTGACTCACAGTGTGAGTGTGAATGGTTGTTTGTCTCTGTGTCAGCCCTGTGATGATCTGGCGACTTGTCCAGGGTGTACCCCGCCTCTCGCCCATAGTCAGCCAGGATAGGCTCCAGCTTGCCTGCGACCCTGCACAGGACAAGCGGTTATGGATAATGGATGGATGGATGGATGGATGGATGGAATCATCGCGACGATTCAGTTAAGATGCAAATTAGATGATGAGGTCACCGGGTGACTTCTAGTGAAGTATTGATCAGCTAATTTGCTAATGTTTCCTCCAAGGAGCTGACAACACTGGGCTTGTTTCACGCAGGTGACCACGCCCCTGTCACGCGTGCGTGCGTGCGTGTTAGATCGAATAATTCAATTGTTTAAAAAAAAAATCAAGCGGCTCGTGACTGTATAATGCTCAAAGCTGTTGCGCTCTCTCTCTCTCTCTCTCTCTCTCTCTCTGGCAAAGTGCCCCTGCGCAGCCCGAGTCGCAGCAATGAAATCTTCGTAGCTCTTCCAGCTGTTCGAGTCTCCTCCAGAGTTTCAGAGAGCTCTGATACACGCGGGCGGCTCCTTCCTTCTGCGACTCAGCAAGCTCGTATTTGAAGGACAGCACGCACAGCACTCTCTCACTCTGTGTGTGTGTGTGTGTGTGTGTGTGTGCGTGTTTCTCCTTGTCTTAATATTTTACTCTCGTATGGAGGGAGCATCGGACTCCCGCACTCCACTCCAGCTCTGGTCCCGGTGCCCTCCCGTGGAGGACTAATTTTTTTTCCTTCCCCCCTATTACAAGGCACCACGCAGAGCTTTTAGCTCCTACACCACATCTGCACGGCGCCAGCGACCTGTCACAGCGGCGCGCGCGTCCAGATGCATGCGTGCGCAGGGAACGGAGGCGCGAGCTGAGCAGTGATGGGGCGCCCGTGGAGCGCACGCTACCTGTCCTGGAGCCTCGTGGCAGCCTTAAGCGTGTTTCTGCCGCCCGTGGGGGCTCGAGGTGAGGGACACACACACACACACACATACACACGCGCGCGCGTACATGGTCCTGAGGATCTCCAAGAGCGCGCGTAGAGCTCTTAGCGCGTGATGCACACAAAAAGTTACTGACTGTGCGTATGTCTCGTTGGGGTTGGGGTTGGAGGTGGGGGAGGTGACACACACACACACATATTTGCGTGATGATCATTTCTGAAGCTCTCCTGAAAAAAAAATCTCCCTATTTTTGCTTGAGTGTTTATCCTTTAATTTCATTTCACTGATGCATGACTTGGGACGTGAGTGCGTTGCTGAGAACTGCAGTGTTGAATGAACAAGTCCAGTGTTTAAGAGTCAATTTAGTGATGGTGGTGTAGGTGTTTATTCAACTCTGAGATTTATTGGCTGTATCAGAGTGGTTTGGGAGCCAACATCGTGCTGTGCAGCCAAATGCTGTGCATTAATTCTATTAAGTGAAATGGCAATGCTTAGAGGTGTGTGTGTGTGTGTGTGTGTGTGTGAAAGAGAGAGAGTATTTTACATCTTCCCTCAGGCTCAAAAAAAATCACACTGGGTGTCAGGCAATGCACACTGTGCAACAGGTTTTACGCTTCCTTTGTGCTGTTCATATCCCTGTTCCCTCACTTACTTTAACTGTGTCTGTCTCTGGGAGTCTTTTTTTTTTCCTATAGTGGCTGTCTTGCATTTAACTGTCTTTAAATATAGCAGGCGAGTAATGTTTGGCACTGGATTAATTTCTTGGAACGTTTTATTTGGAAAGGAATTTAATTTTGACACAACATCCTTCCAACGCCATGTGGCGGCGCCGATCCTCGTTTCCATAGTCCTCGGCCTCTCACATAGCTAGGGTTACAGTGGGGGGCTAGTCCTCTGGTAACCACGAGAGTTTGACTCTCCACTCGCACCTGTATTGCAGCGTGCCTTGCCAGATGGCAGTAGGCACCATTTTTATGATGGTCTTTGGTATGACTCGACCGTGAATAGAACTCATGATCTCCCGATCGAGAGGCAAACACGCTAACCACTAGGCCACTTACTGGCATTTTGACACTTGGCGGTGTAATTAATCATTTAATCATTCATCTTACGAGTAACCACTTCATCCTGGTCAAGGTTGCTGGATCTTACCAACCAGAGCCTGAACTTGGAACACTAGGTGTGAGGCAGGAATGGGACAACAGTCCATCAGAGATCACCATACACTCCCTCATTCACATCTGGGGGCATGTAGGAGGTGGGATGAAGCCAGAGAACCTGAAGAAAACCCCTGAGGACACAGTAAAAACATGTGCAGAAATGAGACAGACCATAACCTGAGCTCATGATTGAACAAGGGACTCTGGACCTGTGAAGTGGCAGAACATTCATTCATTCATTCATTCATTCAGACAGCCATTCACACTCACATTCACACCTATGGGCAATTTAGAGTAAGCAGCTGACCTAACCTGCATGTCTTTGGACTGTGGGAGGAAAATGGAACACCCTGAGGAAACCCACACAGGTACAACACATAAATTCCATCCAGAAAGACCTTAGTCAGCCACGAGCCTTGAACCCAGAACCTTCTTGCTGTGATGCAACAGTGCTAACCAGCACACCACCATGCTGCCCTGTGGCAGAACAGTCACAGAAAATTCATAGCTATAAGTTTGTAACCATAAGATGAGTTTTTGAACTTTGTTAGAGTTTGGTACTGCATATAATTATAGTGGGTCAGGCCAAAAGCAGGGGTGTGTGTGCGTGTGCTCACTCTTACATTGTGCTCCCTGAGTTATACTGTCAAGCACAGCCAGCTTAGAGAAGTGCAGTGGGACGTGAAGGAGCCTATACAGAAAGCTGTGCTTATGTGCCCTCAGTGCAGAAAATAAATGCCCCTTCAGTCAGTTGGTGAGTTGGCGGTGTCTCTATGACATTTGCAAGATTACAAATAAAGCAGAAGTAGGCTTGTTACATAAACATGTTAGCGCATGTAGTACTTAAACTATTAGCATGTGGATTAACTTGGTTATAGATGATTAAGGACCCACTCCCACAACACCGATAACTATACCTATACCTATAACTACAACTATGACTATCCCTCTGCCTGAATTTAGTTCCAGTCTGGAGCAGTCACACCACAACTATAATCCCGACTATAATATCGCTTGGTACTGCCACTCAGGGAAATAAATGCATGCAATTTAGGAATAGTCATGGAAGTTTTTTTCCAAGTAGTAGCACATTATTCCGGGTCATACTGTACAGCTTGGACTTCAAAACAACCCATGCACATACTCCGGTGGCTGATAAAATAAGGATAGGTCACAGACTACGGAAATATAATTAAAAGGGATACAAAATACGGAGTGGTTATGGATTTTAATATGGATGCTAGTAATTTATGGATTGGTCATGAATGTTTCAGTGTATTACAGATTGCTTACCAATTTCATCCAGATGCATCATGGATTAAAAAAAAAAAAAGGCTGAAACAAATGTTTGGACTGCCAAAGTTCATAATTAAAATATATTACCTACATTTATATGTTTATTTCATTCATTTACGATTGATATTTCATGGAAAATCACATATCCGTGAACAAAAGATCCGTGTTTTGTATTATATTTATTTATTTATTTATTTTCTGTGAATCTGTATTCCGTGACTTCATGATGCAACAAGGATGTACAAAGATGCCCAGGGAAAAATAGCATGTGCTCAGACAATGTCACATGTAAACAATTACCTGAGTGGTCAGATGTTTTCTCGGATCAGGTTCAGGTCTGGAAAAATCGCTCCAGAAGCAGTCTCACTGATACCGATAAACCCAGGTCTGGGCTATAGGTATCGTTATAGGTCTAGTGTGACCACCAACCACATAAACTGCAGGGTAACAATTTATTTATAGTTATCGCTATAGTTATGGTTATTGTGGGCCTTCATACTTCCATAAATGTACGTATGGGTGCTACACAGAGATACGTGTATACAACAAGCTCTTCTATTTATTTATTTATTTATTTATTTATTTATGTATTTATTTAGTATGAGGTGTTGTCCCAACAAAGAACAATGTGATTAAGAGGATTTGTATTCTACAGCTGATATTCTTTTAAGAAATTATTCAAATGCGCTAAGTTTTGTGCTTTTCTTCTGTTTATGAATATTTAGTACAGTATTGAGCAGAATATTTAAATAACAAAATAATCAGTCATAAGACAACAACTTATTGGCTGGCATTTTATTTAGACATTATAATGGACAGCTTCACAGTGAACATGTCCTTCAGTTATTATAGTTTGTTTGGACATGTTATTGATGTCAGATGTACGTCCAGGATTTTACAAAAAAAAACAACAACCCTCCATTCTCAGTGAATTTGAACAACAAAAGTGCACGCGCACGCACGCACGCACGCACACACACAGAGGAACTGTTTAATTCCCAGATGGGGAATGAGAATCTTCTTCAAAATATTAATCTTGATCGAAAAGAGCTTTGATTTCCAGCACTAAACAGAAACTCTGACCTTTTGACATCCACTTAACTTTAACTGATCCCTCGTGAGCCATTTGCAAGTCAATTAGCAAATTAGCCCTCAGGACGTGACCCTTCCTACGTTCTTTAGACTATGGAAATCAGATGGAGCTGGTCTAACATTTATAATTAATGAGTAATATTCATTTACAACATTCAGAGGAGTGCTATGGGAAACACATTCTGTACATGAGTCATGAGAAAGTTTTCCTTAGCCAGGACTCAGGTGAAAGAAAAGAAACCATAAAGCTATCTAACTATTAACTAAATGTAATGTCCCGTTGCTGCATGACAGTATTACATCATCACTTTGATTGTAGTGTGTTAAAAGGCACTTTGCATTTATCGTCTCAGTACAAGTAATATTTAATTTAACAGCTTTTATATCTGTGCATGAATCAGGTGCCTATTTGCATTGCAGAAAGAATAAATGAAGTGAGATATTTTTCAAACATGACGCCATCATTCTTCACTTATGAGTACAAACAGTCCGCTCTTAGTGATTAAAGACAATAGGGAAGATAATGCAGGAACGCAGAGGACCATGTTTATGTCTGTTCATATTTGTTCATGCTTGATGGTCCTAATGTAATGGTGTCATCTGTGCTCAGGCTCACACAATACCGAGAGCGTTATTCTGCTGCTGTGCCTGGGTAAATAGATCTGTACTCTTATTGTAACCCTTCACAGTGACTTTATTGCAGAAACTCACATCACAAGAACAATAAAAATATGATTAATTGTGAAGCCCAACTGTTGATTTTTACTGCTCTGGTTTCTCTTGCCCTTCAGATCTGCCTGATTCATTCTGATGTAGCATTTGTACGTCTGACTCACTGTTGTGTTTCACAAACAAACAAACAAACAAACAAACAAACAAACAAACAAACAAACAAACAAACAAATAACAAGTGTTGCCAGGCAAAACAAACCTCGCCCGGTAGCACTTATGATGAATATGAAGGAAGATATTGTGAAAAAAAAATAGGTACCCTATGGGTACATGTGGCTACTGCTTATAAATAAAATTGTTTTCTGATACCATGTCCATACAGTAAATATAGCATATATATTTACTCTATGAGGCAGTAGCCACAAAAAAGAAGCGTAATCCAAAAATGAACAATTTAAAAATCACAGAAGTAAAATATGCCAAGTGTCTGTACTTTATATTATTCTACGCTTACCGCTTACAGTTTTCAAAACTGAAACCTCCAAACTGAGGCTGACATACACATGCTGTCGCCATGACCAAAACTCTTATTTCCCAGAAATGGCCCGGTACTAGAGCTCAGTGGAATGCACTTTCCCTCTGTAATAAGCATAAATATGTCTGAAAGCAATTTCTTTAGTCTAGTCCATCTATTTCGAATGGTAAACTGAATTGTATACTCTCATCGGCCATTTTAATCGGAACTCGTGTGCACATGCGCAGTGTGCGACAGTTACACCCTTACATTCTTACAGCAAGATGACATACTGGCTAGCGCCTCTATATGAGGCAGCAGCTACAACAAAAACAATTTTGACCTTTTTGGTGACCTTTACCGGATGACCCTCAAAATGTTGGAAGTTCTATTTGAGACCAGTGCCCATCTATCCTGAAAGTTTCATGAAGATTGATCCAGCCATTTTCCAGTAATATCATTAACAAACAAACCTGACTGAAAACAATACTTCGTTCTCTGGTGGACTCCATCCCGGGCGAGGTAAAAATACCCAAATCTCAACCTTTCTTCAGTGTTTCTCACCAGGATACTGTAGGTTTGTACATGAGAGCTGCTGCTGCAATCATAAAGACAGGCTTGTGATCATCCCAGAACTCATATTCACAGGATCCTCACAGTCAACATCCTTTCACCACAGTTCGTGCTATTTATTTACTCTTCTAAACCTGCATCTTGTAATGATACTGTAAACTATCTAGTGTCACCCAGAAGAGGATAGTTCAATTTTGGGCCTGGTTCTTTTCAAGATTTCTTCATGGCTTCTCAGGGTGTTTTTCCTTGCCTCTGTCACCTCTGGTTTGCTCATCCATTCATCCATCCATTGATTTTTTTTCTATACTGCTTACTGTATCTGTCAGGGTCGCAGGGGAAGCTGGAGCCAATCCCAGCTGACTTCAGGTGAGAGGCAGAGTACACCCTGGACAGGTGACCAATCTATCTGGTTTGCTGATTAGCAATCCAAGTCTACTGTACATCTAGATTTCTGTAAAGCTGTTTTGTAACAATGAGGCCCAAGTTGTGTGTAAATGTTTTTGTAGGCAAAACTAAACTTAAAAAAAAAAAAATCACGTTAAATTACATATTAATTACCAAGTGTGGCCACAGCACATGTGACAGCCAAAAAAATCCATTAAAGGCAATGCTTACAGAGCTGAAAAACACAAAATAATGACTAAATAGTGAAAAAGAGTGTCTCAAGTACGAGATGTTCCAGCACAGTGTGCCCCAAGCACTACTCGAAATCTTCCACTAATGCTATAATAATAATAATAATAATAATAATAATAATAATAATAATCTCATCATCTCTAGCCGCTTTATCCTGTTCTACAGGGTCGTAGGCAAGCTGGAGCCTATCCCAGCTGACTACGGGTGAAAGGCGGGGTACACCCTGGACAAGTCGCCAGGTCATCACAGGGCTGACACATAGACACAAACAACCATTCACACTCCCATTCACACCTACGGTCGATTTAGAGTCACCAGTTAACCTAACCTGCATGTCTTTGGACTGTGGGGGAAACCGGAGCACCTGGAGGAAACCCATGCGGACACGGGGAGAACATGCAAACTCCACACAGAAAGGCCCTCACCGGCCACGGGGCTCGAACCCGGACCTTCTTGCTGTGAGGCGACAGCGCTAACCACTACACCACCATGCCGCCCTTAATAATAATAATAATAATAATAATAATAATAATAATAATAAGTCCAATTTATATAGCGCCTTTCACAAACCCAAGGACGCTTTACACAGGAGTCCCCCTCCCCAAAAAAAAAAAAAAAAAGCCACACTAGGAAGAGTAGTGTGAGGTAAAGAGAAAAGTTTTCAAGTTAGCCTTGAAGGAAGAGAGAGTGGAATAGTCACGAAGCGATTGTGGTAACAAGTTCCAAAGTTTAGGAGCAGCAACACTGAATGATCTGCCACCCATAGATGTCAGTTTAAAATGTGGGACAGTCAGAAGTCCACAGACAGAAGATCTGAGGGAGTGGGAGGGACAGTACAAATGAATTAGCTCACAGAAATAGGAAGGGGGAGACTGTGAAGAGCTTTATAGGTTAAAAGCAAGATTTTGTATTTAATCCAAGAAATAACTGGCAACCAATGCAGTTGCTGTAAAACAGGAGTAATGTGAGCAGTGTGCTTGGTGAGTGTGAGGGCTCTAGCTGCTAAGTTTTAGATGTACTGCAGGCGATTGAGCAATGTGGCAGGGAGACCATAAAAGAGAGAATTGCAGTAGTCAAGATGAGAAAAAAATAAACGCATTGACCAACATTTTGGCATCAATTTCCAAGAGAAGAGGGCGGAGATGTGCAATATTGCGGAGGTGAAAGAAAGCATTCTTAGTAATGAGTTTAAAATGGGGTTCAAACATAAGGGTGGAGTCAAAGAGAACTCCAAGGTTGTTTATAACTTGGGAAGGACTAATAGACACACCATCAGTATCAATAGTGAAACTGGAGAAGTTCAGAACCTGTCTTTTGGTACCTACTAATAGAACCTCCGTTTTGCTAGCATTAAGTTTAAGGCAGTTCTTATGCAACCATTGCTTAAGGTCAGTGATGCAAGTCCTTAGCAGCTGAATAGAGGCTATGGAAGGGGTAATAGTGATGTAGATTTGAATGTCATCAGCATAACAATGAAAGTTAAGGCCATGGTTACGAATAATCTGGCCTATAGGAGAAATATATAATATAAAAAGAAGGGGACCAAGGACAGAACCCTGAGGCACACCTTGAGCAACAGGAACAGTGGATGATTTATGAACACCAATAGAGATGAACTGTTGCCTGTTTGCTAGATATGACTGAAACCAGGCTAAAGCTAAGCCAGTAATACCAAAAGAAGATAGTCTGGAAATGAGTATCTCATGATGTAGTGTCAAAGGCAGCTGTGAGGTCCAAGAGAACAAGAACATTGAGATGACCAGCATCAGTTGAGAGCAGGAGGTCATTAACAACTCTTAAGAAAGCAGATTCAGTGCTGTGCAGATTGCGAAAGCCTGACTGAAAGGGTTCATAGAGATCATTATGAGCAAGGAAAGTATGAAGCTGAGAGGCTACAAATCACTCCATTACTTTAGCTAGGAAAGGGAGATTTGAAATGGGTCTGTAATTGGACAGTGAAAAAGAATCTACAGTGGGTACAGAAAGTATTCAGACCCCTTTAAATTTTTCACTCTTTGTTTCATTGCAGCCATTTGCTAAAATCAAAAAAGTTCATCTTATTTCTCATTAATGTACACTCAGCACCCCATCTTGACAGAAAAAAAAAACAGAAATGTAGAAATTTTTTGCAAATTTATTAAAAAAGGCAAGGCAAGTTTATATAGCACATTTCATACACAGTGGCAGTTCAATGTGCTTTACAGAAGTAAAAGCAAAACAGTAAACAATAGAAAATAAAATTACATAAAATAAATGGGGAAGAAAAATAATAAGAATTAAACAATAGTAGAAATAAAATAATAAAATGAAGTAAAAGTTCAGTAAAAAAAACAGCAGAATAAAACAGAATAAAAATTAAGTAAAGTTTAAAACATGCAGAGACTTTAAAAGTTAAGAAATTTTAAAACATGTAAAGATAACAATATTAATCAGTTAGCAGAAAGCATCTGAAAACAGCTTGGTCTTTAGTCTAGATTTGAAGCTGCCAACAGCAGGAGCATTTTTAATGTCCTCTGGGAATTGGTTCCATAGTTGTACTGCATAGTAGCTAAAAGCTGCTTCACCACACTTTGTTTTAACAACAGGTTTTACCAGTAAATTTTGCTGCTGCGATCTGGTAGATCTGATTGGGTTAGGCCGCTGCAACATATCAGAGAGGTAATTGGGCCCTGTACCATTTAGAGATTTGTACACCAGCAGCAATACTTTAAAGTCAATTCTATAGCTTACTGGAAGCCAGTGAAGGGACCTTAGAATTGGAGTAATGTGCTCTGTTCTTTTTGTTCGTGTGAGAACCCTAGCCGCTGCATTTTGAATCACCTGAAGTCGTTTGATGGTCTTTTTTGGCAGGCCTGTGAAAAGGCCATTGCAGTAATCAACCCTACTAGAGATGAAGGCATGTATAAATCTTTCCAGATCATTTTTTGACATAAGTCCTCTTAGTTTGAAAATGTTTTTTAGGTGATAAAATGCTGTTTTAGTGATTGCTTTCATGTGACTGTCAAAGTTTAGCTCGCTGTCAATGGAAACACCAAGATTTTTAACCATATCTTTTGTTTTAATCCCCTTTGTGTCAAGAATAGTGGTAATCCTGAGTGTTTCATCTTTTTTCCCAAATGGAATTACTTCTGTTTTATCTTTGTTCAGCTGAAGAAAATTTTGTGACATCCAGTTGTTGATTTGGTCGATACACTGGTAGAGACATTCAAGGGGGGCATAATCATTAGGTGATAGAGCAAAATAAATTTGGGTGTCATCTGCATAGCAGTGATACAAAATTGAGTTGTTCTTGATAATTTGTCCAAGTGGGAGCATATAAAGGTTGAATAGTAATGGTCCAAGAATCGACCCCTGGGGGACACCACAGGTCAAGGACATTGATGTTGAGGTGCAATTTCCCATGGTAACAAAGAAGCTTCTATCTTTTAAGTATGATTTTAACCAATTGATAACTTTACCAGTCAACCCAACCCAGTGTTCAAGTCGATATAGCAGTATGTTGTGATCAACAGTATCTGTAGCTTTTTTCAGGGACACAGGAACAATGCCAGTCTCTAAGGATGTATTTATGATCTGAAGCACATCTGTAATTATGAGGTGAAGAACAGACTTAAAAAAGTTGGTGGGCAGAATGTCCAATTCAGATGTTGAGGAACTGAGATTTTGTACAGTTTTTTCAAGAGTCTCGTAATCAATTAAACAAAATTCTGACATTGTGTTGAAGTTGTCTGTCTGTGTCACTGGTAATTGCAGCTTTTCAATTATTTGCAACTGAGATATATTATGAGCAATATTCTGCCGTATTTTTATCAATTTTACCTTTGAAGAAGGATGCAAACTCATTGCATTTATTAACTGAGAGAAGTTCAGGTATTAATTGTGGTGGGGGATTAGTTAGCTTCTCTACTGTTGAAAATAGCACACGGGCATTGTTCATATTCCTGTTGATGATGTTGGAGAAGAAAGACTGTCTTGCTTTATGAATTTCATAATTATATTTACAAAGCATCTCTTTATGGATTTGATAATGGATGTGAAGTTTAGATTTGCGCCATTTTCTTTCAGTCTTTCTACATTCTCTCTTTAGCAATTTAACAGTTGGGTATTGCTTCCATGGTGCTTTCTTGTCATTGACTCTTTTGATTTTGAATGGAGCAATATCATCCATAATTTGGGTCATATTTTAATTAAAAATTTCCAGTAAATCATCTACAGAGTCTGACATTTTGGTTGAGATCCGAGAGAGAGCTTGCTCAAAGAGAACACGTGTTGTCGTTTATGACTCTCCTACCCATAGTCGTTGAGCTGTTCTGAATGTGAGGAGACATAGAAACATCAGAGAAAACACAGAAATGATCAGATAAGGCCAGGTCAACAACAGTGGTAGAAACAGTAAGACCCTTTGTGATGATGAGGTCAAGGGTATGACCACGAGAGTGGGTCGGCCCCTGTACATGTTGTACTAGGTTGAAGTTGTCAATAAGTGCAAGTAGTTCTCTGGCATAAGTGTTTTCAGGATTATCTACATGCAAGTTAAAATCCCCAGATATAATAAGATAGTCAAACTCTAAGCAAATGACTGACAACAGTTCACCAAACTCTTCCAGAAAAATTTTGGCTGAATGTCTCGGAGGCCTGTACATAGTTAATAACAATATGTTAGGAGAGCATGTAACAAGTGCACAAAAAAGAAAAACTGAAATATCACTGTTAGGGTTTTGCTGGGATTCGAACCTGGTTCGTTGGTGTGATAATCCAGCAAACCCCCACTAGGCCACCAGGGGGATGACTCAAATGCAGAGGCGTGAGGCGGAAGTAGAAAAAGAATCAAAAGGTTTATTTAAACTATATACACTATATACAGGGCAAAACAAAAGACAAAAAAACAAAAAACAAAGAGTATAATCCAAAAGAAAAGCAAAGTGCAAAAATACAAAAGCTAAGAAGATCAAAAAACACAGTACAAAGGAAACTGGAGATAAACATAACAGCACAAAGACTCCGTGACAAGAGGACTGAACTCAGGGGTATAAATAGACAAACTAATTAAGGACACAGGTGAAGATAATTAGGCAATTAACACAAACACAAAACACAGGAACAGTGGCGGCCTCTAGAGGCCAAAATAAACACGACATGAAAAGGAAATAACAGCGGCCTCTAGAGGCCAAAACAGTCCTAGTCCTAACAGGACCCCCCCCTCTAGGAGCGTCTCCTGACGTTCCCAGGGCGATCCGGATGGGCCGAATGGAAGTCCCGACATAGTTCTTTATCAAGGACATCCCGAGCAGGAACCCAGCAGCGCTCCTCAGGACCATAGCCCTCCCAGTCCACCAGATATTGCAACCCGCCGCGGACCCGGCGGGAGTCAAGCAGGCGATTCACAGTGAACACAGTCTGCCCCTGGAAGATGCGGGGGGGTGGGGGGTTCCTAGGGGCAGGGGCATACGTAGACGTCAGTACGGGCCGTAACAGGGAAACATGGAAAGTGGGGTTGATCCTCAGAGTCCGGGGCAACTGGAGCCGGTAGGAGACAGGGTTCACCCTGCGCACCACCTTGAAGGGGCCAATGTAGCGAGGAGCAAGCTTGCGGTTCTCCACCCGCAGTGGAAGGTCCTTAGTGGACAGCCAAACACGCTGCCCAGGGCAGAAAGCGTGTGCAGGTCTTCTATGGCGGTTGGCCTGAGTCTGGTTGGTTCTGGAGGTCTGTATGAGGGTCTTCCTGACCTTGCTCCAGGTCTTGCGACACCGTCTCACATATTGGTTGACCGAGGGCACCCCCGCGTCCTCCTCCTGGTCCGGGAACAGAGGTGGCTGGAACCCGAATTGGCACTGGAATGGCGACAGCTTGGTGGCCGATGACTGCAGGGTGTTGTGGGCGTACTCCGCCCATGGCAGCCAGGTGCTCCACGATGTCGGGTTATCCATAGCCAGGCCTCGCAGGGTGGTTTCCAGGTCCTGGTTGAGCCTCTCCGTCTGACCATTGGACTGTGGGTGAAACCCAGAGGAGAGGCTGGCAGTGGCTCCGATGACCTTGCAGAACCCGTGCCACACTCGGGAGGAGAACTGGGGCCCTCGGTCTGAGACGATGTCCTGTGGAAGACCAAAGACTCGGAAGACATGATTAAACAAAAGTTTCGCAGTTTCAAGAGCAGAGGGGAGTTTGCACAGTGGTATGAAGCGGCAGGCCTTGGAGAATCTGTCAACTAAGACCAAAATGACCGTGTTACCTTGTGACTCAGGGAGACCCGTGATAAAGTCGACTGCCACGTGGGACCAGGGACGCCGGGGAATGGTCAGAGGATGCAGGAGACCCTGGGGACGCTGTCGTGGGTTCTTGGTTCTGGTGCAAACCTCACAGGACAGGACAAATGACCTTACTTCCTTCTCCATGTTAGGCCACCAGAAGCGTCTTTTCAGGAAGTCCAGGGTCCTCCGAGCTCCCGGGTGGGCGGTGAGAGGGGAAGAGTGACCCCACTGGAGAACCTTGGCCCGGGCTTGATGTGGGACGTACAAGAGGCCTGGTGGCCCCGTCCCAGGACCGGGGTCCTGGCGTTGGGCTCGTCGGACAGCCTCCTCAGTACCCCAGCGGACAGGGGCCACAATCCGGGACACAGGGATAATAGGCCCGACTTCATTCTCCCTGTTAGTGGCAGAGAACAGTCTGGACAGTGCGTCAGGTTTGGTGTTCTTGGAGCCGGGGCGGTATGAGAGGGTGAAGTCAAACCGACTGAAAAACAGGGCCCACCTAGCCTGTCGAGGGTTCAGTCTCTTGGCTTGCTGGAGGTACTCCAGGTTCTTGTGGTCAGTCCAAACCAGGAATGGATGTTGTGCTCCCTCCAGCCAGTGCCTCCACTCCTCAAGGGCCAGTTTGACCGCTAGCAGTTCTCGATCCCCCACATCGTACCGGGACTCAGCAGGACTCAGGCGGTGGGAGAAGTAAGCGCAGGGGTGCAGCTTTCCTTCCGAACGTTGAGAGAGCACCGCGCCGACACCACTGTCCGAGGCGTCCACCTCCACGATGAATGGTTGGGAGGTGTCCGGGAGAACCAGAATGGGTGCCGTGCAGAAGTGGTCCTTGAGGTCTTTGAACGCCTTTTCTGCCTGAGGAGACCAGCCATAAGATCCACCTGTCCCTTTGGTGAGGTCTGACATGGGTGCTGCCACAGAACTGAAGTTCCTGATGAACTTGCGGTAGAAGTTAGCGAATCCTAAGAACCGCTGAACCTCCTTAACGGACTTGGGAGTAGGCCAATCCCGGACGGCCAGGGTCTTGGCAGGGTCCATTTGGAGTTGGCCTGTCCGTACAATAAATCCCAGAAAGGAGACCTCGGGAACATGAAATTCGCATTTCTGGGCCTTGGCGAACAGATTGTTCTGTAGCAGCCTCTGGAGAACCTGGCGGACATGGTGGCGGTGCTCCTGCACGGTCTTGGAAAAGATAAGGATGTCGTCGAGGTAGACAAAAACGTATAGGTTAATCATGTCCCTTAAGACGTCGTTGATTAGGGCCTGAAAAACAGCTGGTGCGTTGGTGAGTCCGAAGGGCATCACCTGGTATTCGTAGTGCCCAGACGGGGTGTTAAAGGCAGTCTTCCACTCGTCTCCCTGTCGGATACGGATGAGGTGGTATGCGTTCCGTAGGTCCAACTTGGTGAAGACGGTGGCGCCTTGGAGCAGGTCGAAAGCTGTGGACATCAGCGGAAGGGGATATCGGTTGCGCACAGTGATCTTATTCAGGCCCCTGTAATCAATACATGGTCGGAGCCCCCCATCCTTCTTGCCGACAAAGAAGAAGCCGGCTCCAGCAGGTGAAGTGGAGGGTCGAATAAACCCAGAGACCAGGGCATCTTTGAGGTATTCCTCCATGGCCTTGCGTTCTGGCTGAGAGAGGGAAAACAGTCTGCCACGAGGAGGGGTAGTCCCAGGGAGCAAGTCGATGGCACAGTCGTAGGTCCGGTGCGGAGGAAGAACGGCGGCCCTGCTCTTGCTGAAAACTTCCTTGAGATCCCAGTACTCTGTGGGAACTTGAGATAACTCGGTGAGATCAGGGGGCTCGGCAGGAGACACAGGAGAGCTAGAGAGCAGACAAGAGGCATGGCATGCAGGGCCCCATTCCACAACCTGGCTTGTTACCCAGTCTATGCGAGGGTTGTGGCGAATAAGCCAAGGAAGGCCTAGAATAACTGGGAACTCAGGTGAAGGAATCAGGTGCAGGGATATTTCTTCCTTGTGACCTTGAGACTGGAGGAAGACTGGAGAAGTAACTTGGGTGACTCTTCCATCACCTAACGCTTGGCCATCGAGGGCAGACACAGACAGAGGGACTTCAAGAGGTGCAGTAGGTATATTGATGCTTTGGGAGAAGTGAATATCCATAAAGTTCCCAGCCGCCCCTGAGTCTATCAAAGCTTGACAAGAGTGGACAGACTCACCCCAGGAGATGGAGACCGGGATGTAGATTCCTTGGCCAGGGAGTCCGGGAGAGAGGGTAGGCCCCGTCACAACCCTCCCTCGGCTGGACGGGGCGGTCCTTTTCCCAAGAGTTCGGGACATGATGCTCGGAAGTGACCAGGCTTGCCACAGTAGATGCAGCACTTGTCCCTCCTTCTGCGCTCCCTCTCAGATGCGGAGAGGCGAGTACGACCCACTTGCATGGGTTCTGGACAGTCACTGAAGGAGGTAGACGGTCTCCAGGTAGAGGTAGGGAGGCTGGGGGGGCTCAAGGCTTGGTGGCGTTCTCTCATCCTGTTGTCCAGACGAATAGCATGTGAGATGAGGGTTTCGAGGTCACTTGGGCATCCAATAGAGGCCAGACCGTCCTTGATGGGGTCAGACAGACCATGGTGGAAGGCTGACACCAGGGCAGTCTCGTTCCATCCACTTACTGCTGCGAGTGTTCGGAACGAGATGGCGTAATCTGCGACGCTTCCTCCTTGCCGGATGGACATGAGCTTTCGGGCTGCGTCGGTACTGATGTCTGCCTGATCGAAGACCCGAAGCATCTCTTCAGAAAACAGCTGGAAGTCAAAGCACTCAGGTCCCTGTCTTTGCCAGATAGCAGTAGCCCAGGCTCGCGCCTTACCAGCTAATAAGGTGATCACAAAGGCAATCTTGCGGCGATCCGTAGTGTAGGTGGTAGGCTGAAGCTCAAAGGTGAGTTGACACTGGGTAAGGAACTCTCGGCACTCACTGTGCTTGCCGTCATACCTCTGTGGCGCAGGAAGGCTGGGTTCGCGAGGTGAAGAAGGCAGCATTGCAGGAGGCACTGGAGCAGGAGTGGGAGCTGGATCAGGAGCAGGAGATGCAGGCAGAGATGTCAGCTGTGCCAGGGTTTTCCCAATTTGCTGAAGCAGTTCCTCGTGGCGAGCGAGGGCCTCACGTTGGCTGGTGAGCGTACGTCCATGAGCGTCCATGGTCGCTCCGAAGCGTGTCAAAGCTGCCATAATTCCCTGAAGGTTGGCCGGGTAGACAGTTGAAGCAGCCTCTGCTGAGTCGGTCATGACGGAGTCTTTCTGTTAGGGTTTTGCTGGGATTCGAACCTGGTTCGTTGGTGTGATAATCCAGCAAACCCCCACTAGGCCACCAGGGGGATGACTCAAATGCAGAGGCGTGAGGCGGAAGTAGAAAAAGAATCAAAAGGTTTATTTAAACTATATACACTATATACAGGGCAAAACAAAAGACAAAAAACAAAAAACAAAGAGTATAATCCAAAAGAAAAGCAAAGTGCAAAAATACAAAAGCTAAGAAGATCAAAAAACACAGTACAAAGGAAACTGGAGATAAACATAACAGCACAAAGACTCCGTGACAAGAGGACTGAACTCAGGGGTATAAATAGACAAACTAATTAAGGACACAGGTGAAGATAATTAGGCAATTAACACAAACACAAAACACAGGAACAGTGGCGGCCTCTAGAGGCCAAAATAAACACGACATGAAAAGGAAATAACAGCGGCCTCTAGAGGCCAAAACAGTCCTAGTCCTAACAATCACATGGTCATAAGTATTCAGACCCTTTGCTGTGACACTCATATTTAACTCACATGCTGTCCATTTCTTCTGATCCTCCTTGAGATGGTTCTACTCCTTCATTGGAGTCCAGCTGTGTTTAATTAAACTGATTGGACTTGATTAGGAAAGGCACACACCTGTCTATATAAGACCTTACAGCTCACAGTGCATGTCAGAGCAAATGAGAATCATGAGGTCAAAGGAACTGCCCAAGGAGCTCAAAGACAGAATTGTGGCAAGGCACAGATCTGGCCAAGGTTACAAAAGAATTTCTGCAGCACTCAAGGTTCCTAAGAGCACAGTGGCCTCCATAATCCTTAAATGGAAGAAGTTTGGGACGACCAGAACTCTTCCTAGACCTGGCCGTCCAGCCAAACTGAGCAATCGTGGGAGAAGAGCCTTGGTGAGAGAGGTAAAGAAGAACCCAAAGATCACTGTGGCTGAGCTCCAGAGATGCAGTAGGGAGATAGGAGAAAGTTCCACAAAGTCAACTATCACTGCAGCCCTCCACCAGTCGGGGCTTTATGGCAGAGTGGCCTGACAGGAAGCCTCTCCTCAGTGCAAGACATATGAAAGCCCGCATAGAGTTTGCCAAAAAACACATGAAGGACTCCCAGACTATGAGGAATAAGATTCTCTGGTCTGATGAGACGAAGCTTGAACTCTTTGGCGTTAATTCTAAGTGGTATGTGTGGAGAAAACCAGGCACTGCTCATCACCTGCCCAATACAATCCCAACAGTGAAACATGGTGGTGGCAGCATCATGCTATGGGGGTGTTTTTCAGCTGCAGGGACAGGACGACTGGTTGCAATTGAAGGAAAGATGAATGCGGCCAAGTACAGAGATATCCTGGAAGAAAACCTCTTCCAGAGTGCCCAGGACCTCAGACTGGGCCGAAGGTTCACCTTCCAACAAGACAATGACCCTAAGCACACAGCTAAAATAACAAAGGAGTGGCTTTGGAACAACTCTGTGACCATTCTTGACTGGCCCAGCCAGAGCCCTGACCTAAACCCAATTGAGCATCTCTGGAGAGACCTGAAAATGGCTGTCCACCAACATTCACCATCCAACCTGACAGAACTGGAGAGGATCTGCAAGGAAGAATGGCAGAGGATCCCCAAATCCAGGTGTGAAAAACTTGTTGCATCATTCCCAAGAAGACTCATGGCTGTACTAGCTCAAAAGGGTGCTTCTACTCAATACTGAGCAAAGGGTCTGAATACTTATGACCATGTGATATTTCAGTTTTTCTTTTTTAATAAATTTGCAAAAATGTCTACATTTCTGTTTTTTTCTGTCAAGATGGGGTGCTGAGTGTACATTAATGAGAAATAAAATGAACTTTTTTGATTTTAGCAAATGGCTGCAATGAAACAAAGAGTGAAAAATTTAAAGGGGTCTGAATACTTTCCGTACCCACTGTAGACCAGGTTTCTTTAGTATTGGTGTAACAGAAGCAATTTTGAAGGAGATGGGA
The DNA here is from genome assembly GCF_027579695.1 of Neoarius graeffei. Classification (NCBI taxonomy): domain Eukaryota; kingdom Metazoa; phylum Chordata; class Actinopteri; order Siluriformes; family Ariidae; genus Neoarius; species Neoarius graeffei. The sequence goes on from NC_083580.1 coordinate 16,908,385, forward strand.
ACAGTGCCTAAAGCAAAACACTGATTAATCATATGAGCAATATAAGGGGAGATAGCAGATACACAGGATTTAAGAAGTGCAGTGGGTGCAGGGTCCAGCAGACATGAGGAGGAGGAGGACTTAGTCATAATTTCCGATACTTTAGAATGAATGAATGACGCCTTTATTGTCACGTAGTCACAAGTACTAGTGAAATTAGCTGTCAGTCCGTCCGTACATATGCATACATACAATTGACACAGGGGGAATAGACAGGACAGGAAGACAGGGATGAAAAATACAGAGTAACATGAGGGAAGGGGAGGAGAAAAAAACAACCCCCACACTATGCTACTACGGGGAGTACAGTGTGGGAACATTAAAAAAAAACACCTCAGCACATAAGCACAAAATAACACAATACAACACGAAAACTCGAGACTCAAGGGGAAGGGGGTGAGGGAGGGGGCGATCATGAGAGGGGGGTAAGGGGGGATGGGGGTAGGGGCAGAGGTATAGGTAACCCAGCGCAAACAAGCAGTCCGGTCCTGCGCCCGACAACGGCGCTTACCCACTTGTCACACTGGGGGTAAAAACGGCGACCATGGGAAGTGGGGGAAGGAATACGAGAGAGTCTAACAGCAGTGTTCTCCAGGGGAATTGTTGTCCCAGCAACGGCCTTGGCCAAAGCCAGTGCTGGCTGAGGGAGCCGAAAGCAGATAAGATTGGGCTTGCTTGGTCTTGGGTCGAGCAGACACATTCCTTTACACAACTACTCTGATTGTCCATACTGGTCTCTCGAATCCATTTTCCTCTGCAAAGCTGAAAGCTTCTCCATGATGTTATTCATGTTGCGGTTCAAGTTCTATAGCCACAGTCTGAGTGTGAAGAATCTAAGTTAGAAGAATCAACAGGAGAGAAAGCAGAGAGACAGCAGTCAGCTTTATGAGAAAGAGCTACTTGCAAGACAGAAGAATGAATTTCAGAATGAAAGTGTTGGTAAATACTGTCAATTTTATCCTTGAAAAAATCCAAAAAAGCCTGACACTGAGCAGGGGACCTGGAAGTGGTTGAGGAAGGAGGCTGAAGAAGTTTATTTATTATATTAAACAGAGTTTTGGGTCAATAGTTGCCACTCTTAATGATGTTAGCGTAGTAGGAGGATCGGGCAGCGTTAAGAGCATCCTTATACTTCATGGCCCTAAGCTCAGAGGTGAACCAAGGAGAGGCGCGATTTGCGGAGACCTGTCTAGTTTAAAGGGGAGCGAAAGTGTTAAGTGTGTTAGATATAGTATGATTGTAAATAGAAACTGTATCATCAGGAGAGGAAACCTCAGCAAATTTACAAAAAGAAGAGAGGAGAGAGGCAGAGAAAGAATGCACATCAATAGAAGAAAGATTACGGAAAGAGACAGTAGAACACAGAGGAAATTTAGAAGAAGGCACACTGAGACAACACTCAATCAACTTGTGGTCAGTAAAACCTACATCAGAACAGATACAGATACAATTTTTATACCAGTAGAGCAAAGCAAGTCAAGTATATGACCATGATTATGTGTGGGAAAGTCAACATGCTGAGGTAAACCAAAACATTCAAAGACAGTCAAGAGCTCATCAGTAAGGGAGCAACTAATGTCAACATGAATATTCAAGTCACCCAGAAGAATGACAGCAGTACAAACAGATGAAGCTACAGTTAGCAGTTCATTCAGTTCAGACAGAAAAAGAGATGGTGATGATTTGGGAGGTTGATAGATTAAGAGCAACAACATCAGTGTGGGGGCGGCACGGTGGTGTAGTGGTTAGCGCTGTCGCCTCACAGCAAGAAGGTCCGGGTTCGAGCCCCGTGGCCGGCAAGGGCCTTTCTGTGCGGAGTTTGCATGTTCTCCCCGTGTCCGCATGGATTTCCTCCGGGTGCTCCGGTTTCCCCCACAGTCCAAAGACATGCAGGTTAGGTTAACTGGTGACTCTAAATTGACCGTAGGTGTGAATGTGAGTGTGAATGGTTGTCTGTGTCTATGTGTCAGCCCTGTGATGACCTGGCGACTTGTCCAGGGTGTACCCGGCCTTTCACCCGTAGCTGGGATAGGCTCCAGCTTGCCTACGACCCTGTAGAACAGGATAAAGCGGCTAGAGATAATGAGATGAGATGGGAACATCGGTGTGGGAGTGGAGGTTTTCAAAGCCAGATATTCACAGGATGTAACATCATGAAAAACAGTCTCTAATGGCCCTCTTCCACTACCCTTTTTCAGCTCACTTCAGCTCGCTTCAGCTCACTTCAGCCCGACACGGCTCACGTTTCGACTACCAAAAACCAGCACGACTCAGCTCGCTTCAGCCCTGCTTAGCCCCTAAAACTCGCACCGTTTTGGAGTGGGGCTGAAGCGAGCCAAACCGTGCCGAGTGAGGCTGGGGGCGTGAGCAGACACTCCCCTGTGCACTGATTGGTGAGGAGGAGTGTCCTCACATGCCCACACACTCCCCGCCAGCACGCTGGGATCTGTAAACACCGTAAACCCGGAAGAAGAATAATTACGAATTACGAGAATTTCTGAAGCCTTATGCGCCTCGCCTCATCTATATGCACTTGCCAGTATCTGTCCGCGTTGTCGGTGACAACAAGCCACAGCACCGAGACCAGCAACACTAACGACTCCATGTCCTCCATGTTTATTGTTTACTATTCGGGTCGTGAGACTACCGCTTAAAAGCTCACTGATGTCACTGTTTGCGCTGCTTAACGACATCACCTGACGTCCACCCACTTTCGCTAACTCCACCCAATGTGTCCACCCACTTCCAGCCAGCACGGTTCAGCGCGGTTGTAGTCGAAATGCAACTCCAACAGCCCCGCTCAGCCCGACTCAGCACGGCACGGCTCAGCCCGACTCAGCCGCGTTTGTAGTGGAAAAGCGGCATAAGTTTCAAACCACATCGGAAAACTGCAGCTAGACCTCCACCCTTCCCTGTGAGACATGGCTTTGATATATACTGTATGTGTATCCAGCTGGTTTAAATGTAGATAGTCCTCAGCCTGTTAGTATGTCTAGGGTCTTTTGGATAATTAGGTCATTAATGAGTGATGTCATTAATGAGTGATGCTTTGTTGGTGATGGAGCAGGAGTTTAAAAGGCCAATCTTCGCAGGAAACACAGGTGACAATCCAGAGACAGCAGAACACTGCAGTTTCTCAAGTGAGCAAAGAACACTGTGATTAACTCCATGAGCGTTCTTGTTGACCTTGGCAATCCGATTGTGAGTCCATATGATGGGTATGGAAAACTCTGAAGCATAATGAGCAGTCGGAGAGTGCGGAGACCGGTGAATATACCGAGGGCGACGCGCGATTCCAATAGAGCGCCACAGATTAAATACCGCGGAATCCAAGCGGTGCCGCGGACTAAGGCTTTTTAATTCCTCCGGCGAGCAGGTGTAAAACATGGGTAAAAGCCTGGGCCACAAAACCAATACCCAGATCCACAGTCACTATCCAAAAACAGATGGATAGATGCAGTCCAATGTAAGGTGCAAAGCCACCTTAGCCTAACACCGCTCATAAATGTAGCCAAAACACCAGCGGTACCACACCCAGAGTACAGTGCAGGGAAGCAATTTGACTAACCAGCACATAAAACAAGGCAACAGTAATGCTGGCTTGTTTAGGGTAATGCTCAGTGGATAGGGTGCCACCCCCCCCCCCAATTTAATTGAAAATTCTCTCATTGTAGAGTGTGCCATTTCAAAATTAGAATTTCTCATTTTTACCAAAATTGTGCATGAAATAAATTACCTGTATAAACTTGAATATGTAATCAATATATACGTATATAAATTTGCAGTAACTCATCACCAACACAACAATCAAGGTTGACAATAGGGAGTCACCTCACCTCATCACATCTCATCTCATTATCTCTAGCCGCTTTATCCTGTTCTACAGGGTCGCAGGCAAGCTGGAGCCTATCCCAGCTGACTACGGGCGAAAGGCGGGGTACACCCTGGACAAGTCGCCAGGTCATCACAGGGCTGACACATAGACACAGACAACCATTCACACTCACATTCACACCTACGGTCAATTTAGAGTCACCAGTTAACCTAGCCTGCATGTCTTTGGACTGTGGGGGAAACCAGAGCACCTGGAGGAAACCCACGCGGACACGGGGAGAACATGCAAACTCCACACAGAAAGGCCCTCGCCGGCCACGGGGCTCAAACCCGGACCTTCTTGCTGTGAGGCAACAGTGCTAACCACTACACCACCGTGCCGCCCAGGGAGTCACCTTAATAAGTAAATTTACTCACCACATTAACAGTGTTTTGGGGCAGCACGGTGGTGTAGTGGTTAGCATTGTTGCCTCACAGCAAGAAGGTTCTGGGTTCAAGCCCAGGGGCTGACGGGGGCCTTTCTGCATGGAATTTGCATGTGCTCCAGTTTCTCCCACAGTCCAAAGACATGCAGGTTAGGCTAATTGGTGACTCTAAATTGAAATTAGGTGTGAATGGTTGTTTGTCTTTATGTGTCATCCCTACGATGATTTGGTAACTTGTCCAGGGTGTACCCCGCCTCTCGCCCATAGTCAGCTGGGATAGGCTCCAGCTTGGCCGTGACCCTGCACAGGATTTAGCAGATAATGGATGGATGGAGCATCATTTAGCAGATGCTGTTATCCAAAGTGACATACAACATACCCAGAACAGCCTGGGGGTTAGAGCACTTCAGCCATTCCTGCTGGTCCAGGGAATTGAACCGGCAACCTTTTGGTCCCAAAGCTGCTTCTCTAAAAAAAGTGGGAACATCCATGGCCTGAAGGTTAGATAAGCAACCTTGGGCCCAAAGTGTCGCCGGTTCAGTTCCTGGGACTGGCAGGAAAAATGTGAGGGGATTTGAGTGAATGATGAACAGCACTTTCCCCTCCCTCTGTATCATGGCTGAAGTGCCCTTGAGAAAGGCACCGAACCCCCAACTGCTCCTCGGGTGCTGTAGCACAGCTGCCCACTGCTCTAGGTATGTGTCTGTGCTCATTGCTTACTTGTGTGTGCATGCGTATGTTCACTGCTTCAGATGGGTTAAATGCAGAGGATGAATTTCACTGTGCTTGAGTGTACATGTGACAAATAAAGGCTTCTTCTTCTTCTAATACAGGAAAAAATACATGACTTACACAAACCCCCAACTTTCACGCAAAATCGCTTGCTTTGCAAATGCAGTATAATAAATATAATAAAGAATAAAGTGTCAGTATAATAAAAACATAAATCACAAAAATCGAAGCCTATTTATATGAATCTATTTACATGTTTTGTTCCACCTTTTAGCATTATATCCATCCGTTTGTTTCTGTGGACATTCAGTGAAAGAGTTTTGACTCAGATCATGAAGTAGCAGCAAGGACATCATGTGGCGCTCTCTCTCTCTCTCTCTCTCTCTCTCTCTCTCTCTTTCTCTTGTTCTCTTACTTATTTTTACTCATTTATTTTTACTTAGTTTCATTCACTTACTTTCTCTCTGTCACTCCATTTCACCATTGCCTTTTCCTTTTTCCATCAGGTTTTTTATTCTCCCTGTCTCTCTAACTTCCTATTTGCACACTACTCAGTTTCTGCTGATGTGCTCTCTCTCTCTCTCTCTCTCTCTCTCTCTCTCTCTCTCTCTCTCTCTCTCTCTCTAAGTGCTTCCATTTTCCAATCATGTCTCTCCAGGGCTTTTTTTCTCATCTTCCCTCGTTTTCCTGGTGCCCTCTTTCCGATTTTTTTTTTTTCATTTCCGTTGTATAAAACAAGCAGAAAAAAATGGAAGCAAAACAAGGACACAAAAGTAATGAAAGGTCAAGAGAAAGGAAAAGAAAAATGTAGAATGGGGCCATTATCTGGATATGTTTTAATTTTAAGGTGCATAAAATTGCAAAATCTTTTTTTTTTCTTCATAGAAAACCTCCTTTATTCTCATAGAAGACTGAATCTGATAAAAAGAGGAATGGTGAGGAGAATAAGGAGTAGGATCATGAAAGATGGAGTGATAGAAATGCAGAAGATGAAGGAGGAGTGGAGGGATGTGGTGTGGTACTGAACCTTGTTTTTATTTCTGACCAGTGGATTTGCTCTGATAAATATTAAATAAGGTTCATATCACAGTAGTAATATTAAAAATAATAATTTGGATTGGGAAGACTGCTTCCTGTGAAGGAAATAATTACATTTCACATGCACATACACACACGCACACACACACACACACACACACACACACACACACACACACACACACACACACACACACACACACAATCACATAAATCCCTCTTTAACTGATAGCATCCTTTCAATCAGAGTCTAATTACAGTAACATCCTGCTCTCACTTTGCTCCTTATGCCTCACAGGAACTGGGAGATGAAGCCACATACTGCAGGTGGAAATGTATATTGTGTCCTATATGAATATTTAATGCTTCATAATCGATCAGCATTTTGACGTTGACATGATAAGCCACTCGTAACAACATGGAACAGAATTTAATCCAGGATATCTGAGATTAGAGGTCATAATTTTGCTGAAGAAGTTGATTTGTACTCATGTACAGTAGTATAGAGAAAGAAATGGAAAACTTTCGCATTGTTGATGATCCATAATTCCAAAAATGTGGTCTGTGACACTCCAGGCCAATGCATGACTTTCAAGCATTTGTAATAATAATAATAATAATAATAATAATAATAAAACAAATAAAATGTATCACATAAAATATAAAAATTAAAATGAGAAAAATTTTATATATATATATATATATATATATATATATATATATATATATATATATATATATATATATATATATATATAATAAGAAAAGTGAAATCTAAATATCTAAAATTTTAAAAACTAATAAAATTATATAAAATAAGAAATCATCTAAAAGTAATAATCTAAAATTAAAAGTTATACTTTTCTATTAATACATTATTGCAATTATTGTAACAAAATAGTAATTATTATAATTTATAATAAATTATAATTATACATTTTATAAAATTTAAATGTAATAATAAATGATATAATTATTTTATTAAAATAATAATACTTTTTAATTTTTATACATAGGTATTTTTCCTATAGTTTAAAAAAATACTTGTATTGCACTCTATTTTATTTGTTATTGTTTATTCCTGACACTTTTCTATCTGTGAACTGCTGAAACATGTAAATTTCCCCACTGAGGAATGAAGAAAGTATCTTATCTTATCTTATCTTATCTTATCTTATCTTATCTTATCTTATCTTATCTTCTTATGAATGATCCATTAGCATTATAACATGATCATAAAGCAGGTTTATGATGCAGTTTCCAGTAAATAATACATAAATAAAGATTATAAAAAATAACAGTAATGAGGTATTAGTTTGACAAATGTATAGAACTGAAATGTATATTTTTGCCATTGTAGAAAATTAAATTAAATTTTAAAAATAAAAGTGATCATTCTACTCTGTGGTCTTATAAAGGTGTATACAGGAACTGTTTTTCAGAATAATGGGAATGAATATAACTCATTTCTAATATTTCTAATATTTAGTGTTTAAAAATACACAATAATCATATGGTGAAAATGTAAAAAGTAATCTCTTTGCCACATTTCCAAGAACATTCAAGAGCTTATTTTCTCCGCTCTCCATTTCCCCACAACATTCAATGCCATATTAATGAGAAATCTAATATAGTGGAGACAGCAAATGCTGGACTTGAAGTTTCAGAATGTAATGCTGCAAAACAATGCAGTCACAGTGAATTACAGCAGAGGCTCGTCTCATCCAGTTAGCGACCTACGAGATGACAAGTGCCACAACACTGATGATAGTATTAGCATAAAAGCTGTGGAAGCTGTGGAAGCTGAACTGTTTGAGCAGAGTGTACAGATGAGGTTGTGAGAGAGCTGGAAAGGCTAAATGACTAAAGTGCTGCTGCATCACACTTTTGATGGATGTAGAGATGAAGCAAGGACTAATTCTACTGTCACCATGACAAGCAGGTAGTCATATGAGATGATGGATAATGTAGGAATGCATTAACCAGAGTGAAACTCGACAATGAAGAAGATTAAGTGAAAAAGTCAACTTAGAATTTCATTACAAAATAAATGCTGCATGCCCCTTAAAATCGTGTTAATTACAACCCCAATTCCAAAAAAGTTGTCCAAGTGACTGTCTCATGAAACTGGTTAAGGTAATGTCAGTAGTGTGCAAAGTGTCATCAAGGTAAGTGGTAGCTACTTTGAAGAATTGAAAATATGCAACACATTTTGTTTTGTTTTTCTTTTTATTAAACACTTTTTTATCACACAATTCAATATATATTCCATATGTTATTTCATAGTTTTTATATCGTCAGCATTGTTCTACAATGTAAAAAATGGTCAAAATACAGAAAAAAAATTGAATGAGCAGCACTCAAAAAAACCAACATGGGTGTTTGTTACATGAACCTAAGTCTAACATGTCACGGTTGACATTTAGGTCACTCAACAAAATTGTTTCTGGCTAAGTTAACGCATTTTACTTGGGTGGAAATACTTTCCATAATTTTATTATGTTCACTGAGCAAGTTATTTGCAAGTTATTTTTTTGAGTGAGGTGTGTCCAAACTTTTAACTGACACAGTATTTTACTTCTTCAGCTTGACGGCATCCCTTACTTCCGGTGTCCAACACCGGGTTCGGGGATTGCCGCCACGACAGGCACCGGAGACCTTGCGGCCACAGCTCCGAACAGCTGCGTCCACAATGGAGGTAGAGAACATGGTCCACTCAGACTCAATGTCCCCCGCCTCCCTCGGAAGCTGGGAAAAGCTCTCCCGGAGGTGGGAGTTAAAGACCTCCCCAACAGAGTGCTCGGCCAGACGTTCCCAGCAGACTCTCACCATACGTTTGGGCCTGCCAGGTCTGTCCAGCTTCCTCCTCCGCCAGTGGATCCAACTCACCACCAGGTGGTGATCAGTTGACAGCTCAGCCCCTCTCTTCACCCGAGTGTCCGAGACATAGGGCCGGAGATCAGATGAAACAACTACAAAGTCGATCATCGACCTCCGACCTAAGGTGTCCTGGTGCCACGTGCACTTATGGACACCCCTATGCTCGAACATGGTGTTCGTTATGGACAAACCGTGACTAGCACAGAAGTCCAATAACAAAACACCACTCGGGTTCAGATCGGGGAGGCCGTTCCTCCCAACCACGCCCCTCCAGGTGTCACTGTCATCGCCCACGTGAGCATTGAAGTCCCCCAGTAGCACAATGGAGTCCCCAGTCTGAGCACCCCTCAGTACCTCTCCCAGGGACTCCAAGAAGGCCGGATACTCTATACTGCTATTTGGCCCGTAGGCACAAACAACAGCAAGAGCCCTCTCCCCAATCCGAAGGCGCAGAGAGGCGACCCTCTCGTTCACTGGGGTAAACTCCAACACATGGCGGCTGAGCTGGGGAGCTATAAGCAAGCCCACACCAGCCCGCCGCCGCTCACCACGGGTGACTCCAGAGAAGTGGAAAGTCCAGCCCCTCTCGAGGAGCTGGGTTCCAGAGCCCAAGCTGTGCGTGGAGGTGAGCCCGACTATCTCTAGCCGGTACCTCTCAACCTCCCGCACAAGCTCAGGCTCTTTCCCCCCCAGCGAAGTGACATTCCATGTCCCAACAGCCAGCCGCTGTGTCCAGGGATCAGGTCGTCGAGGCCCCTGCCTTCGACTGCCACCCAATCCACACTGCACCAAACCCCTACTGCTACCTCTGTGGGTGGTGAACCCACAGGAGGTCGGGCCCACATCACCTCTTCGGGCTGAGCCCGGCCGGGCCCCATGGGCAAAGGCCCGGCCACCAAGTGCTCGCATACGAGCCCCAACCCCAGGCCTGGCTCCAGGGTGGGGCCCCGGCTGCGTCCTACCGGGCGACGTCACGGTCCTGGATTTTTTCTCCATAGGGGTTTTTTGGTGAACTGCTCTTGGTCTGGCCTGTCACCTAGGACCTGTCTGCCTTGGGAAACCCTAACAGGGGCATAATGCCCCTGACAACATAGCTCCTAGGATCATTCAAGCACACAAACCCCTCCACCACAATAAGGTGGCAGTTCTAGGAGGGGCCATGTTGACCTCCGGGACTCCTGAGGCAGCCGACGGGTATCGGCAGGCCAGGCGTGCTGCAGCGCGGGCAGTTGCGGAGGCAAAAACTTGGAACTGGGAGGAGTTCGGGGAGGCCATGGAGAAGGACTATCGGTCGGCCTCGAAGAAATTCTGGCAAACCGTCCGGCGCCTCAGGAGGGGGAAGCAGTACTCTGCCAACACTGTTTACAGTGCGGGTGGGGAGCTGTTGACCTCGACTGGGGACATTGTCAGGCGGTGGAAGGAATACTTTGAGGATCCCCTCAATCCCACCGTCATGTCTTCCACTGAGGAGACTGAGGCTGATGACTCAGAGGTGGACTCGTCCATTACCCAAGCCGAAGTCACTGAGGTGGTTTGCAAGCTCCTCGGTGGCAAGGCTCCGGGGTTGGACGAGATCCGCCCTGAGTATCTCAAGTCTCTGGATGTTGTGGGGCTGTCTTGGTTGACACGCCTCTGCAACATCACGTGGCGGTCGGGGACAGTGCCTCTGGAGTGGCAGACTGGGGTGGTGGTCCCTCTTTTTAAGAAAGGGGACCAGAGAGTGTGCTCCAATTATAGGGGAATCACACTTCTCAGCCTCCCAGGGAAAGTTTACTCCAGGGTACTGGAGAGGAGAATTCGACCAATAGTCGAACCTCGGATCCAGGAGGAACAATGCGGTTTTCGTCCTGGTCGCGGAACACTGGACCAGCTCTATACCCTTCATAGGGTGCTCGAGGGTTCATGGGAGTTTGCCCAACCAGTCCACATGTGCTTTGTGGATCTGGAGAAGGCATTCGACCGTGTCCCCCGTGGTATTCTGTGGGGGGTGCTTCGGGAGTATGGAGTTCGGGGCTCTTTGCTAAGGGCTGTCCGGTCCCTGTATGAACGGAGCAGGAGTCTGCTTCGCATTGCCGGCAGTAAGTCAGACCTGTTCCCAGTGCATGTTGGACTCCGGCAGGGCTGCCCTTTGTCACCGATTCTGTTCATAATTTTTATGGACAGAATTTCTAGGCGCAGCCAGGGGCCGGAAGGAATCCTGTTTGGGAACCACAGGATTTCATCTCTGCTTTTTGCGGATGATGTTGTCCTGTTGGCTTCTTCAAACCAGGACCTTCAGCATGTACTGGGGCGGTTTGCAGTCGAGTGTGAAGCGGCTGGGATGAGAATCAGCACCTCCAAGTCCGAGGCCATGGTTCTCAACCGGAAAAGGGTGGCTTGCCCTCTCCAGGTTGGTGGAGAAGTCCTGCCTCAAGTGGAGGAGTTTAAGTATCTCGGGATCTTGTTCACGAGTGAGGGAAGGATGGAGTGTGAGATCGACAGGCAGATCGGTGCAGCCTCCGCAGTGATGCGGTCGCTTTACCGGTCCGTCGTGGTGAAGAAGGAGCTGAGCCAAAAGGCAAAGCTCTCAATTTACCGGTCGATCTACGTTCCGACTCTCACCTATGGTCATGAGCTTTGGGTAATGACAGAAAGAACAAGATCGTGGATACAAGCGGCTGAAATGAGTTTCCTTCGCAGGGTGGCTGGGCGCTCCCTTAGAGATAGGGTGAGAAGCACAGTCACTCGGGAGGAGCTCTGAGTAGAGCCGCTGCTCCTCCACATCGAGAGGAACCAGCTGAGGTGGCTCGGGCATCTTTTTCGGATGCCTCCTGGACGCCTCCCTGGGGAGGTGTTCCAGGCATGTCCCCCCGGGAGGAGGCCCCAGGGAAGACCCAGGACACGCTGGAGGGACTATGTCTCTCGGCTGGCCTGGGAACGCCTCGGTGTTCTTCCCGAGGAGCTGGCCGAGGTGTCTGGGGAAAGGGAAGTTTGGGCTTCCATGCTTAGACTGCTGCCTCCGCGACCCGGTCCCGGATAAGCGGAAGAAGACGAGACGAGACGAGACGAGACGAGACGAGACGAGTATTTTACTGAATTTTGAAAAAAAAAAGCTCATTTTGAATTTGATACCAGTAACATATTTCAAAAAAGTTGGAACAGGGTCATGTTTACCACTGTGTTGCTCTGTGTTACCTCTGCTTTTAACAACACTCTGTAAACATCTGCGAACTGAGGAGACCAATTGCTGTAGTTTTGAAAGAGAAATGTTGTCCCATTCTTGCCTAATATACAATTTCAGTTGCTTAACAGTTCGGGGTCTCCTTTGTCGTATTTTGCGCTTCATAATGCGCCAAATGTTTTCAATGGGAGACAGGACTGGACTGCAGCAGGCCAATTTAGCACCTGGACTCTATTAGTACAGAGCCATGCAGTTGTATTACATGCAGGATGAAGTTTGGCATTGTCTTGCTGAAAGAAGGAAGGTTTTCCCTGAAAAAGATTTTGTCTGAATGGAAGCATATTGCTCTGAAACATGTATATATCATTCAGCATTAATGATGCCTTCCCAGATGTACAGGCTACCCATGTCATGTGCAGTAATGACCCCCATACGATCACAGATGCTGGCTTTTGAACTGTGTTCTGATAACAAGCCAGATGGTCCCTCTCCTCTTTAGCCTGGAGGATGCAGCATCGATGGTTTCTAAAAAGAATTTCTCATTTTGATTCGTCAGACCTCGGGACAGTTTTCCACTTGGCCTCAGTCCATCGCAAAAGAGCTCCGGCCCAGAAAAGGTGGCGGTGTTTCTGGATATTGTTCATATATGGTTTTAAGTTGCATTCGTGGATGCAGTAATGAACTGTGTTCACAGATTATGGTTTTTCAAAGTGTTCCTAAGCCCATAAATGATTTCCACTACAGAATCATGTCTGTTTTTAATTTCGCTTGAGGGCCTGAAAATCACAGGCATCCAATATTGGTTTTCAACCTTGTCACTTGTGATTTATCCAGATTCTTTGAATCTTTTCATGATATTATGTACCATAGATGATGTGATCCCAAAATTCTCTGCAATTTTACATTGAGGAACATTATTCTTAAATTGTTGCACTATTTGCCCACGCAGTCTTTCACAGAGCAGTGAACCCGTCCCCATCTTTACTTCTGAGAGACTCAGCCCCTCTGGGATGCTCTTTTTATACCCATTTATGCCAATTAACATAATTAGTCTTTTTTAAGATTACACACCTTTTCCAGTCTTTGTTGCCCCGTACCAACTTTTTTGAAATGTGTTGCTGCCATTAAACTCAAAATAAGAATATATTTTTCAAAAAACAAGAAGGTTTCACAGTTTCAACATTTAATATGTTGTCTTTGTACTATTTTCAATAAAATATATAGTTTCCATGATTTGCAAATTTGAGCACTCTGTTTTTATTTCCATTTTACACAGCGTCACAACTTTTGTGGAAACAGGGTTGTATGAAGGCGGATTCAGGGTGGATTTTTCTTTTAGATAATTCTTTCCTTCAGCTATCCATCTCGAACTTTTTCACTCTTGTCCATGTCTTCCTGTGTCTTTCTTTAACTTCATCTCTCTCTCTCTCTCTCTCTCTCTCCCTCCCCCCCCAGCAGCTCTTCTTATTTTGAATTCACACCAGCTCTCACACGTCTTCCTTTAACTGATTAGGATTAGTGCTCTCTGACTGCTTTATGGAAGCATTTGATGAACAAGCGTACACACACACACACACACACACACACACACACACACACACATTCTTGTACTTCAATCTTTTTGGGGATACTCATTGACATAATGCATTCCCTAGCCCCTTACCTGAACCTTAAACATCACAATTAAATGCCTAAACCCAACCCCAACACGAACCTAAACCTAATTCTAAACCTGAACCCTAAAACTAATTCTTAACCATCAAACAGCCCTTTGAAGAAGCAAGGACCAGCCAAAATGTCCTCACTTCCCAAAAATGTCCTAAGTCTCTTGGTAAAAAACGTATTCCAGTCCTCAATATATACCGAGTACAAGAATGAACACACACACACACACACACACACACACACACACACACACACACACACACACACACACACACTTCCCACACACATCCCAGCTCCTGCCAAAATAATGTTTGTGTCATTTTGTAATTTCCATCTCCTCTCGCTCTCCTATGTGCCTGTGATCATGCAAGTGACTGCTTTTTCACTCATCTGTGTCAATCCTGAGCTGAAGTTACCATCACTGCCAGGTTTCCCATGTTCTCCTTGTGTCCTTGTGGGGTTTCCTCCAGGTTCTCGGGTTTCCTCCCACTTCCAAAAACATGGCATAGCTGTATTAGCTATTATAAGGGCCCGTTTACACGAGGACGCTGTCGGGTAAAAAGGACTAAATATTTTATCGGAAGTGCCTTTTGTCTACACGGGGACGGCGTTTCCGAGGCTGAAAAACGGAAAAAATTGAAAACGCTTTCCAGAGTGGATAAGTTAAAAACAGCCCCCGTTGCATATCCGTCTAAACTACCCAATACGCGAAACTCTGCTCGGATCTGCTCACGTCGGGTACGCGTTTACGTCATACATATGTCATATACTGTACATGCCAGCCCGGGAAGTAAGAAAGTAAGTAAAAAAAAGTAAGAGCATGTCTGATTACATCCAACGGACCTTCAAGCTGCTCTGGCAACTTTAATAAACATCCAGGAGTCCTTCGAACATCTATACCGAATCTGCACATATACTGTTAATGAACAGAAGCGGGTATAGTATGCTCTTACGTTTTTTCTTACTTACCATAGCCAGAGTAGTCAAAGTTTTTACGGCGCAGATGTGCAGATCAGACAAGACGTTAGACGTTGCGCATGCGTGCAGACATAGCGGAGGTCTTTCACAGCACCACCTAGCCGCCTGGCATGCACATCCAATTGAATTCCACACATTTATGCGTCACCGTATAGACGCAGATTTCCTCCTTGAAAACGGTCATGTAGATGCGGAAAAAAGTGAGAACGAAAACGGACTTTAGCGTTTTTGTTTCAGACCGTCCCCGTGTAAAGTGGGCCTGAATTGTTCCTAGGTGTGAATCTGTATGTGTGTGTGTGTGTGTGTGTGTAAGGTGCTTTGTGAGGGACTGATATCCAATCCAAGGTGTATTCCCACCTTGTGTTCTCAGGATAATCTCTGGATCCACTGTGACCCTGAACGGGGTGAAGCGCTTATTGAGGATGCATAAACTAATGGATGCTTGTGCACGTTCCAATTGCTGTCCAGGGCTTTTATGATCCATTTGGCTCTTGTGTTGGTGTGTACTACGGTAGCAGGACTGTGGTTCATGGTTTTGACCAAACACTCATTTGGTGCTAAATACACGATAGTTGTTTCAAGGTGTTGGCAGTAAGATTGTCCTGTGTCTATGCTCACTCATACGCACGTCATGCACACTGTCAATATTTCATATCTATCTATCTATCTATCTATCTATCTATCTATCTATCTATCACCAGCCACTTTCTATCTATATATATCACCAGCCACTTTATTAGGTACACCCATGCACATGCTATTTTATGCAGTTATCGAATCAGCCAATCCCAGCATCAGAGCACAGCAGCACAATGCATAAAATCATGCAGATACAAATAAATAGCTTCAGTTAACATTCAATTCAAACATCAGAATGGGCAAAACAGCCATCTCTGTGACTTTCACTGTGGCATGGGTGTTGGTGCCAGATGGATTGGTTTGAGTATTTCAGAAACTGCTGATCTCCTGGGGTTTTCGCACACAACAGTCTTTAGAGTTTACACAGATTGGTGCAAAAAACAAAAAAAAATCAAATGAGCGACAGTTCTGTGGATGGAAACGTCTTGTTGATAAGAGAGGTCAGAGGAAAATGGCCAGATTGGTTCAAGCTGCCAGGAAGGATATAGTAACTCATATAACCACTGCTTATAACCGTGGTGAACAGAAAAGTATGTCCTGCAACAGCAGAAGACCACATTGGATTCCACTCCTGCAGCCAAGAACAGGAATCTTAGAATCAAGAACAAGTTGAACAAGCATCTCCAAAAGTTAGAATATTGTGAAAAAGTTAATTTTTTTCATTATTCAATTCAAAAAGCTAAACTTAGAAATATTCTATATTCATTACACATGAAGTGAAATATTTCAAGCCTTTATTTGTTTTAATTTTGATGATTATGGCTTCTAGCTCATGAAAATCAGAAATCCAGTATCTGAAAGTATTAGAATATTTCCGAAGATCAGTCAAAAAAGGATTTCATTGTTCATTTATACCGGTATGTACATTGAATACTTGGTTGGGGATCCTTTACCATGAATTACTGCATCAATGCAGTGTTTCATGGAGGCAATCAGCCAGTGGCACTGCTGAGGTGTTACTGAAGCCCAGGTTGCTTTGATAGCAGCCTTCAGCTCATCTGTATTTTTGGGTCGGGTGTTTCTCATCTCTGCGATGACCTGGCGACTTGTCCAGGGTGTACCCTGCCTCTTGCCCATAGTCAGCTGGGATAGGCTCCAGCTTGCTTGCAACCCTGTAGAACAGGATAAGCGGCTACAGATAATGGATGGATGGATGTTTCTCATCTTCTTCTTGACAATACCCCAGAGATGGTCTATGAGGTTTAGGTCAGGTGAGTTGGCTAGTCAATCAAGCACAGTAATATCATGGTCAGCAAACCATTTGGTAGTAGTTTTGGCACTGTGGGCAGGTGCTAAGTCCTGCTGGAAAAGGAAATCAGCATCTCCATAAAGCTTGTTAGCAGATGGAAGCATGAAGTGTTCTAAAATCTCCTGGTAGACGGCAGCGTTGACTTTGGACTTGATAAAACACAGTGGACCAACACCAGCAGATGACATTGCACCCCAGATCATCACAGAAGCTTACCCTCCTTGTGGAGGGTGGATGATCGTCTTCTGGACAACTGTCAATTCAGCAGTCTTCCCCATGATTGTGGTTGTGTGTACTGAACTAGACCGAGAGATATATGGTATTTGTAGTGTTTTATTCAAACTCGAAATGAAATATTCTAATATATTGAGGGTTATTTATTTATTTATTTATTTTGCACTGTAGGCCATAATTTTCAAAATAAAAAAAATGCTTGAGTCTAGAATATATAAAATTTTCACTTTCTTCAATAAGTGATGGAAAATATTGAAATTTTTCACGATAGTCTAATATTTGGACATGCACTTGTGTGTGTGTGTGTGTGTGTGTGTGTGTGTGAGAATTAGTAGGCTGAGGAGGATCTGAGGAGAAATGTGAGTAGTTTTCTCTGTCTTTCCCTCTTGCTCTCTTTTGTCTGTCACATTTCTCATGCTGGGGCTTTAAAAGGTCAGTTTTATGCTTCCTTCATGAGCTTTTCAGTGAAGCATTCACAGACTTAGCACTGATTATTAGCTAAGACCAAACAGAACAGATACATTTGTTGATTGCTGGAAGTAACAAGGCTTCCAATACAATAACATCACAGAGAATGAAGAAAAATATATTTATATAGCTATCATTTATTTGGTCATGAACTGATCTTGTGATTTAGCAATTTGAAGGTAGAGTAACAGAATAAATGTCATAGAAATGATTGCCTACTTTCATCTACAATCTCGTGCAGGGGTTCCCAGACTTTATTGGCCAAATGACCCCAAACGGACCTTATCTATTTTGTGCAACATCAAGTTTTGTCATTTTTGGTTTCTTTTCATTACTTACTCATTAGTCATACTTGTATTTAATAAAGGTTTATATATATATATATATATATATATATATATATATATATATATATATATATATATATACACACACTCGTATATTTGGACACTGACAGAAATTTTGTTTTTTTTTACCTGTTTACTGAAACATATTCAAGTTATAGCTACATAATGGACATGGACATAAAGTCCAGACTTTCAGCTTTCATTTGAGGGTATCCACATTAAAATTGGATGAAGGGTTTAGGAGTTTCAGCTCCTTAACATGTGCCACCCTGTTTTTAAAGGGACCAAAAGTAATTGGACAGTTGACTCAAAGGCTATTTCATGGGCAGGTGTGGGAAATTCCTTCGTTATGTCATTCTCAATTAAGCAGATAAAAGGCCTGGAGTTGATTTGAGGTGTGGTGCTTGCATTTGGAAGATTTTGCTGTGAAGAAAGCATGCGGTCAAAGGAGCTCTCCATGCAGGTGAAACAAGCCATCCTTAAGCTGCGAAAACAGAAAAAACCCATCCGAGAAATTGCTACAATATTAGGAGTGGCAAAATCTACAGTTTGATACATCCTGAGAAAGAAGAGAAACCCCTTCACAACAGCCAACCAAGTGAACAACACTCTCCAGGAGGTAGGCGTATCAATATCCAAATCTACCATAAAGAGAAGACTGCATGAAAGTAAATACAGAGGGTTCACTGCACGGTGCAAGCCACTCATAAGCCTCAAGAATAAAAAGGCTAGATTGGACTTTGCTAAAAAAACATCTAAAAAAGCCAGCACAGTTCTGGAAAAAACATTCTTTGGACAGATGAAACCAAGATCAACCTCTACCAGAATGATGGAAAGAAAAAAGTATGGCAAAGGTGTGGTACAGCTCATGATCCAAAGCATACCACATCATCTGTAAAACACGGCGGAGGCAGTGTGATGGCTTGGGCATGCATTGCTGCCAGTGGCACTGGGTCACTAGTGTTTATTGATGATGTGACACAGGACAGAAGCAGCCGGATGAATTCTGAGGTATTCAGAGACATACTGTGTGCTCAAATCCAGCCAAACTGATTGGTCGGTGTTTCATAATACATATGGACAATGACCCAAAACATAAAGCCAAAGCAACCCAGGAGTTTATTAAAGCAAAGAAGTGGAATATTCTTGAATGGCCAAGTCAGTCACCTGATCTCAACCCAATTGAGCATGCATTTCACTTGTTAAAGACTAAACTTCAGACAGAAAGGCCCACAAGCAAACAGCAACTGAAAACCACTGCAGTAAAGGCCTGGCAGAGCATTAAAAAGGAGGAAACACAGCGTCTGGTGATGTCCATGAATTCAAGACTTCAGGCAGTCATTGCCAACAAAGGGTTTTCAACCAAGTATTAGAAATGAACATTTTATTTACAATTATTTAATTTGTCCAATTACTTTTGAGCCCCTGAAATGAAGGGATTGTGTTTAAAAAATGCTTTTAGTTCCTCACATTTTTATGCAATCATTTTGTTCAATCCACTGAATTAAAGCTGAAAGTCTGAACTTCAACTCCATCTGAATTGTTTTGTTCACAATTCATTGTGGTAATGTACAGAACCAAAATTAGAAAAATGTTGCCTCTGTCCAAATATTTATGGACCTAACTGTATATATATATATATATATATATATATATATATATATATATATATATATATATATATATATATATATTCCCTTGTTCATTTTTTTGAGTCAGTCTCATCAAGGAAGTCGCAGAGGTGATAGACATAGAGATGTGTCCGTTTTTTTCTATTGCTGAACTCCGACGTGAGTGCAGTGTGTCAGAATAGCAAAAAACACGAAAAGTCATGTGCACTTGTGAAGTGACAACTTTAAGATTGCAACAACCAACCTACATTATATGGTAAATGATTACATAAATATTTTAACCATTAAAAAGAGCCCATCAGTAGCTTTAAAATGATACCAGCCTGATGCCTTTGTGATCTATGGAGCCTGAGAAAGAGGCTGTCAGAAAGCGGCCATTTTAGCTGACTTTGGAGCTCTATTTTCAGCTAAAATGACACCTCACTCATTGCTATGAAGCTAATTTTGTTTCAATCGATCATTTTCAGTGTTGCCAGGTTGTGGATTTTGTTTATTCAATCTTTTTTTTGAGAAATTATACATTTGTTAATTTATTTTCAAGATATAGTGTAGTACATTATGTTTGCAATATTAAAACTCTGTAGCATTTAAAAAAGTTTTATTAATTTTGTGTTTAAATAAACAGTATTTATTATTTTTAACTGTAGTTATTTTTATTTATGTGCAGTTTTTTGCAGTCAAAAATTCACATTGTTTTACAGTATGATTCAGAAATAAAAAGGAATTCCCACAATCCCACAGGCAGGACAAAAACCGCTTCACTTCACTGCAGGGTAAATGTACCATTAGAGCAGCATTTGGGACGAGCATCTGTATTGCTCTTCTTCTCACATTCTCACAGAACGAGAGAAAGAGAGGGAGAGAGAGAGAGAGAGAGAGAGAGATGATCCTGCAGGAGAGCTAAAGTACAAATGAATCCCAGTGGATTAATAGAGCTTTCACTAATGAAAAGAAATAAGCAAAGGATAGAGGATGAAAAGAAAAGTGGAAAAAGAAAAAAAGGAAAAGGAAAATACTTAAAGAGGACGGATGAAGAGAAAAGAAAGTGCCGACCCGAGTGCCTTCACTATGCCCTTGGGTCAAGATGTTCAGTCCGTTTCCAATCAGAGAACACACACAGACCACACACACACACACACACACTGACTCTCATAACTGCATGCAGTTTCTGTAATTTACATTTAGATGAGAACAAATCACGGCTCATTCGGAAGTGAATTACCTGCACTGTTTCTGCATCATCGTTACCTGCACTGTGCACCATATTGCCGACTTAAGTCCGAAAATTGCATCAATAACTACGTGGGGAAAGGTAGTTGTATTCACAGGCAGGCTAGGTCACTGCTGAAGTTGATTTTCTGGGTGTTCTCAGATTATGCAAATTACCTTTACACACAAATATAGTGGTGCTTGAAAGTTTGTGAGCCCTTTAGAATTTTCTATATTTCTGCATAAATATCACCTAAAACATCATCAGATTTTCACACAAGTCCTAAAAGAGAACCCAGTTAAACAAATGAGACAAAAATATTGTACTCGGTCATTTATTTATTGAGGAAAATGATCCAATATTATATATTTGTGAGTGGCAAAAGTATGTGAACCTCTCAGATTAGCAGTTAATTTGAAGGTGAGATTAGAATCAGGTGTTTTCAGTCAATGGGATGACAATCAGGTGTGAGTGGGCACCCTGTTTTATTTAAAGAACAGGGATCTATCAAAGTCTGATCTTCACAACACATGTTTGTGGAAGTGTATCATGGCAC
Source organism: Neoarius graeffei (assembly GCF_027579695.1). NCBI lineage: Eukaryota > Metazoa > Chordata > Actinopteri > Siluriformes > Ariidae > Neoarius > Neoarius graeffei. The sequence continues at coordinate 16,929,470 of NC_083580.1, forward strand.
GAACAAAGGAGATTTCTGAGGACCTCAGAAAAAGTTGATGCTCATCAGGCTGGAAAAGGTTACAAAACCATCTCTAAAGAGTTTGGACTCCACCAATCCACAGTCAGACAGATTGTGTACAAATGGAGGAAATTCAAGACCACTGTTACCCTCCCCAGGAGTGGTTGACCAACAAAGATCACTCCAAGAGCAAGGCGTGTAATAGTCAGCGAGGTCACAAAGGACCCCAGGGTAACTTCAAAGCAACTGAAGGCCTCTCTCACATTGGCTAATGTTCATGTTCATGAGTCCACCATCAGGAGAGCACTGAACAACAATGTTGTACATGGCAGGGTTGCAAGGAGAAAGCCACTGCTCTTCAAAAAGAACACTGCTGCTCGTCTGCAGTTTGCTAAAGATCATGTGGACAAGCCAGAAGGCTGTTGGAAAAAGTTTTGTGGACAGATGAGACCAAAATAATTTTTTTGGTTTAAATGAGAAGTGTTATGTTTGGAGAAAGGAAAACACTGCATTCCAGCATAAGAACCTTATCCCATCTGTGAAACATGGTGGTGGTAGTATCATGGTTTGGGCCTGTTTTGCTGCATCTGGGCCAGGGCGGCTTGCCATCATTGATGGAACAATGAATTCTGAATTATACCAGTGAATTCTAAAGGAAAATGTCAGGACATCTGTCCATGAACTGAATCTCAAGAGAAGGTGGGTCATACAGCAAGACAATGACCCTAAGCACACAAGTCATTCTACTAAAGAATGGTTAAAGAAGAATAAAGTTAATTTTTTGGAATGGCCAAGTCAAAGTCCTGACCTTAATCCAATGGAAATGTTGTGGAAGGACCTGAAGTGAGTAGTTTATGTGAGGAAACCCACCAACATCCCAGAGTTGAAGCTGTTCTGTATGGAGGAATGGGCTAAAATTCCTCCAAGCCGGTGTGCAGGACTGATTAACAGTTACCAGAAACGTTTAGTTGCAGTTATTGCTGCACAAGGGGGTCACACCAGATACTGAAAGCAAAGGTTCACATACTTTTGCCACTCACAGATATGTAATATTGGATAATTTTCCTCAATAAATAAATGACCAAGTATAATATTTTTGTCTCATTTGTTTAACTGGGTTCTATTTATCTACGTTTAGGACTTGTGTGAAAATCTCATGATGTTTTAGGTCATATTTATGCAGAAATATAAAAAAAAATCTAAAGGGTTCACAAACTTTCAAGCACCACTGTACATGCTTTTAATTCTGAAAAAAAAACCCTCAAGGACAGAAAGTGTGGATTGAAGAAGGATTTTTTTCCCTAATCTTTGCATTCAGATGTAATACACTGGAACATAAAAGCTAGACCAATATGATGATATACAGTGGATATAAAAAGTGTACGCACCCCATTAAAATGATAGGTTTTCCGATGTAAAAAAATAAAATAATAAGACCATGATAAATAACTTAAAACTTTTCCCACCTTTAATGTGACCTATACTCTGTACAATTCAGTTGAAAAACAAACTGTTAGGGGGAAAAACAAAAAATAAAAACATACAATAAGCTGGTTGCATAAGTGTGCACACCCTTAAACTAATACTTTGTTGAAGCACCTTTTGATTTAATTACAGCATTCAGCCTTTCTGGGTCGGAGCCTATCAGCCTGCCACATCTAGACTTGGCAATATTTGCCCACTCTTCCTTGCAAAAGCGCTCCAAATATGTCAGATTGCGAGGGCATCTCTTGTGCACAGCCCTCTTCAGGTCACCCCACAGATTTTCAATTGGATTTACATCTGGGCTCTGGCTGGGCCATTCCAAAAGTTTTTGGGGGTCATTGTCATGCTGAAAGATGAAATCCCTCTTCAGCTTCAGCTTTCTAGCAGACACCTGAAGGTTTTGGGCCAAAATTGACTGGCATTTAGAACTGTTCATAATTTCCTCCAATTTGACTAAAGCCCCTGTTCCAGCTGAAGAAAAACAACCCCAAAACATGATGCTACCACCACCATGCTTCACTGTGGGTATGATGTTCTTTTGGTGATGTGCAGTGTTGTTTTTGCTCCAAACATACCTTTTGGAATTGTGGCCAAAAAGTTCAACCTTGGTTTCATCAGACCATAACACATTTTCCCACAGGCTTTTGGGAGAGTTGGTGTATTTTTTTTTTTTCAAAATTTAGCCAGGTCTGGATGTTTTTCTTTGACCCAACCTCATAGTCCAGACATATGGAGAATTCGGGAGATTGTTATCACATGTAGTACACAACCAGTACTTGCCAGAAATTCCTGCAGCTCCTTCAGTGTTACTGTAGGCCTCTTGGCAGCCTCCCTGACCAGTTTTTGTCTTGTCTTTTTATCAGTTTTGGAGGGACGTCCAGTTCTCGGTAATGTCACTGTCGTCCCATATTTTCTCCACTTCTTGATGACTGTCTTCACTGTGCTCCATGGTATATCTGATGCCGTGGAAATGTTTTTGTACCCTTCTCCTGACTGATACTTTTCAACAATGAGATCCCTTTGACGCTTTGTAAGCTCTCTATGAACGCTGGCTTTTGCTGGAGGATGTAACTGAGTAAATGTCTGAACTTTATTTGGAGTTAATCAGAGTCAATTTAATTAATGGCAGGTGTGAACCCAAAAAGGCTGAATGCTGTAATTAAATCAAAAGGTGCTTCAACAAAGTATTAGTTTAAGGGTGTGCACACTTATGCAACCAGCTTATTGTACATTTTTTATTCTTTATGTTTTTCCCCTAACAGATTTGTTTATTTTTCAACTGAATTGTACAGGTTATGGGTCACATTAAAGGTGGGAAAAGTTTTGAAATGATTTATCGTGGTCTCATTTTTTTTTTTACATCAGAAAAACCTATCATTTTAACGGGGTGTGTACACTTTTTATATCCACTGTATTGTATGAGAAGATGGCAAGCATTGAATTAAACAGTGGTGAACCGTTACTATTAGAGCTGGGACTTCAGCTCAGCCAAAACTTAGCCAGACACACCAAAAAAGCAACAGGGCAAAGAATTTTGCAAAGGATTAGCGGCAGGCTACCAGGTAGCACCATTATGTGTAGTTATCAATGTTGATTTTAAAACTAAGTCAATGACATATGGAAATGAATACTTAAGTATGAGTTAAAAAATACTGTAGCGAGTGTGCAGCGTGGAAGAAGAGTCTGGAGACAGAAATCTTAGTTTCTCTGTCGTTAGCCTATGCTACTTGCTCTCGATAGCACTGGCTTGACCACTTTATTAGCATTTGCAATAATACCTTGCATTGGCCTTTGAGAAGGCCTAGAGTGATACATTTTTGGTCCCTCCCACTATAAATCAAAATTTGATTGGTTACTTCATCTGTCACTTCCTACATAAACATACACTGCCATGGCCTTCTGTCCCGGCAATGAAGTCCTAGCCAATGAGTGAGCCAGCTCTAAACTCTTCTCAGCCCAGAGACAACAACAACAAAACAATCTCATTGGATAACTCTATTTTAATGCTTTCCGGACAGTAACCTGTTTATTCCTGAAGCAAATTTGATAGAATGTTAGAATTAGAAGAGAATAATTATAATGAAATTATGAAAGAAAGAATGAAAGAAATTAAATATAATATTTGAAATGCAGGGCGGCACGGTGGTGTAGTGGTTAGCGCTGTCGCCTCACAGCAAGAAGGTCCGGGTTCGAGCCCCGTGGCCGGCGAGGGCCTTTCTGTGCGGAGTTTGCATGTTCTCCACGTGTCCGCCTGGGTTTCCTCTGGGTGCTCCGGTTTCCCCCACAGTCCAAAGACATGCAGGTTAGGTTAACTGGTGACTCTAAATTGACCATAGGTGTGAATGTGAGTGTGAATGGTTGTCTGTGTCTATGTGTCAGCCCTGTGATGATCTGGTGACTTGTCCAGGGTGTACCCCGCCTTTCGCCCGTAGTCAGCTGGGATAGGCTCCAGCTTGCCTGCGACCCTGTAGAACAGGACAAAGCGGCTAGAGATAATGAGATGAGATTTGAAATGCAGACACATTTGGGTCTTCTCTGAAAGCCTAGAAGGCCCTGATGGTTCCCCTCTGGAATAGGAGTCTGCCAAAATCTTGTATTTCTCTATGAATAGTCACAAGTGGTTTAATTTACCAATATGGCGTCCACTTTCGTTCTTCGAGAGCTTAAAAAATTTCACTTGATCCAGCACATTTTATTATTTTGTATTTTATGTTCATTTGATATCCTCTCCATGTAAAGAAAATGTATCCACAACCAAGCACTCAAGGTTAAGGTTAGGGTTCTATGATTACTGCTCATTTTATGCAAGTGTAGTTCATAATTTTATCTGTACAATATAGTGTATACAATTCAGTTCACAATTCAAAATAAATGGACTACACTAAAGAAATAACTTTCAGACATGTTTATGCTTATTACCGAGGTAAAGTGCATTCCTATTTTAAAATATACTCCAGGTTGTCCCCCTTTCCTCGCCTTCTTTGGCCAGTGGTCCCACGTGAAATGTAGATGTGACATACTTCCAAGTCGTTACGGGAAGTTGTCGAAAAGAGTATTGAGACCACTGAGCTCTAGCGCCGGGCCTTTTTTGGGAAAAAAGAGTTTCGGTCATGGTGACAGCGTGTGTATGTCAGCCTCGGTTCGGAGGTTTCAGTTTCAAAAACTGTAAGAGGTAAGAGGAGAATAACATACAGTAAAGTACAGACACTTGGTATATTTTACTTCTGTGATTTTTAAATTGTTCATTTTTGGATTACACTTCATTTTTGTGGCTACTGCCTCATAGAGAAAAAAAAATATATATGCTATATTTACTGTATGGACATAGTATCAGAAAACAATTTTATTTATAAGCAGTCGCCACATGTACCAGTAGGGTACCTATTTTTTATAACTGATGGAATGGTAAATACAATTCTTGGTGTTGAAGGACTTTATTGCGTATCTGTGACCTTTTTCGACACTGAAGGATGCACTGTTCAAACACGTTTAAAGAGCAAAGGACACATCAGATGACCATTTGTGCGACATTCTTCTTTGCTGCAAATATGAGGGATTGGAATTAGTTCAACATTTACACAGTGATATCTTTGTTTTATCTTTGCTTTTTACAGCTTCAGGCTCTTTGTTTTATCCTGGCTTTCTCGGTGTCTCCCTACTTCGTGACATGCTCTCATGTTCTGTCTTTCTTGAACTCTTTTGCTTGTATAATCACACGCTCCATATTGTATTGCCAGCTTTCCTTCTCACTCATATGCTCTCACTGTGTCTTTACTATTTATACACTCTCACCATCTCTCTGGGTCTCTTGTGAGTAGTCCAAGAGAAAGAGACAGAGAGACAGAGACAGAGAGAGAATGATAGATCATCATTCTTCATCTGTCTGTTCTTAATGCACTTTGACGTGCCTAAATGCTTCTGTTCATATCTTTAGCTACTGTCTCTGAATATCCTGATCACACCCCATTTGCTTCATTTTTTTTTTTTAATTTGCCATGCCAGCGTTCCATATCCAGTATGTACACTCACCATCCACTTTATTCAAAATGCATGTACACACACAACTGCACATTCATGCAATTATCTAATCAACCAATCAGAATGTGGAAAATTTGTGATCTCAGTGACTTTGACTAGAGCAGGGTTGGTGTTTCCAGAAGGGCTGATTTCCATAGAAACTTCTTATCTCTTGGGATTTTCTCACACAACAGTTTATACAGAATGGTGTGAAAACCACTAACACCATCACCACCACCAACAACAACAACAACAACATCCAGTGAGCGACAGTTCTGTGAGTGGAAACGCCTTGTTGATGTGAGATCTCAGGGTACACTAGCCAGGGGAAGCCATGGTCTAATGGTTAAAGAAGCAGCTTTGGGACTAAAACATTGCTAGTTCAATTCCCTGGACCAGCAGGAATGGCTGAAGTGCCCTTGAGCAAGGCACCTAACTGCCAACTGCTCCCCAGGCTGCTCTGCATATGTTGTAGATCGCTCTGGATAAGATTGTCTGCTAGATGCCATTAACATAATGTAATAGCCAGACTTGTTCGAGCTGAAACTCAAACAACCACTCATTACATCCCTGGTGAGCAGAAAACCATCTCAGAAAGCACATGTTGAACCTTCAGGCAGGTGTGGTCCAACAACAAAAAATCACATCAGGGTCTACTCCCATCAGCCCAGAACAGGAATCTGAGGCTTCAGTGGGTGCATATATGCTAAGACACAAGGTTTATTCTTATCACCGCTTAACAACTTACACATGATATTGAATCAAATCATGCACTATTAATGCTTTCAGTCAATAAAAACACATTTTGGGGACCTTAAGCTTGTACTTTAGCACATCTTTAATGAATTGAGGCCCTGATTTTTAGTGGATAACAAAACTCTGGAACAGGTGAACCATTTCAGATACCTTGGCTCTATTATCTCCAGTGACGGCTCCCTTGACAAGGAAATCAATGTTAGGATCGGCAAAGCGTCTGGCGCGTTGAACTCTCTAAATAACAAATGGAGAAACCACGGGATTACCCTTACCATAAAGGTAAAGATCCTTGAGAGTGGTGTGCTTTTGCTGCTGTTCTATGGCTCCCCCACTTGGGCTCTGAAAAACTGGCATGTACGTCACCTTGAAAGCTTCCAGCATTCCTGTTTGCGGAGAATCCTTAAAGTATGTTGGCAAGATCATGTCACTAATAGGGAACTTCATGCTTGGACTGCCTGTTGTAAGCTTGGTACCCAGGTGAACAGATTGCGCTACTTCGGGCACGTCACTCGGATGGAGACTGCCTGAATCCCTAAATATCTACTGGGCTGGACTCCCTCCCATGGTCACCGCAGCATTGGCTGCCCACGTCTTAGCATTCTGCAAACTATTGCTGCTGACGTCAGGCAACTGTTTGGCGACTACCGCGACATCTCCACAGCCATTCATGCTGCTGTGGACAGAAGTTCGTGGAGACACCTGCTAAGTTCATTAAAACTAGATTGCAAGCAGGCAGACTAAATGTGAAGACCTTACCAAGTACAAGTAAGTACAAGAGGCCCTGATTTCTAACATAACTAATGCAAATTTGCACATCAAATGGGATAAATTGTGTTTGCAGTTTCTGGGTGATTTCCCAAAAATAATTGCTGGTCATGGGCAAGAAAGGGGAAGTAAACAATGTATAAATTAGGTTTGTTCTTCGTAACTGTGGTGAGTTCAGCTTTCTTAGAGACTTCGAAACTGAAACTTGCACATAATATATCTGTGGTGAGATCTATTTAAAACCATCCATCCATTATCTGTAACCGCTTATCCTGTACAGGGTTGCAGGCAAGCTGGAGCCTATCCCAGCTGACTATGGGTGAGAGGCAGGGTACACCCTGGACAAGTTGCTAGATCATCGTAGGTCTATCTAAAACCATTACATGCAATACATTAGGGTTGGTTCAGTACGGTACCAGGCATGCTAGAACAGTAACGGTACTATTTTGGTACCAGTGCAATGAATAAATATTCATACAAACTGATGAAATTAATAACACCAAAAGCTGAATTGTTTAAACACTGCATTAAATGAGTGAAAATACTGACTTCCTGCTTTTGTCTGCTTTTTTGTGTAGAAAGTAGGATTTATAAGTCAGCTAATTTTCTAAACATCTGACTAAGGTTATTTCTATAACTTAATTCTTCTATAATTCATGAATTCATTAATAAGCAGACTAATAAGTTTTAGTTTTAAAACAGCATTTTAAAATGAAAACAATCTCCATCCAGATGAGTGTTTTAGCACCGTATCAGAAATAATCTCTATACTAACATGCCTGAAAACGCATATCGCATGACCACTCACGTACACGAGGCACATGTTCACCAGTATAAACAGCTGATGCTGTTTATTTTCTTCTGGGAAAGGGTCAGGTGATCGGAGTGTGATGAATCATGGAAGAATATGTCATGACTGATAAGACTAAATCAGGAAGCAAACATGGATGTCTGTCTCATCATTTCCAAACATCTCCAAAAAATTCTGGAGTTTTCAAACTAAAATGTGCCCAGCAACATTATGAAAAGTCTCCATTTTAGGGACTCCAGAGTAGTGTGGATGCCAGGCATAAACATATTTTAAAACTAAAACGTATTTATGTGGATGTAAGCTAAGAAGACAAACGGCAGCCTTAGTGTGATCATCACAGCTAGCGCCATGTAAAGTTAGGTCAGCTAAACTTATATTGCAAGCAGACAAGTCTGTTAGCTATATTCAGGACAGGAAATACTGTGAACTAGAAGGGCACTTGAGAGTGCATACCTCTGCCAAGCCACATATTCGGATTTGCATCAAATTCTGTTTAATTGTTTCTTGGCCCATGGCCCACCTTTCCTCAAAATTTCATCAAAATCCATTCATTATGTTTTGAGTTACATTGGGAACGGGCAAAACATACTGGATCCACATACCGTACATATCTGGATTTGCTTCAAAATCTCATCAATCGTTCCTTGGCCTGTGGCTCACCTTTCCTCAAAATTTCATCAAAATCCATTCACTATGTTTTCAGTTACGTTAGAAAAAGGCAAACAAACAAACAAACAGGGGCGAAAACATAATCTCCTCCAACAAAGCTGGTGGAGCTAACCATGGACAAAGTTCAGTACCTATCATTTCACCAATCTTATTTTCAATTTATTTTTGTGATCATCATGTGCACCTTCAGTTCCTTGAATTCTTTGTACAAACTGGGATGTACATGCATCTTATGTTTCACAGGTTAGACGTATTGCCTCCTCTCACCATGCATGACTTGAGACACTGCAAATAGGTGTAGAAAGGGACTCCACCTGTCTACTATCACTTATCTTAAAAGCAAAATATCGCCATATCTCGGCCAGAGAGCCTTGTTTCTTGACCAGTTTCAGCAATCTAATGTCACTGGTTTATTCAGCAGTTGCCGAATCCATAGTGTCTTCCCAAACTTGGCTGGATAACTCAAAGTGGTGTGTCATGATCACTAGTCAGAGGTAGAGCTCTTCCACTGTTAGCGTTAAACTTACATCATGCCCACAAGCTGCTGGCTATGTCTTAAAGGGTGGGCAAAAGGGTGAACTCTTAAAGGCGAATTTCAAAGTATAGTGAAAAAAGCAGTGAACTGCCGTAATGTTAACCACCAAAATTTGTGAAATAATAGTGTTCTGTTTCAAATGTTAAATTTACCGATAACTGGAGCAACCCAACAATGTATATAATACATATAAAAACCATTACATACAATATGAAGTCAAAATAATGTATGCTCTGTTTATATTAAATGCCTTCAAGTCTCACAATATTATTAGGCACATCAGATGAAAATTCAAATATAGTCCAAATTGCTTGAAACTGTTCTCATTGAATTCAGAATTGAATGCAAAACAACATACTTTTTACAAAATTAAAATATGTTCATCTGTTCTTGAGATATTACAAATCAAATATTGAAGAAACGGCTTAATTTTTAGAAAACTGATGTAATATTATGTAGAAGGATAACACGGTCCAAAATGGGCCTTATTAACGAATGAGATCAAATGTTTTTCTTAATAATTTTATTTTTTAAGATATTTACATAGAAATTGGCAGGCACAGAGATGGTTGGATACTGAATACAAAGTTTGAAAAAATAGTAAACACAAATTATGCAAATTGGTATTTAATTAGTATTGATTATGCTAATTAGGTAAAACATTAACTCGGTACACTCTCTTCTTCCAAGTTTCAGCAAATGGCTTTATTTGTGCTATATAAAGCTGATCTTAACTCTCATTTATACATCATAAAGAAGGAAGAATCAATGTTAATAATAAAATATGCATAAATAAGCATTGAATCTCATTCACATCTACCATTCTTTATCAAAATAAAAAAGTAATAAAATATTATTTTTAAAACCCTCTTTGTGCTCTGTAGGCCATTTTATTTCTAAATAAGGCCTAGTAGTGTGTATATTGAAGAATATAAATGATTATTTTGATTAATATTCATAGCTTTCAAGGTGAACCTCAAAAAAACTGCATGAGCTGCATCCAATAAACAATTCCAATTAACTGAGTTGAAATTGACACTTGTGTTTCTGACTTCTGTTCTTTTTAAAACATCATTCCGACCACTAACATCTCAATATTTTTCATCAAAACAACTACAGTTATATTCTAAAATATTTATTTATTTATTTATTTATTTATTTATTTACATGAATCAGTTTGATTTGAAAAAATCAGTAGGTAAAGCTATGGAAACTCCCTTCAAAGTCTCCCGTGGATCATAACATCAAAACTAGCTGATGGAAATTTTTGCTGAATACTTCATCAGAAACAATGACAGCTACAGAACATCCCTATAAAAGTTATCTGATTGATATTCATGAGTAATCCAGTTGGAAACCAATCAGAAGAGAGAGACCCTGACTGCTTTCCCGTGACTCAAAAAGCACCGGCAGTTTCCCGACGTCCCGCGAGCAGAGAGTGTACTCTGTTGTACCAACTTCAACCTGCCATTACTCCCAAAGTACTGAACAGATCTTAACGAGATACATTTCTTTGGAAAGCAGAAATTATAAGCTTTTAATTATAGTAATTGTGATATAAAATATTCAAGAGTTAAGCAATGACAGATTTGGAAACTCAGATGAGTATCTCCATGCACGATTTTCACAGCACAGTGTCTGATATTCCTACTATTATATTTCTCCATTCAGTTGTTTATATAACAAAAAGCTTAAATTTTCATTGGAAGCTGAGTACTTATAAAGTATTATTGAGTAGAATATATATATATATATATATATATATATATATTCTCTCCACATTTACTGGATATGAGTAATCACACGCTGTGATTGGCTACTCTACTACTAGGATATCAGCTCATATACCATGAGTAGAGAAAAACAAAATGGCAGAGCTCATCAAGTCAGATATATCACTCTGTTATCAAGTATTTAAAAGAAACAGAAATAGCTAAAAGAATATAGTTTTTTCCCCTCCAGTATCTCCTGTTCCGCACTCCAGCCCAGTCAGTGGCAATGCAGTTGGTTTAAGTTGGTTTACCAACCGCCAAAAAACCCTAAAGAAGAACATGGCTGACCGTGTTACTGAACCAACTGAGGATGAAATAAAAACTATGTATTAATAAATAATAAAAACTATCTACTCGAAAACAAAACCCCCCAAAATACACAAAAAAGCAATAAAATATGAAATGAAAGTATTTGATGATAAGAATGTAGCTTTTTTATTTTTCAAGAATTATTATTATAGCATTTTTTCACAAATTGCTACTGTCATTTTGCCGGTTTGTTTACATTCTACAGTCGGATGTTTTGTACAAAGTTTTTATTTATTGAATTTGCAAAAATTAAAAATAAAAAAGCTCTGTTTCTCAGAATCCACTGAATGTAGATAGAATAAAACAGTTACTCTACTCAATCCCATCATACATAATTCATATATGACTTGATTTCTTGGAATAACGGTTTTATATATCACACACACACACACACACACACACACATATATTCTCTTTCAGATTTAATTTGATTTGCATTCAATGCTCATAATTTTTTAAAGGAAATTTACTTATTAAGGGATTAGTACTTAGTACAAGTCTTTCTCTTCTTTAGATCATTGTGGCTTTTAAGTTCATGCTACTTTGCTCGTGCCTTCTGTGTTTCCCTCGAAGAGAATTACTCTATATGTACTGTAAGTGTGGAAGAATGTGTGTGTGTTTGTGTGTGTCCCACTTCTCTGCATTACACTAATGGCGTTTGGATCTCACTATGGGAGCAGGGGATGGTAGAAAGCCTCCTAATGAAAAGGTAATGACATGCTGTCTATCGCTGTAATGGCCAATTATCTGTCTCATTTTTTAAACAACACACTCACGCACACACTCTTGTACTTCTGTCTTTGTGGGGATACTCATTCAGTGCGTTTACATGCACATAGAGAGAATCGAATTTCTGCCGTTGCTCGACTGAAATCGAAGTTCAAAATGCCATGTATACACCTTAATTCGGCTGAAATTGAACCGAACTTGATTTCTCGGAATCGAGCTACACGACCTAGGTTATGCGATTTCTGCCGAGCTACTTAGTGCATGTATACCCTATCGAGCTAGTAGTCGAGCTACTTACTGCCCCTTCCGGAAGTGACGAGTGACGAGACCACAAGTGGGAAACACAACAGCCTCGGTCGGCATGACAACAGTAGTAGCGAGCAGCAGAAGAGGTCAGGAGGAACAAACGAAGAAGAGAAAATGGCGATGTAGAGCTCTCTGAAGTGTGGGTGGAGCACAGAGGACGGCAGGACAAAGCTTCTGGTACTAATAGGCTTTTTATTGTCAGACTTTTCAGTTTAACAGCCTACTTTTATTCTTGAGAGAAACACGCGCACACTGTGTTCTAGTCCCGGGATGAGCTTTCCCCTCTGCTCTCCCTCTGCCTCCTTAAATAGGGCGCGGTTACTGGGAAGACACACAAACACAGGTTAATTACCGTCAGGTGTAATGATTCTGCCACTCACCTTCCCTGGCTCCGCCCTCCTGTCACAGACCGGCGCTTGACCACGCCCCCACTGCCACAGGCAAGCAGAAACGTGCACTTCTGGAGCAATGAGGAGACAGAGTTCATGCTCATTCAGCTTAAGGAGTTGAATATATTAAAATTCATGGACGGGAGAAAAACGCGCAATGGAGAACACGGAACTGATAACTTTGTTTACACTCTTGAATAGCTCTTCTTCATGACGACAACCGGAAGTGTACCAACACGATGGGGCGTGTAGCGCCACCTGTGGCTCGGGTGCACAATGCACCTCACACAATAGCCCGATTTCATTGTGTGCATGTACGATTGGATTTCTCTGGCACCCTGCTGGGACCTTCAGCTCGATTACCGACAGCAGCTCGATTTGGATGTGCATGTAAACGTAGTCACTGTCAAAGCATTCATTGCTTCTTACCCTAACCTTAATCATCACAACTAAATGCCTAACCCCATCCCTACCCCTAACCTAAACCTAATTCAAACCTGAACCCTAAAACTAATTCTTAACCCTGAAACAGACCTTTGAAGAAGTGAAAGAATTGAGGATCAGCCAAAATGTCCTCATTTCCCAAAAATGTCCTAACTCTGTTGGTAAGAAATTGATTCCAGTCCTCAATATATAGCAAGTACACACACACACACACAGACAAAAAAAAATTCCAATATTTCATTTCCTTCAATGATGAGATTATTTTCTTTTACCATTTTTCTTTCCTTCAAGCACCGATTCTTGAGGAGAAAGGTCACATGATTAACCTTTTGAGAGCTTTATAATTGTGCCTGCGTTTGTGTGTACACTGACATTTCTCACAATTTTTGCATGTGTACAGTTCAGCACGGAAGACAAACCTCGGCAGTAAAACTCAGCATTAAATTAAATCAGTTAAATATGCAGTTTTAGCATTGTACAAGTGGCAACATACCAAAGTGGGAAGATGGAAAAATTAGTTGCGGCCAGGTTTTGTGTGTGATTTTTCTTTTTTTAAATCAGGTATAAATTAGCACTATACTTTGCTCAAAGCTTTACTAGTGCATCTCAAACAATTTGTTTGAAAATGATTTTTTTTTCATAATTTAATTCAAAAAGGTAAACATTCATCTCATCATCTCTAGCCACTTTATCCTTCTACAGGGTCGCAGGCAAGCTGGAGCCTATCCCAGCTGATTATGGGCGAAAGGCGGGGTACACCCTGGACAAGTCGCCAGGTCATCACAGGGCTGACACATAGACACAGACAACCATTCACACTCACGGTCAATTTAGGGTCACCAGTTAACCTAACCTGCATGTCTTTGGACTGTGGGGGAAACCGGAGCACCCAGAGGAAACCCATGCGGACACGGGGAGAACATGCAAACTCCACACAGAAAGGCCCTCGCCGGCCCCGGGGCTCGAACCCAGGACCTTCTTGCTGTGAGGCGACAGCGCTAACCACTACACCACCATGCCGCCCTGGTAAACATTCATATATTCTATATTCATTACACATAAAGTGAACTATTTCAAGACTTTATTTGCTTTAATTTTGATAATTATGGACTCCTTTACTAAGAATTACTGCATCAGTGTGACATGGCATGGAGGTGATCAGCCTGTGGCACTGCTGAGGTGTTATTGAAGCCCAGGTTGCTTTGATAGCAGCCTTCAGTTCATCTGTATTTTTGGGTCGGCTGTTTCTCATCTTCCTCTTGACAATACCCCAGAGATTCTCTATAGGGTTCAGGTCAGGTGAGTTGGCTGGCCAATCAAGTACAGTAATATCATGGCCAGCAAACCATTTGGTTATAGTTTTGGCACTGTGGGCAGGTGCTATGTCCTGCTGGAGAAGGAAATCAGCATCTTCATCAAGCTTGTCAGCAGACGGAAGCATGAAGTGCTCTAAAATCTCCTGGGAGATGGCTGTGTTGACTTTGGACTTGATAAAACACAGTGGACCAACACCAGCAGATGGCATGGCACCCCAAATCATCACAGACTGTGGAAACTTCACACTGGACTTGGATTGCCTCTCCACTCATCCTCCAGACCCTAGGACCTTGATTTCCAAATGAAAAGCAAAATTTACTTTCATCTGAAAAGAGGACTTTGGACCACCAAGCAACAGTACAGTTCTTTCTCTCCTTTGCCCAGGTAAAACTTCTGACGTGGTCTCTGGTTCAGGAGTGGCTTGATATTAGGAATACAACAGTTATAGCCCCTTTCATGAAGATGGCTGTGTGTGGTGGCTCTTGATGCACTGACACTAGCCTCAGTCCACTCCTTGTGAAGCTCTCCCAAGTTCTTGAATCAACTTTTCTTGACAGTCCTCTCAAGGCTGCGGTCATTCAAGTCAAGTCAAGTCAAGTCAAGTCAACTTTATTGTATGCTATACATGCTCGACATACAGCACAGATGAAATTTCAGTCCTCTCTGACCCACGGTGCAAACAGGCAATGCAATAAATAAAAATAAAAATAAAAATAGAATAATTGAAAAAAACAACAATATAAACAGTATAAACACTCTAGATAGGAACTAGACATACTGTAGACTAAACACTCAGACAAACAATATAAACAGTATAAATAAACAGTATAAACTATACACTCAGATAATACAAACAGTGTAAACACTAGATAAGAACTAGACAAAGACTAAACACTCAAACAGACAATATAAACAGTATAAACACTCTAGATATGAACTAGACGGAGACTAAACACTCATATACATACATGTATACACACACACACACACACACCTAAATTGGTTCAAATAAACAAACAGTCAAGGGCACTTGAGGTATAGCAGGTAAACATGAAATAAGCAGTATAAACAAACTAGCAGCTGTTAAGATGAGGTAGTGTGGAATAGTGCAAATGAGCGAGGTAAAGTGAGATGTGCGGTCCCTGAGTTCAGTGTGTTAATGAACGATGAGATGTATGTGTGTGTGTGTGTGAGAGAATGTGTGTGTTGGGGGAGAAACTGTGAGGATGACATGTCAGATGCTGAAGGGAGGGCAGGGGTGTGTGCAAGCAGAATCTGTGGCAGGGGGCAGAGGGGGGAGGAGGGGCAGAACAGGGAGTTGAGCCTCCTGACTGCCTGGTGAAAGAAACTGTTCTTGAGCCTGCTGGTTTTGGCCCGGAGACTCCGCAGTTTCCTCCCCGATGGCAGCAGACTGAAGAGGCTGTGAGATGGGTGGGTGGGGTCACCTGCAATCCTGATGGCTTTGCGGGTGAGGCGGGAGTTATAAATATGTCGTGTCATCCGCAAACTTAATGAAGAGGTTTGAGTTGGATGTTGGTGTGCAGTCATGGGTCAGCAGAGTGAAGAGCAGGGGTCTTAGCACACATCCTTGGGGGGCCCCCGTGTTCAGTGTGATGGTGCTGGAGGAGTTGCTGGCAACCCGTACAGTCTGTGGTCTCCCCGTCAGGAAGTCCAGCAGCCAGTTGCACAGGGAAGTGTTGAGTCCCAGCTGGTCCAGTTTATGAATGAGCTGTTGAGGAATGATTGTGTTGAATGCTGTCTATGAACAGCATTCTGACATATGAGTCTTTTGTCTCCAGGTGGGTGAGGGCTGAGTGGAGGGCAGTGGAGATGGCGTCATTGGTCGAATGGTTGGACTGATATGCAAACTGGAAAGGGTCCAGGGCGGGGGGAGGCAGACTTGATATGCCTCATGACTAGCCACTCGAAGCACTTCATGAGGATGGGAGTGAGTGCGACAGGGCGGTAGTCATTGAAGCAGGAGGGAGACGGCTTCTTCGGGACCGGGATGATGGTGGTGGTTTTGAGGCATGTGGGGACAACAGCCTGGCTCAACGAGATGTTGAAGATGTCTGTAAAGACATCTGTGAGCTCCTCGGCACAGTCTCTCAGGACACGACCAGGAATGTTATCAGGACCTGGGGCTTTTCCTGTTGCTTGTGCACCTTTTCTAGCCAACCTTTTCAGCAATGATCTTCTTACCTGACCTGGCTTACCCTCCTTGTGGATGGTGTCGATGATCATCTTCTGTACAACTATCAAGTCATTATTATGGTTGTGTGTACTGAACTAGACTGAGAGATACATGGTATTCATACTGGTTTACTCAAACTTGAAATGAAATACTGTAATATTTTGCAATTTTTTTGCACTGTAGGCCATAATTATCAAAATTGAAACAGAAGCATTTTATTTTATGTGTAATGAGTTGAGAATATATTACATTTTCACTTTCTTAAATAACTGATGGAAAATTTTGAACTTTTTCAAGGTATTCTAATTGTTTGAGATGCACTAGTATATCTAGTGTTGCTGGGTGCACAGCTTTCCCACAGAATTTATCTACTTTTGAGCACTGACACCATTTGTATTTCTTGTTATAGGTACTGTTTTTTTTTTTAATGACAAACTGTGCGAGACAAGTTCCTTTTAGGTCCTGGATGAAATAACTATTGAGGAAACTAGGTCTTTGTCAACTGGGCGGTGATGTAGTGGTTAGCACTGTCGCCTCACAGCAAGAAGGTCCTGGGTTCAAGTCCAGTGGCCGACGGGGACCTTTCTGTGTGGAGTTTGCATGTTCTCCCTGTGTCTGTGTGGGTTTCCTCTAGGTGCTCCGGTTTCCCCCACAGCCCAAAGACAGACAGGTTAGATTAATTGGTGGCTCTAAATTGACCGTAGGTGTGAATGTGAATGGTTGTTTGTCTCTATGTGTTAGCCCTGCGATGACCTGGAGACTTGTCCAGGATGTACCCCGCCTCTCGCCCATAGTCAGCTGGGATAGGCTCCAGTTTGCCTGCGACCCTGTACAGGATAAGTGGCTACAGATAATGGATGGATGGAGTGTTATAGAAGCCAGAGTTGGACAAAATAAAAATGGAATAGAATTTAAATGTACACTTTCATACAAAGTAGCTTTTGGACATGGTATTTTCATTAAAACCACTTAGTCCATCTATCCATCCATCCGTTATCTGTAACTGCTTATCCTGTGCAGGGTTGTGGGCAATCTGGAGCCTATCCTAGCTGACTATGGGCGAGAGGCGGGGTACACCCTGGACAAGTCGCCAGGTCATCGCAGGGCTGACACACAGAGACAAATAACCATTCACACTCAAGTTCACACCTACAGTCAATTTAGAGCCACCAATTAACCTAACCTGCATGTCTTTGGACTGTGGGGGGAAACCGGAGCACCCAGAGGAAACCCACACAGACACGGGGAGAACATACAAACTCCATACAGAAAGGCCCCTGTCAGCCACTGGACTCGAATCCAGAACCTTCTTGCTGTGAGGTGACAATGCCAACCACTACACCACCGTGCCACCCTCTGCCACAAAGTTATAAGCGCATAATTATTTAGAATGTTTTTGTATGATGTAGCATTAAGATTTCCCTTCACTTGAGCTCAAGGGTGCATGTATGACAATGCCCCTGTGCCCAAAGCACGGTCCATAAAGACATGGTTTGCCAAGGTTTATGTGGAGGAACCAGAATGGCCTTAACCCAACCTCAACCTTTGGGATGAACTGGAATGCTGACCTTACACCAGACATTCTCAGTTTACATCAGTGTCTGATGTGACTAATTCTCTTTTGGCTGAATGGGCACAAATCCCCACAGCTATACTCCAAAATCTAGTGGAAAGCCTTCGCTGAAAATTAAAGGCTGTTTTAATAGCCAAATCTGTGTTATTGCACATGGTTGTAGAAAGGGCAGGTATAGTGTGATTATGATGTGCAAGTTTGACCTATTTTTGGTTTCAGCCATATAGTGTGTAAGCTCTATTAATGCCCTCTACAGTGCTTCCTTATTTTGCCTCTTTTTTCCCCCTGAGCTTTTTAACATCTCTATTGCTGATCATTTCTATCACTTCATTTTGGCATTTAAACCTCAATTTAGCCTTCATGCTGATGCCATGTAGTAGGTGCAGATTGCATGATAAGCTACAGCCTTAATACATGCTAATTTCTTCTGCACTGCAGGCTCAACTTGTAGCTGCATCAAGTCATGTTTTCCTCTGAGTCTCCTGAAATACATACGTACATACAATACCAGTCAAAAGTTTGGACACACTTACTCATTACTATAAATGTACATCTGACCCTGCATTAGTAAATTAATCCACATTTCTCTTTCATCTATTTTTATTTCCCTCGGCTTCTCTCAATTTCCAAATGCTTTTTTTTCCAGATCATGAATGTTTACAGATGCTCTTGCTGCTAAACTCTCTCGTTCTCTGTGTTTCTTCATGGTCCAGACAGTCTGAATCCATTTAATATCATTTTCATCCTTTTGCATTCAGTTATCAGCATACATCTAAAACTTCCTCTAAATAACTAAATTAAACAGTCAGTGTGCTTCACCTGTTTGTATGTAGATTAAAAGCAAAAAAGATTCACCTTTGCTGAAATTAAATCTCAGGTGTATGGATAATGCAAAATGTAATAAAAGGTAATGGAAACAGATGTGTCAAGGGTGCGTTCCAGTCTCCCAAGTCATCTTTTAATAATATAATTTTGTAACTCTTCAGAATAATCAATGTAACATGCAATTCTTTTCTGAAAGTTACTTAACATTTGTGAAACAGTGATAATAACATACAGTTTAGTGATGTTTTCCATCTTTTCCAATTCTTATTCTGCTCAAAGCAAATTCTAATTCTCAACCATCACTCCGTAAACATAAGTTTCTAAGCAGTGCATGCTGGGAAAGTGATAGTTCTGGCTGTAAGAATGAAGAGTTTAGGATGTGGAAGTGCTTTGGAGCTGGACAGATCAATTTTGATTTGTCAAGATTTGGCTTCAGGTAATAGAGCTCTATCCAGTAAAAGATATGGGAATGGCAGTTAGATATGGGAAAAAGAAAAAGAAACAGAGTTGAGGGTCATCAATACATCAGTGGTCAGAAATAACCTGTGACTCAATAACTATAGCAAAGAACGGTTAAATAATTACTATAAATTAAGTTTAAAATCGTCTTTAAAGCTTATTTGCATATTATATTATATTACTATCCATTTATCACTGAGCAGGAGGTTTTTACTAAGCAGTCAGATATGAAGCTCTCAAAGTAAATAAAGGCCATGGTCATTACAAAGAACATTCCTTCATCCTTATGCTTGGTTCACACATTGGTGTTTCAGCTTTGTGTATGTATAGTGCATTAGGACACGTAGCAGTAAGAAAGGAACGTCACAGCATCGCCAGCTTACCGTATGTAGCTAATACTCTAAGAAAAGTAACACGATCTCCTTGTACGCCAGGGTGCGGCGTATTTTTAAGTTCGCACTTAAAAATCCGTAGCACATACGTAGCAACTTTGATACGTCACACATACGTCATGTGTACACCATAAAAATGAAAGCTACGTCGCAGTGACACAGTGGGAATGTTGCTTGAACACCTATTACACTGTGTGAACACTTTAGTTGACGTGTCTGATGAATGTGGCTCCGGGGCTGGCTGGGTGGGTGCGGCTGATGTCTTCCTTCTTCCCTTGCCCTTCTTGGGTCCTGACTTCTTTGCTGGCATGATGCTTTCTTGACTGTGATGAATGACAACAAATGCAGTGTGGGGCCCCCTTTTATACCCACCTGTGAATGCCGCAGGTATGCAGCAGCAACATCACATGTAAGAATGAAATGCCACGCCAACAAAAGCAACGAAATGGTTACGCCACGGCAATGCATCATATGTCATGCATACGCCTCAGTATGCCATAACTTTACATCCCTTGAACCCCATACAAACCCGAGATATGCCACAGGAACGCCACAGAAACGTCATACATATGCCGTTTACGTCACAGGACTTTAATTTTGGACAAAATACACCTCATTTCTTGGCATTTGACCCACATGCCGCTTACGTGGAAAGATATGAGACAGTGTGATAGTAGCCTTAATAACTGTCTAGTCAGGGTCATGGTGGTTTGAATGAGGCTAGATTGTTTGTACTGTATTTCAAAAAATAAAACCACTTAAATGTGTTGGAAGATATTGCAGTCTGGTACAAACAAAAATAATAATGGAATGCGATGGATTAACAAAAGGGTCCTATTCATATCTCTAATTAAGAACAATTATGAACTTGAGGGATGGAGCTGAGGTTGAGGAGCTGTCAGAACCAGAATTCACACAACAATCCTGATAGTCAGGCCCGCCAACAGGGGGGGACAAACGGGTATGTTGTCCCGGGCCCAGGAATGGGGAGGGCCCAGAATTGGGCTCTCATGCAGTTGCGATTAAATTATTTTATTTCATTTCAAAATGTGTTGATTTGGGGGAGAAATGTGCTATATTTGCATTCAATAAATGATTTCTAGATCCTTTGCCTTTATTGTCTTTGAAAAAGGCGTCAAGAACCCCCTACCACCCCAATGCAAAAATGGTTTGGTCTGACTCTTTGATTAAAGGAACAGTCCACCGTACTTCCATAATGAAATATGCTCTTATCTGAATTGAGACGAGCTGCTCCGTGCCTCTCCGAGCTTTGCGCGACCTCCCAGTCAGTCAGACGCAGTCAGACGCGCTGTCACTCCTGTTAGCAATGTAGCTAGGCTCAGCATGGCCAATGGTATTTTTTGGGGCTGTAGTTAGATGCGACCAAACTCTTCCATGTTTTTCCTGTTTATATAGGTTTATATGACCAGTGACATGCAACAAGTTCAGTTACACAAATTGAAACGTGGCGATTTTCTATGCTATGGAAAGTCCGCAGTATAATGACAGGCGTACTAACACCTTCTGCGCGCTTCGACAGCGCATTGATATCTGAGCTCCGTATCAATGCGCTGCCAAAGCACGCAGAAGGTGTTAGTACGCCTGTCATTATAGTGCGGACTTTCCATAGCATAGAAAATCGCTACGTTTCAATTTGTGTAACGGAACTTGTTTCATGTCACTGGTCATATAAACCTATGTAAACAGGAAAAACGTGGAAGAGTTTGGTCGCATCTAACTACAGCCCCAAAAAATACCATTGGCCATGCTGAGCCTAGCTACATTGCTAACAGGAGTGACAGCGCGTCTGACTGCGTCTGACTGACTGGGAGGTCGCGCAAAGCTCGGAGAGGTACGGAGCAGCTCGTCTCAATTCAGATAAGAGCATATTTCATTATGGAAGTACGGTGGACTGTTCCTTTAAGGGGAAAAAAACGACATCGTTCGATCATAGCGCTTCGACAATCAGCGTGCGTGCCATTTGCCAACATGCACAAGTCAGGAGCACAGAAAAGAAAAGAGAAAAAGAGAGGAAGAAACCAAGAGACTCAGGGGCTCACTGCATAAATATTAAAAAAAAAAGATTCGGATGATGCAGCAGGTACTAGCAAAGGCAGTGGGGCAGCTGAGCCAGGTAAGACACAGCCAACTTTTTCCAGCCCCGTAAAGTAACCCCAACAAACGCACGCGCAGCACGCAATTCATGTTACAAACGAGGGGAGAGCAAGTCACACTGAACACCATATCAAACGCACAGGGCATTGAATCATTTCATAACCACAACGGCTTAAGAATATTGTGTTTCATATATCCGATTGAAGCTAAGAATATTCACATTAGCCCGCAATCATATCCCGCCATTTCTCGAGCGGTGTGTTCTTCTCTGCTTTTCACACTGGACAGTACGCACGCACAATATACTATGTTCGCCCCCAGCCCTGCCCGAAATCCCCCGTCCATCGCTGCTCCTTCAAGAGCACCCCAATCACGTGATTATAGTAGACTATCCACGAGTTTAGGAATACCTTTTTGAATACCTTTTTGAATACCTGTCATTTAAGGGTTGGAGTGAGTAGAAACTGGGATAAGAGAGGTGTGTGTGTGTGTGTGTGTGTGTGTGTGTGTGTGTGTGTGTGTGTGTGTGTGTGGGTTGGCCCGGGGGTGGGGGGGTGGTTGTTAGGGGGGGCCCATTCAGAGCATTTTGTCCCGGGCCCAGCCAAAGCTGTCAGCAGCCCTGCTGATAGTAGTGGCATTTCTACTGTTTTGCTTCACTATTAATTTCTCTTTAAAATGTTCCAATATAGGCCATGCCCACTTTTGTTTTTTGGGTTAATTCAAAAGTGTTTCCTGGATAAGAAATTAGTTTGTGGATGGCACAATGGTGTAGTGGTTAGCACTGTCACCTCACAGCAAGAAGGTTCTGGGTTTGAGTCCAGTGGTCGACCGGGGCCTTTTTGTGTGGAGTTTGCATGTTCTCCCCATGTCTGCGTGGGTTTCCTCTAGGTGCTGTGGTTTCCCCCACAGTCCAAAGGCATGCAGGTTAGGTTAATTGGTGGCTCTAAATTGACCGTAGGTGTGAATTTGAGTGTGAATGGTTGTTTGTCTCTGTGTGTCAGCCCTGCGATGACCTGGCGACTTATCCAGGGTGTACCCCACCTCTCACCCATAGTCAGCTGGGATAGGCTCCAGTTTGCCTGCGACCCTGTACAGAATAAGTGGCTACAGATAATGGATGGATGGATGGATGGATGGATGGATGGATGGCTTCTTACATCTTGGGTTTTTGGTATCTTAGTTTGAAAATTTACATATATAATCAAAAGTATATCACAATGATTTTTTTCACATTAAACAATACTATATACATTTCTTCTTTTGGCTGCTCTCATTAGGGGGTCACCACATCCATCCATTATCTGTAACCGCTTATCCTGTGCAGAGTCGCAGGCAAGCTGGAACCTATCCCAGCTGACTATGGGCAAGAGGCAGGGTACACCCTGGACAAGTCACCAGAACATCTCATGGCTGACATGTAGAGACAGACACCCCACTCACATTCACACCCATGGCCAATTTAGAGCCACCAATTAGCCTAACCTGCATGTCTTTGGACTGTGGGGGAAACCAGAGCACCCGGAGGAAACCCACACAGACATGGGGAGAACATGCAAACTCCACACAGAAAGGCCCCCTGTCGGCCGCTGGGCTTGAATCCAGAACCTTCTTGCTGTGAGGTAACAGTGCTAACCACTACATCACCGTGCCGCCCTGGGTCGTTACAGCAGATCATCCAATTCATGATCCATATATTTGATTTGGCATAGGTTTTACACTGGATGCCCTTCCTGATGCAACCCTCTTCAATCTATCAGTGCTTGGGACCAACACCAAGTATGCACTGGCCTGTCCAACCCCAGTGGTTTGGTATTTTTACCTAATATGCATGTCTTTAAACTGTGGGAGGAAACCAGAGCATCCAGAGGAAACCCACACAGACACGGAGAGAACATGCAAACTCCACACAGAAAGGCCCCTGTCGACTCTGAGGCTCACACCTGGAACCTTCTTGCTGTGAGGCAACAGTGCTAACCACTGCACCACTGTGCCACCCATTTACATTATGTAAATTTTATATCAGTTTTTTTTTTGTGTGTGATCGATGTTCACTTGCAAGCACTTGATACTGATATATGTTTTAATATGTTCATTTATCTTCAGCAACTGCTTTATCTTGGTTAGATTTGTGGTGGAACATTGGGCTGAGAGGCAAAAATAGGGCACCATACTGTACATACAAACATTCACACATACACAGTTATCATCGCCAATCCACTTACTAGTATGTTTGTGGGAGATGGGAGAAAACCAGAGAACCCAGAGGAAACCCATACAAACACAGGGAAAACATGCAAAACTGGGCAGTAACCCAAACTAATGATCGAATCTGGGAACTTTGAGCGGTGATGCAACGATGCGACCCACTGTGTATGTTTATAATTAAGAACGCAATAAAGTGGATTGTTTTACTTAGGCCAAATCCATTTCATCCAGCAGCCATTGGGTTATAACAATGCCAAAAGCATAGCCTGATTGGCTGGCTGATGAGTTGAGTGGATCCATTAGGACTCTGTGGACATGTGTGGAAAATGCAAAGGAAGGCAATTAGTTGAAAATCAATGACTTAAAATAGTCCTTCACTCCCCAGATTCTGTTCCAACATTGTCAACAGCCCAAGGTAGTCAGTCACCTGGAAATTTTTTGGCAACGAAAGAATTTCTGGACCAAAAAGCTCAGTGTTGGCACAGTGATGCAGCTCCTACTACCTCAGCCAGATTAAAGCTAGGCTGTTTCCAGCGTGTTTATAGTGAAATAAACAAGTTTATTTGGAATGGTCTGTTTGTATTCAGTGCACCCTGTGTAAGTTTGTTGTACTGAATATATTTTAACATATGCTGAGAGACAGGATTCATTCATGCAGCCCATCCTTTTATATATACAATGCCAAGCACTTCAGTTCAGAATCTCAATGAGAGAGGACAGGAGTTTGCAATCCAACTGTTCTTTATGCAGATTTTGTAAACCATGAATAAAAAAAAAAGCATGTAAATATTGCACACAAGTTATTTCTCTTGACTAAGGTGTTAAACTTTAAAGTCAGCCTGTGGATTAAGAAAAGATGCACTGAAGAATGATACCACTGATGACACAGATATATTCTCATCCATACATCATCACCATATGATCATCATATTAGTCTTTTTGTATTTTTCATTTTTAAATTGTCTCTTGCTTTTTTCATATTACATTTGACAGGAAAAAAATTCCCTACTCCAGTCTGCATTTTCTATCCCTATTTTTTTTTTTTTCAGGTTGAAGAGAGCTGAAGGTGCTGAAAGGAACATTGCAAACAAGCATAATTTTAAATATCATCTCAATCCATGTCAATGTCAGGAACTGGTAGTGGAGGTGAATGCAAGTGCAGATGATTTACTGTGGAAAGTAAAGCCAAAACAAACAAAACAGTGAAATGTGAAAAAGTGAATGGCTACGAGGAGGCAAGAGCCATTCAGAGATGACACACATGCCAACAAACAACTTCAACAAAAGCTTTTGTTCAATAGTGTTTAATAGTGTTAGCTTTTGTTTAATTCTATTTTAATAGTAGTGCTAAAAAGCCATAATGAGAGTGATTAGGGAACAGGTGACAAGATCATGTGAGATGATGGGACTGATACGTAGTTCTGCATAGTTCTGTGCCTTTTGGCACCACCATAACGTTCAAATATTAGCATAGCGCAAATTTTTCAAGAAAAAGGTCTTTAATTAGGACCATCCATTATCTATACCGCTTATCCATCAGGGTCATGGGGGAATCTGGAGCCAATCAACTTGCCGGTCAATCACAGGGCCAATACAGAGATGAACAACCATTCACACTTACATTCACACCTAGAGTACCCAGTTGATCGAATCAGAATGTCTTTGCATTGTGGGAGGAAACCAGACCACCCAGAGGGAACCCACACAGGCACAGGGAGAACACGCAAACTCCACACAAGAAGACCCCATTCAGCCACAAGGTTCGGAGAAAAAAAAAATTAGAACGCATGTACCCATAGGGTACCTATTTTTTTTTCAGGATATCTTCCTTCATATTCATCATAAGTGCTACCGGCCGAGGTTTGTTTTGGCTGGCAACACTTGTTAATTTCTCAATAACTGCATAATTTAGGTTATATTCTTTCTTCAACTCAATTTTTATTCAACCTCTTTCTCATGCTTCATCTTTTTTTTAAAGTCTCACTCCCATCTATTTCTGTTTCCTCATCTTGATCTCCATCCCTGTCTCCTTGATCCCGCTCTCATTGTTCTCTCGGTGTACAGTTCTGCGTAGAACTTTTTTCCTGGTGTATGCATGAAATGACACCATTTGGCCTTCATGAGGCTTTGATCTGACAAAGCTGGAGGACAGAGCCAGAGATGATCAGCTAATATGCATGGAGCATGACATACTGGGGGGTTTTACAGAACAACAGTCCCTCTTAGTGATCTCTGAATGTCTAAATTTACTACAGTCTTCCTCTGATCACAATAGGAGAGTATAGCCCTGTTTCACTGCCTAGCATGGTGCCTTCTCTCTCTCTCTCTCTCTCTCTCTCTCTCTCTGTCTGTCTCTCTCAGGCTTGTAGTACTCAAGTCCAGAACTTGTGCCCTAATTTTAAGGACTCATGACTTGACTTGGACTTGAGCACTGATGACTCGGACTTGGATTCGGACTTGTGCATCAACTGCATTAGGACTCGTAAATTGGAGATGAGGACTCTGATTTTTTTCTTTATTTTTTGTCACATACCATAATAATTTGACATACAGTGGTGCTTGAAAGTTTGTGAACCCTTTAGAATTTTCTATTTAATATGACCTAAAACATCATCAGATTTTCACACAAGTCCAAAAAGTAGATAAAGAGAACCCAGTTAAACAAATGAGACAAAAATATTATACGTGGTCATTTATTTATTGAGGAAAATGATCCAATATTACATATCTGTGAGTGGCAAAAGTATGTGAACCTTTGCTTTCAGTATCTGGTGTGACCCCCTTGTGCAGCAATAACTGCAACTAAACGTTTCCGGTAACTGTTGATCAGTCCTGCACACCGGCTTGGAGGAATTTTAGCCAATTCCTCCATACAGAACAGCTTCAACTCTGGGATGTTGGTGGGTTTCCTCGCATGAACTGCTCGCTTCAGGTCCTTCCACAACATTTCAATTGGATTAAGGTCAGGGCTTTGACTTGGCCATTCCAAAACATTAACTTTATTCTTCTTTAACCATTCTTTGGTAGAATGACTTGTGTGCTTAGGGTCATTGTCTTGCTGCATGACCCACCTTCTCTTGAGATTCAGTTCATGGACAGATGTCCTGATATTTTCCTTTAGAATTTGCTGGTATAATTCAGAACTCATTGTTCCATCAATGATGGCAAGCCGTCCTGGCCCAGATTCAGCAAAACAGACCCAAACCATGATACTACCACCACCATGTTTCACAGATGGGATAAGGTTCTTATGCTGGAATGCAGTGTTTTCCTTTCTCCAAACATAACGTTTCTCACTGAAACCAAAAAGTTCTATTTGGTCTCATCCGTCCACAAAAAATTTTTCCAATAGTCTTCTGGCTTGTCCACATGATCTTTAGCAAACTGCAGACAAGCAGCAATGTTCTTTTTGGAGAGCAGTGGCTTTCTCCTTGCAACCCTGCCATGCACACCATTGTTGTTCAGTGTTCTCCTGATGGTGGACTCATGAACATTAACATTAGCCAATGTGAGAGAGACCTTCAGTAGCTTAGAAGTTACCCTGGGGTCCTTTGTGACCTCACCGACTATTACATGCCTTGCTCTTGGTCGACCACTCCTGGGGAGGGTAACAATGGTCTTGAATTTCTTCCATTTGTACGCAACCTGTCTGACTGTGGATTGGTGGAACCCAAACTCTTTAGAGATGGTTTTGTAACCTTTTCCAGCCTGATGAGCATCAACAATGCTTTTTCTGAGGTCCTCAGAAATCTCCTTTGTTCATGCCATGATACACTTCCACAAACATGTGTTGTGAAGATCAGACTTTGATAGATCCCTGTTCTTTAAATAAAACAGAGTGCCCACTCACACCTGACTGTCATCCCACTGATTGAAAACACCTGACTCTAATTTCACCTTCAAATTAACTGCTAATCCTAGAGGTTCACATACTTTTGCCACTCACAGATATGGTATGTAATATTGGATCACTGTCCTCAATAAATAAATGACCAAGTATAATATTTTTGTCTCATTTGTTTAATTTGGTTCTCTTTATCTACTTTAGGACTTGTGTGAAACTCTGATGATGTTTTAGGTCATATTTATCCAGAAATATAGAAAATTCTAAAGGGTTCACAAACTTTCAAGTAAGATATTTATATCTACATTAATTTTTGTACTAATTTCGTGTAAGAGTGTCACACCTGCGCATCTTGGCGCGTGCTTCAGATAGATTCTCAGGCACGCTCTCGACAGCGCGTGTACCAAGCAGACTCGCACATGCGCACCATAAATGACCTGTACTGTACCTGCACAGGATTAAAGGAATACTCCGGAGTCTTTCTAGGTCTATTTTCGCATTATTGGGAGTGCATACGTTGAGTTGCTACCACAATCACATCAGTCGGATGTGTTTTGAGAAATTTTGTTTTTTTGCGATTTCAACCGGAAAGCGCTAACACGGCAGTGCGCAGGGCATGTCTTTTTGCCGATACAAAACGCTAGTTTTAAAACCATTGCAAAGCTCAAAACAACATGACAGTTCTGTGGAAGTGAGTAGAGGGTTCCTACAAAGAAAACGAAGTGTCCCTAGCTCTGCAAGTTCACGGACAGAGTGTGTAGAAGATTAAATACAAAGCCAGTGACCTTACCTGAAGTTGTTCTTGTCCAGACGCCATCTTCAGGGGAAAGTCCGTAAAAGTTGACTTTCCCCTGAAGATGGCGTCTGGACAAGAACAACTTCAGGTAAGGTCACTGGCTTTGCACACTTCGTTTTGCAACTCAACGTATGCACTCCCAATAATGCGAAAATAGACCTAGAAAGCATTTCACTCTGGAGTATTCCTTTAAGGCACAACAGGGCTCGAAATTCGCGGTGGTCCGGTCGCCCGAGGCGACTTAATTTGTCATTTGGCGGGTAATTCCTGTCACTAGGCAGCCCGGCTGGCTAGTTGAAAATAAAAAATATATAAGAAGCGAAGATTCAGACTAGGGCTGTGCGATATATCGAATATACTCGATATATCTCCGAAAATTCTGCGTGAGATACATATAATTATTATATCGTAACTATCGAGTATTTTATGGTCATCTGCCGACTTGCATTTTTTTCGTATTTGTTGCGTTTGTTTAAAACCTTTTCCGGTGGTTTTCTCCCTGTCCCTCAGGCAGTAACGTGAGAGGCTGCCTAAGGGTAAAAAAAACAATAACGTCACGCACTCACCAATCAATCCCGGGCAACATCTAGGTGCTGAAAGGAACTTGCGGGCAGTGTTGCCAGATTGGGTGGTGTCCCTCCCAGTTGGCGGTTTTAAGTGCATTTTGGTGGATTTTGAACATATTTTGGGCTGGAAAATGTCAGCAGTATCTGGCAACACTGCTTGCGGGAAGATTTTCTAGTTTCGGTTTCTGGTTTCTAGTCAGCGCTGACTCAGTTCGTGCAATCACTGGTGTTGCATAGGCTACCGTGTAAGCTCTGTCAATTTCAGTGACAAATTAAAAATGGAAGTGGACGAATTGGTTCTTAAAAGAACTAGTAAGGGGTCAGTCATCTGGCATTTTTTGGGATATCGCGAGGAGGACATGGAACAGCAAATGCCAATTTGTAAAGTGTGCAAAAAAAAAGTATCAAAATACTCGGGTCTTGAAATAAATGCACATTAGTCATGAACAATGGTAACTACTCTCTTTTGTGTTATTTTTGACAGAAGTAAAATTCATACATGAACGAATTTTGGCGAGTTGATTTTCTGTTTGGCTAGTTACTTTGGAAGGTAACTAGTCCGGCTGGCTGGTGAAAAAAATATATGAATTTCAAGCCCTGCACAATCAGCGCGCCTATATAAAAACTGTGAAAACACACTTACTTTCCGAAGTATTGAGTTGTGTTGCTGACACATTACCGAGCCTTATTTCCTTGTTTGGTTTCCTGATCCCTGATTTCCTCTTTCTCATCTTTGATTCTGCTGAGTCTACGATAGTCTGTTTGTGCCTCGCTCGACCTATTGCCTGTTTCACTGTTTTATGATTTTGTCTGCTGTTCTGGATTGTTTACTCGTCTTCACTTGTATTAATAAACACACCTTCTGCACTCACATCCGTCTCCCAACCATCTCTGACAGAATACTTCACACTCCCTGACAAAGAGAATGCACATTCACCTGTTCATACGTCATGTTCAGGAACAAACTAATGTTAATGGCGCTGAAACAGCCACCGTCAAATGGTGCAGTTGGAGTCTTGTCCTCGGACTCAACTCAGATCAATCGTGGACTCAACTCGGACTCGACTTGAAATTCTTTTTAATGACTCGGACTTGACTCGGACTTGAACACTGGGGACTCGAGACTGGACTCAGACTCAAGGTTTTGTTACTCGACTACAATACTGCTCTCTCTCTTGCTCTCTCTCCTCATCTCTCTTTATTTCTCTCACTGGTATATGCTGAAAGATGTTGTTGGTAAATGACAGAATATCCAAAGCATTGAAAAGAATAATGCCTCACATCCTAGATGTGTGTGTTAGTTTGGAAAAGTGAGTAGGTAATTGGATTTAATTGGTTATATTTATTTAAGATGTGAATTTAAATTATAGTTGTAAGAATAGCTTTAATAGGGAGTACTTTTACCTGGAAAAAGACAAACGACTTCTACTATTACCACTACTATTTCTACTACTAATAATAATATGACAACTACTATTAGTAGTACTACCATTGCTATTTCTACTACTACCACTACTACTACTACTACTACTACTACTAAGGCCATGGCAGTGTATCTTTATGTAGGAAGTGACTGATAAATTAACCAATTTTGATTTATAGTGGGAGGGACCAAAAATTTATCACTCTCGGCCTGCTCGAAGGCCAATGTGAGCTTAACCGCGAGTGGACGCCGTCAGTGCAGCAGTGAAGTCACCTTCCAGCTGGTGTAGCGTTCATCAGTAGTGTTAGTGAATGCTAATAAAGCAGTCAAACCAGTGCTATCGAGAGCAAGTAGCACAGGCTAACAAATGAGAAACTAAGATTTCTGTCTCCAGATTCTTCTTCCACGCTGCATGCTCGCCACAGTATTTTTGACTCAGACTTAAGTATTCATTTCCATATGTAATTTACTTAGTTTTAAAATCAACATTGACAACAACACACAGTGGAGCGACCTGGCAGCCTATCCATTGCAAAATCCTTTGCCCTGTTGCTTTTTTGCTGTGTCTGGCTAAATTTTGGCTGAGTTGAAGTCCCAGCTCGAATAGTAATGGTTCACCACTACTACCGCGACTATTACTGTTACACTCTACAAAGTGATTAAGGATGTATGTAGCTTTTACATATTGATATAATGTCCATGTCCATCTGAAAACCCCACATTAATTTCTGCTCAATTCTGCAGTGACACAAGTGAATGATCAATGATTTTTCAGTGAACAACAACAGGGTCCAAAAGTCAACTTCTGATAAAAGTCCAAAGTTGGGTACGATAACACATAGAAGACTGTACAGATTATGGAAATATCAGGTGTTAGTCATTATTTTGATCTTGTCTCTCCCTACTTTGCATTGCAGCTTCCATGGCAACAGCATCAAGTACTTACAGTCAGCTCCAGAATTATTGGCACCCTTGGGAAAGAGTTAAAAAAAAGGCATAGGATGTCTTTGAGGTTATTTAGCGTAAATTCACAATACAAATGTGAGACAAATCGATGTTTCAGGAATAGTAAATCAAAAACACAACAGCAAATCAAAAAATGAAACAATAAAGCAAAAAAAGTCACAACAGGAAAAAAAAACAGTCAGAAAATTTCTCTTAGTCCTATTTGTAGCTAAAGAGAATGTGATGTTCAGTAAGGACTTCGTCCTTCCATTTTGACTTAATGTTGATGTGTTTCAGTTGTATTTTTATGGCCCGAGCACCGTTCGGTGTGAGACCCTATTGTTTTTCGAATGATTATTATTATTATTATTATTATTATTATTATTATTATTATTATTCTGCCACGTTTGGCCTTATTTGAGGCATTTCCCATGCACAAAAACTCATGAAATTTGATACACACATCAGTCATTGTCATCGCTACTCAGCCACAGACTTTTGGCCCCGGGCATGGCCCAGGGACTTCATAGCACCCCTTTTTCCATTTCCCATTGAAATGAATGGGTAGAACTTTGATGTGATGATGTCATAAGGCCATTTGGAGTGAAATTACACATGGTCATTTTTAACGTACTCCTTCTAGACGGTTCATCAAATTCATGTCAAACTTGGCAAACATGATGCCAAGATATTGCTGAAGTTGAATTGCTAAGGGATTTTTGATATGTTGTAATATGTTGAAATAATATAACATATAATATGCCAAGATATTGCTGAATGTTGAACTTGATATCTTGTAATATGATTCTGATGCATTGGTTCGTTTGCATGTGTGAACGCGGACCACACGCAGTCTGTATGCTACAATGTAACAATTTTACTGCTTGGTGCGGACCAAATAATCGAACACACACACACACACACACAATAATAGTGACCTATCATTGTGCATTTTGTTGCAGACAAAATACACAATGATTTTTGATAATAATATAACATATAATATGCCAAGATATTGCTGAATGTTGAACTTGATATCTTGTAATATGATTCTGATTCTGATGCATTGGTTCGTTTGCATGTGTGAACGCGGACCACACGCAGTCTTCATGCTACAATGTAACAATTTTACTGCCTGGTGCGGACCAAATAATCGAACACACACACACACACACACACACACACACACACACACACACACACACACACACAATAATAGTGACCTTCTATCATTGTGCATTTTGTTGCAGACAAAATGCACAATGATTTTTGATATATTGTAATATGTTGAAATATTATAACATATAATATGCCAAGATATTACTGAATGTTGAATTTGATATCTGTAGGATATTGCTGAATGTTGAACTCGATATCTTGTGATTCTGATACTTTTTAGCCATTATGGGCCTGTCTGATGAACATTTGATGAATATATGACATGTGACTGTTTTGTTGGGTGGCGGGATGTCCTGGGTTGCGGAACCACACGTGCGAGGGCCCGTCAAGGACGCTCGTGGCTTTAATTGGTTTTGTTATTGTTTTTTCTGATTGCTGTTCTGTTTTTGAATTGTTATAAATGAATTACTTTCATAAGAAATTGAGTACGCTATATTCACAGTCCAGACACATGATTTAAAAAATGCAAAACACTCGAGTAAAATACAAGAGAGAAGCCTTTATTTGTCACCCATACACTCAAGCACACAGTGAAATTTAACCACTGCATTTAACCCATCTGAAGCAGTGAGCACACACACACAGAGCAGTGGGCAGCTATAGTACTGTACAGTAACCAGGGAGCAGTTGTGGGTTAGATGCCTTGCTCAAGGGCACTTCAGCCCAAGGCCGCCCCATATTAACCTAACCGCATGTCTTTGAACTGTGGGGGAAACCGGAGCACCCAGAGGAAACCCATGCAGACACGGGGAGAACATGCAAACTCCACACAGAAAGGCCCCTTTCAGCCTCTGGGCTTGATCCCAGAACCTTCTTGCTGTGAGGCGACAGTGCTAACCACTACACCACTGTGCCACTACACTTGTGGCTTATATCACTCAAACACACGCACACAAAATCAAATTTACAAAGAAAAAGAATCTACATTCTTTTTTCTTTCTTCCTGCCTTTTTTTTTGGGGGGGGGTAGTTTGCTGTTTTACTCTACTCCATGCAGGATCTCCTTAACCTCTTTTGTTACTCCTAGTATTTTCAATATCTGTCCCCTTACACACTCGATGGAAGTGCTACCTACCCTCTTCTACATACATGAGAAATCGCAATTTACTGGATTACAGAAGATTACAATTTATTGGTCACAGACACCATTATATCATTTTTAGTCTATATGTCAGCTGCAGGGCGGCACGGTGGTGTAGTGGTT
The DNA here is from genome assembly GCF_027579695.1 of Neoarius graeffei. Taxonomy (NCBI): domain Eukaryota; kingdom Metazoa; phylum Chordata; class Actinopteri; order Siluriformes; family Ariidae; genus Neoarius; species Neoarius graeffei. The sequence goes on from NC_083580.1 coordinate 16,963,493, forward strand.
AGCGCTGTCGCCTCACAGCAAGAAGGTCCTGGGTTCGAGCCCCGGGGCCGGCGAGGGCCTTTCTGTGTGGAGTTTGCATGTTCTCCCCGTGTCCGCGTGGGTTTCCTCCGGGTGCTCCGGTTTCCCCCACAGTCCAAAGACATGCAGGTTAGGTTAACTGGTGACTCTAAATTGACCGTAGGTGTGAATGTGAGTGTGAATGGTTGTCTGTGTCTATGTGTCAGCCCTGTGATGACCTGGCGACTTATCCAGGGTGTACCCCGCCTTTCGCCCGTAGTCAGCTGGGATAGGCTCCAGCTTGCCTGTGACCCTGTAGAAGGATAAAGCGGCTAGAGATAATGAGATGAGAATGAGATGTCAGCTGCAAACATATGTTCTTCATCTTTAAGAAAATACATTTATGCCTGCAGTTCAAATTAAGACTGATAGTTTTTGCAGTGCAGTTTATGATAAAGGGAGCTCATAGTCAGGACGTGATTTGAAAGTTGGCTGTTGGGTTTGATTCATACAGTGTGGCTCTTTAATTACAAGACGTTTTTACAATCACACAGACATTCAGTTGGATGCATAGAAATACATCAACTATTTTTTTGTGGTATGGTGATCCAAAGTATTCTCAACATATGCTTATCTTTTCTTTTTATTCCATTTCATTTCTTTTTTTTTACTTTTTAATGTTGTTTCTTTAAAGGTCGACTGCCTTTCAGATTTTTCAAATGTAGGTTATAAAAATAATTTTCCCTGACACCCAATTATTTTTGTTTAGCTACTGAAAGCTGAATTCGAATTAGGACTGAAGGCTACTGAATTCAAATCACAGACTTCCAATTTTATTATTATTATTATTATTTTTCCCCGAGTAGAACAATTAATGAGTTTAGAGCCACGTGGCCCTAAATTCTCTGCTATTTTTTCTTGCTTCACCATGATGCAATACAAGATATTACATCATGCACCACGTGGTGGGCTTTCCCCATTCGTGCAAGGCATTGTGGGATACAAATTTGAAACAGGAAAGAAAAATAGAGGACGCGAATGAAACGTGAAAGACAGACTAGAATAATGGAAAGTGAGAAGAAAAGACATTACGTTGCGAAGGAAAGGAAACGCAGGACCAAACTAATAAATATCGGTGGTCAAGCATCTCGGTGTGACCAGCTGTTTGTTTAGCAACAGAATAATGTAACTGTCAGTGCATGGTCAAGGTAAACCTGTAGATGGCAGTAATGCAACACTGGATTCCAGTTGCCATAAAACCCAGAAGATGAAGAAAAAGAAGAAGACAAAGGTAAGCGTGCGCACACGGACTTCCTCTGTCTGCTTGACTGCGTGAAGTGAGTGATTTCATGCACATTATTTGCTAGGGAATCCCCTCAAATTAAAAAACTTCCCAGCTACAGAATGGCCTTTTTTTTTTTTTTTTTAGATATTACAGAAATAAACATATATCACAATGACCAAATTTCAGAGGGAACTAAACTTCACCAATTTTATGAAATCAAAAGGCCGTCTAGCTTTAAGGCATCTCATCACTCTTTTGCCAACAAAATGATTCACACTGAGGAATAATGACTAAAAAAGAGCACAGATGTTTTGTCATATAACAGTCAGATGACTGCTCAGTAATCTCATGATGAATAAGAGGTAGTTGTATTGATCTTGGTCTTGAGTATGGTGCTTATGATTTGCCTACATTTCCAACACGGGCGATTGCTCTGAGACAACGAGGGAGGCTCAGCCTCCTCTAAAAATGACGAACATTGTGTAGGATGAATTGTGCTAGGCTTATGTTATAGCCGACCTTATAACATTGCTATTTCAGATCCAGAATCATAGAAATATATGTGCTCAACCCAACTACAGTGCGAAATCATTCCGTTATAACTTTCCCCAGTTCACCTAATGTGCGCGTGAGTTTTTCCCCCTCGTGACAGCGCGAGCAGCGCAGCCTCAGTGGATTGGGAGCTATGTGCTTGTCAATCTCAAAATGCAAGACGATTATTGGACAAATACTGCGAAAATGCCCGCCCATGGAGTCTCACGGACTCCCAGCCTCAATGGACTTCAACAGCATTTGGGAGCTCTGCGCTTTTCAATCTCAAAATGCAAGACGATTATTGGACAAATACTGCGAAAACGCCCGCCCACGGACTCCGAGCCTCACATGGGAGGGACATGGCAGTTTCCGCGAGGAGACTGGTGATTGGTGAAAGCGGCTGGATATTTTCTTTGATTGACAGTTCGTTTCAACTATAGACAGGCAGCGGACAGTGTTGCCAGATTGGTCGATTTCCCTCCCAATTGGGCGGTTTTAAGTGCATTTTGGCGGGTTTTGAACATATTTTGGGCTGGATAACGTCAACAGTATCTGGCAACATCAGTTCAATCCCATGCGGATTCGCAAGTGCTGTGGTGTATTGTAAGAGATCGGCTTACATTTCGATTTCATTCATTACATACAGTTTCTACCAGCTTTTTTAGTTTGTATATATTTTCATTGTAAATAAAGTGTAAATATAGTGTTTATAAGTTTGCTATCTTAGTTCCAGAAATGTCGTTTGAGTGACTGAACTTGAACTTGAGGGGGCTAGTCAGCTAGCAAGAAAGCTGTGCACGGATGCCAAGCATTGCTGATTTAATTTTGGCGAAGCCATTTGCCAGTCTTCCTTTCAAGGAAAAAATTAAAATTAAAGAGCAGGGTAGACCAACGCCTCAAATTGACTTGGTGAAAAAGGTAGGGAATAATACTCGTTCCTTTCAGCTCTCCTGGTACGAGAAAGTGAATTGGCTAACAGCAAGTGACCCACATCAACAACAGTAAATAGGCTACTTTAGTAATATGTCATGGATGGACCAAAAATATAGAATCTATTTAAAATGTTTATGCTGAGTATATTATATTGGAATATATATTTTTCTGGATATGAATTAAACACCACTACAATTTGGAAAACATTTTTAAACAAAAACACAGCCGAGGTCAATTTTTAAACAACATGCCACAATTTTAAAATATAAAATGTTAAAATATAAACACCCCCCCAACACCACCATCATGTATATGGACAGTAGGCTAATGGGCCAAAAGAACCTGTTATTTCACAGTTTGTGACGCTGCCAACAATCAGCCAGATCAGAGGCAAGAGTATGGGCAAAATTGATGTTTTTTCTTTTAAAATCTGGAAATATTGTAACCGACCAGCCTCCCCTGTTTGAAAGACTACCAGCCGCCACTGATTTCCAACATATTCCTACATTTGCAAATCTATTTAATTTTGTTTTTTATTAAACCTTGGATAAATTGTCAGAAGAAGAAGAAGAAGAAGAAGCCATAACCATATGGCCACAAAACAAGGAGAAAAATAAAATTTACAATGTGTGGCAATACTGTTGAACACATATAATGCATGCTAACATTGTGGCTCAAATGAATTTTTATATAATGTTTTTGGACAGATGTAATCACCATTACATGAATGATGTGACTACTTTATTTAGCTGTGGGCAGTTTGTGGTTGCATACTGCATATGAGGGTAATTGATTTTTCCCCATATTCCATTAAACCTTTTCATCATTGTGGTAAAATAATCAATAACATATGGAGGGTGAGAGAAAGAGAGAGATGCTGAGCAGAGGTTTTGTCATCAGTTTGGGAACATGTACAGTGTACAATAGTCTGAGCAGAAGGCAGACCAGATGCTGGTGAAATGTATCCGTCACAGTTAGAGGTGGAATATAGAGCTGCATTTTAATAATGTGTGTCTCACTGCGCACATCTGAAAGGGTTTATGAACTTCAAAGTTCACTACCAAAAATGCTTTTTTATTCCAACAGCAAAAGAAAATCCAAAATAGGCTGAATTGTCGGACCTTATTAATCTTGACTGTAGTTACTGAAGTCAAGTTGTGATTGAAGTGTTGACCTTCAGTTTTAATTCAAGGGGTTAACAAAAACATACCACTAACCATTTAGGAATTACGGCCATTTATTACATAGTCAGTCCATTTTCACAGGCTCAAAAAAAATTGGACAATGGACTGCTAAGTAGTTTCATAGCCAGGTCTGACCTATCAGGTGAGCTTTAGTAGTAAAATAATTCCAGTAGGCATATCAGGTGAAAATTCAAATTCAATCCAAATTGCTTGAAACTGGTCTCATTGAATGCAAAATTGAATGAACAACACACTTTTTACAGAATTTAAATATGTTAATCCGTTCTTGAGACATTCCAAATCAAAGATTGAAAAAACAACTTAATTTTTAGAAAACTGTCATAATATTCTGTATTAGGATAACATGGGGGCGGCACAGTGGTGTAGTGGTTAGCGCTGTCGCCTCACAGCAAGAAGGTCCGGGTTCGAGCCCCGTGGCCGGCGAGGGCCTTTCTGTGCGGAGTTTGCATGTTCTCCCCGTGTCCGCGTGGGTTTCCTCCGGGTGCTCCGGTTTCCCCCACAGTCCAAAGACATGCAGGTTAGGTTAACTGGTGACTCTAAATTGACCATAGGTGTGAATGTGAGTGTGAATGGTTGTCTGTGTCTATGTGTCAGCCCTGTGATGACCTGGCGACTTGTCCAGGGTGTACCCTGCCTTTCGCCCGTAGTCAGCTGGGATAGGCTCCAGCTTGCCTGCGACCCTGTAGAACAGGATAAAGCGGCTACAGATAATGAGATGAGAGGATAACATGGTCCAAAATGGGCCTCATTAACAAATGAGATCAAATGTTTTTTTCTTCATAACTTTTCTATTTTTCAGTATATTTACATGGAAATTGGCAGGCACATAGATGGTTGTATACTGAATACAAAGTTTGAAAAATTAGTAAAAACAAATTATACAAATTAGTATTTAATTTGTGTTAATTATGCTAATTAGGTAAAATGTTAAATCGGTCAATTCAATAAAAAAAGGGAATAAAAGATTATTTCTAATAGTCTCTTTGTGCTCTGTAAGCCTTTGTATTTCTCAATATAAATAATAATATTCACAGCTTTCAAGGCTAACCTCCAAAAACCTGTGTGATCCACATCCAATAAACAATCCCAATTAATTTAAATGAAATTGATACTTGCGTTTCTGACTTTTGTTTTTTTTAAATATCATTCCTACCACTAAGATCTCAATATTTTTAATCAAAACAACTACAGTTATATTTTAAAATAGTTATTTATTTACATGAATCAGTTTGATTTGAAAAAAAAAAGTAGGTAAAGCTATGAAAACTCACTTCAAAGTCTCCTGTGGATCATGACATCAGAAACTAGCTGATGGAAAATTTTGCTGAATACTTCATCAGAAACAGTGAGAGCAAGAGAACATCCCGATAAAAATTATCTGACTGATATTCATGAGTAATCCAGTCAGAAACCAATCAGAAGAGAGAGAGCCTGACCACTTTCCCGTGACTCAAAAAGCACCGGCAGTTTCCCGACTTTCCACGAACAGAGAGTGTCCTCTGTTGTACTAAATTCAACCTGCTCTTACTCCCCAAGTACTGAACAGATCTTAACAACATAAATTTCTTTGGAAAGCAGAAATTATAAGCTTTTTAATGATAGTATTCAAGACAGAAAATATTCAAGAGTTAAGCAATGACAGATTTGGAAACTTAGATGAGTGTCTGCATGCACAATTTTCACAGCATGGCCAACGAGCATCTGATATGCTTAGTTACAGTGGCTCATAAGTGCAAAACACATTAATGCAACAGCAACTCTGGAAATGCAGCAATAAAACCAAAAATATAACAAAACAACAACAACAACAACAACAGCAAAAAACAATCATATTAGTAAACAAGTGTTTCCAGGCAAAACAAACCTCGCCTGGTGGCACTTATGATGAATATGAAGGAAGATATTGTGAAAAAACGATTTTGACCTTTTTGGTGACCTTGACCTTGTGTGTGAACATACTTGGCCAGTAAACATGGTTTTGATTTCGATTATCTGCTGCTCTCAGCCAATGAGAACACACCGTACTGCACGATTATTACACGCCTATGTTTTTACAGCATGATGACATAGTAGTTATCGCCTCTATATGAAGCAGTAGCCACAAAAACTTTGACCTTGACCGGAAGACCCCCAAAATGTTGGAGATTCTATTTGAAACCAATGCCCATCTATCCTGAAAGTTTCAGGAAGTCCAGCCGTTTTCCCGTAACATCATTAACAAAAATACAAAAAGAAAAAAGAAACAAAGAAACAAACAAACCCCTGCCGAAAACAATACCTCGCCCCCTGGTGGACTCCGTCCCGGGCGAGGTAAATGTAGCAGCAAGTAGTGATTAAAGGGAACAAGGGGGTACATTTTGGCTCCATTCATTCGCAATGGAGGAACACCAAAAGTTATTGGGTCAACATTGGGAACAACATGGTATCTGCAAAAACTCAGCATGATCCAAATAATCAGAACATGGAGTCATGTTTCTGTGCTGTTGCTTGTGGAGTTATATATGTATATGTCCACATTTGCCCTATTCCCTATTAGTGGAGTTAGAGTGCTTGATTGGTGTATACCAAAGTTGCTGATTAGGTAGCTGAGACTGTCCTCTGTCACTGTGCCACATTTCATACAATTCTACAACCCCAATCAGAAAAAGTTGTGATGGTATGGGAAATGCAAATCAAAAAAAGAAAGCAGTGATTTATAAATTTATTTTGACTTGTATTTCAGGGCGGTACGGTGGTGTAGTGGTTAGCGCTGTCACCTCACAGCAAGAAGGTCCGGGTTCGAGCCCCGTGGCCAGCGAGGGCCTTTCTGTGTGGAGTTTGCATGTTCTCCCCGTGTCCGCGTGGGTTTCCTCCGGGTGCTCCGGTTTCCCCCACAGTCCAAAGACATGCAGGTTAGGTTAACTGGTGACTCTGAATTGACCGTGAGTGTGAATGGTTGTCTGTGTCTATGTGTCAGCCCTGTGATGACCTGGCGACTTGTCCAGGGTGTACCCTGCCTTTCGCCCGTAGTCAGCTGGGATAGGCTTCAGGTTGTCTGTGACCCTGTAGAACAGGATAAAGCAGCTAGAGATAATGAGATGAGATGAGACTTGTATTTTATTGCAGACAGGATGAACCCAAGATATTTCATGTTTTGTCATGCATCCATTCCTGCGTTTCAGGCATGCAACACATTCCAAAAAATGTTGCGGCGAGGGCAATTTAGAGCTAGAAATTACATAAAACAATTAAATAATGATGTGATTTGAAACAGGCGATGTCAGCAGGTGAGTGTAATCATGATTTGGCACAAAATCAGCATCCGGGAAAGGCCTTGTCTTTGAAGAGCAAAGATGGGCCAAGGATCTCCAGTTTGTCAACAAATGCATGAGAAACTAGAAGGGCAAGCCACATATTCGGATCAAAATCGAATTGATTGGTCCTTGGTCCATGGCCCACCTTTCCTCAAAATTTCATCAAAACCTGTTCTGTATGTTTTGAGTTACATTGGGGACAGTCAAACAAACAAACAAACAAACAAACAAACAAACAAACAAACAAAGGTGAAAACATGACCTTCTCCAACAAAGTTGGCTGAGGTAACACTTGAAATGTCTCATATCATTTCATCTTCATCTGCTTATCTGGAGCCAGGTTGTGGAGGCAGCAGTCTGAGCATGGAAGCCCAAACTTCCCTCTCCTCAGACACCTCGGCCAGCTCCTCGGGAAGAACACTGAGGCGTTCCCAGGCCAGCCGAGAAACATAGTCCCTCCAATGTGTCCTGGGTCTTCCCCGGGGCCTCCTCCCGGGGTGACATGCCTGGAACACCTCCCCAGGGGGGCATCCAGGAGGCATCCGAAAAAGATGCCCGAGCCACCTCAGCTGATTCCTCTCGATGTGGAGGAGCAGCGGCTCTACTCTGAGCTCCTCCCGAGTGATTGTGCTTCTCACCCTATCTCTAAGGGAGCGCCCAGCCACCCTGTGAAGTAAACTCATTTCGGCTGCTTGTATCCGTGATCTTGTTCTTTCAGTCATTACCCAAAGCTCATGACCATAGGTGAGAACTGGAACGTAGATCAACCGGTAAATCGAGAGCTTCGCCTTTTGGCTCAGCTCCTTCTTCACCATGACGGACCGGTAAAGCGACCGCATCACTGCGGAGGCTGCACCAATCTGCCTGTCGATCTCACACTCCATCCTTCCCTCACTCGTGAACAAGATCCCAAGATACTTAAACTCCTCCACTTGAGGCAGGACTTCTCCACCAACCTGGAGAGGGCAAGCCACCCTTTTCCGGTCGAGAACCATGGCCTCAGACTTGGAGGTGCTGATTCTCATCCCAGCTGCTTCACACTCGACTGCAAACCACCCCAGTGCATGCTGAAGGTCCTGGTTTGAAGAAGCTAACAGGACAACATCATCCGCAAAAAGCAGAGATGAAATCCTGTGGTTCCCCAGCAGGACTCCTTCTGGCCCCTGGCTGCGCCTAGAAATTCTGTCCATAAAAATTATGAACAGAATCGGTGACAAAGGGCAGCCTTGCCAGAGTCCAACGTGCACTGGGAACAGGTCTGACTTACTGCCGGCAATGCGAACCAGACTCCTGTTCCGTTTGTACAGGGACCGGACAGCCCTTCGCAAAGAGCCCGAACCCCATACTCCCGAAGCACCCCCCACAGAATACCACGAGGGACACAGTTGAATGCCTTCTCCAGATCCACAAAGCACATGTGGACTGGTTGGGCAAACTCCCATGAACCCTCGATCACCCTGTGAAGGGTATAGAGCTGGTCCAGTGTTCCATGACCAGGACGAAAACCGCATTGTTCCTCCTGGATCTGAGGTTCGACTATCGGCCGAATTCTCCTCTCCAGTACCCTGGAGTAAACCTTCCCGGGGAGGCTGAGAAGTGTGATTCCCCTATAATTGGTGCACACTCTCTGGTCCCCTTTCTTGAAAAGAAGGACCACCACCCCAGTCTGCCACTCCAGAGGCACTGTCCCCAACCGCCACGTGATGTTGCAGAGGCATGTCAGCCAAGACAGCCCCACAACATCCAGAGACTTGAGATACTCAGGGTGGATCTTATCCACCCCCGGTGCCTTGCCACCAAGGAGCTTGCAAACCACCTCAGTGACTTCGGCTTGGGTAATGGACGAGTACACCTCTGAGTCATCAGCCTCTGCTTCCTCAATGGAAGACGTGACAGTGGGATTGAGGAGATCCTCAAAGTATTCCTTCTGCCTGACAATATCCCCAGTCGAGGTCAACAGCTCCCTACCCGCACTGTTGGCAGAGTACTGCTTCCCCCTCCTGAGGTGCCGGATGGTTTGCCAGAATTTCTTCAAGGCTGACCAATAGTCCTCCTCTATGGCCTCACCAAACTCCTCCCAGTTCTGAGTTTTTGCCTCCACAACTGCCTGAGCTGCGGCACGCCTGGCCTGCCAATACCTGTCAGCTGCCTCAGGAGTCCCGGAGGCCAACATGGCCCGATAGAACTCCTTCTTCAGCTTGACGGCATCCCTTACTTCCGGTGTCCACCATCGGGTTCAGGGATTGCTGCCACGACAGGCACCGGAGACCTTACAGCCACAGCTCCAAACAGCCACGTCAACAATGGAGGCAGAGAACATGGTCCACTCAGACTCAATGTCCCCCGCCTCCCTTGGGAGCTGGGAGAAGCTCTCCCGGAGGTGGGAGTTAAAGACCTCCCCGACAGAGTGCTCGGCCAGACGTTCCCAGCAGACCCTCACCATATGTTTGGGCCTGCTAGGTCTGTCTGGCTTCCTCCTCTGTCAGCGGATCCAACTCACCACCAGGTGGTGATCAGTTGACAGCTCAGCCCCTCTCTTCACCCGAGTGTCCAAGACATAGGGCCGGAGATCAGATGAAACGACAACAAAGTCAATCTTCGATCTCCGACCTAAGGTGTCCTGGTGCCACGTGCACTTATGGACACCCCTATGCTCGAACATGGTGTTCGTTATGGACAAACTGTGACTAGCACAGAAGTTCAATAACAAAACATCACTCGGGTTCAGATCGGGGAGGCTGTTCCTCCCAATCACGCCCCTCCAGGTGTCACTGTCGTCGCCCACATGAGCGTTGAAGTCCCCCAGTAGAACAATGGAGTCCCCAGTCTGAGCACCTCTCAGTACCTCTCCCAGGGACTACAAGAAGGCTGAATACTCTATACTGCTATTCGGCCCGTAGGCACAAACAACAGCAAGAGCCCTCTCCCTGACCCGAAGGCGCAGAGAGGCAACCCTCTCGTTCACTGGGGTAAACTCCAACACATGGCGGCTGAGCTGTGAAGCTATAAGCAAGCCCACACCAGCCCTCCGCTGCTCACCATGGGTGACTCCAGAGAATTGGAGAATCCAGTCCATCTCGAGGAGCTGGGTTCCGGGGCCCAAGCTGTGTGTGGAGGTGAGCCCAACTATCTCTAGCCAGTACCACTCAACCTCCCGCACAAGCTCAGGCTCTTTCCCCCCCAGCGAAGTGACATTCCATGTCCCAACAGCTAGCCACTGTGTTCGGGGATCAGGTCTTCGAGGCCCCACTGCCACCCAATCCACACTGCACTGCCCCCCTACTCCTACCTCTGTGGGTGGTGAACCCACAGGAGGTCGGACCCACGTCACTGCTTCGGGCTGAGCCTGGCTGGGCCCCGTGGGCAAAGGCCTGGCCACCAGGTGCTCGCATATGAGCCCCAACCCAGGGCCTGGCTCCAGGGTGGGGTCCTGGCTGCACCATACCAGGCGACGTCACTGTCCTTGTTTTATTAATTTCCATAGAGGTTTGGTGAACTGCTCTTGGTCTGGCCTGTCACCTAGGACATGTTTGCCTTGGGAGACCCTAACAGGGGCGTAATGCCCCGACAACATAGCTCCTAGGATCATTCAAGCACACAAACCCCTACACCACAATAAGGTGGCAGTTCTAGGAGGGGTAATTGAAATGTTTAAAAACAATATTCCTCAAAGAAAGATATAAAGGGATTTGGATATTTCACCCTCTATGATGCATAATATCATTCAAAGTTTCAAGGAATCTGGAGGAATTTCGGTGTGTAAAGGGCAAGGGCACAAGCCTAAGCTGAACACCCATGATCCCTCAGATGGCACTGCATCAAGAACCATTATTCATCTGGAGCTGATATAACCACATGATCTCAGGATTACTTTGGCAAACCTTTGTCAAGCACTACAATATGGAGTTACGTCCACAAATGCCAGTTAAAACTTTACTGTGCAAAAAGGAAGCCTTATGTTAACTGTGTCCAGAAGCGCTGTTGACCTTTCTGGGCTTGGAGACATCTGAGCTGGACCATCACACAGTGGAAATATGTATGGTGGTCAGATGAATCAGTATTCTAGGTCTTTTTTTTGGAAGAAATGGATGCCGTATGCTCTGGACCAAAGACGAAAAGGACCATCCAGACTGTTACCAGCAACAAGTCCAAAAGCCAGGGACTGCCATGGTATGGAGTGATGTCAGTGCCCTTGGCAAAGGTAACTTACACTTCTGTGATGGCAGAAAAGTACATTGGGATTTTGGAGCAACATATTCTGCCTTTAAGACGGCATCTTTTCCAGGGTTATTTCAACAAGACAATGAAAAACCACATTCTGCACACACGACGACCCTGTACTGTTGCGTAACTTAACATCTTTTAAGTGTTGTGAGAAGGAATGGCAACATTACCAAGTGCTATTTTTTTTATGTGTTACAAGAACCAAAATCAAACTGTGTTTATTAAAAAATAAATAAATTAAATTAAATTCTTGATTTAAAACATCAAATAATGTGTTGCTGTATTGTTTTGAGTGCAATATAAGTCAAATATTATTTACAAATCATTGTTTCCAGTTTTAATTTCAATTTCAATTTCAATATACTGTCTCAACTTTTCTTGATTTTCGGTTGTACAAAGTGTTCTGTGAGCCAGCATAGACTCCCATATCAAAGTATAGCAAAAATAAGAATTAAAATTCCAGTAAGGTGCCTACATACATCCAGTGCTTGGCCCCCTCATTAAATGCAATTAAATTGTTTTTTGGGCCACCATATGCTGTATTCAGTATTATTCATGCGTCGGAGTTGATACCAAAATCATGCATGGCAGGAGGCTATTTAGATCAGAGAATTAACTACAGTTGGCATGGACTCTGCTGACAGCTGAGATATATCTTATTTATCTTTGGTTTTGACCTCAAATGTAAGTGTATTTTTTTTTTGCTATTTCTTTTTAATTGCAATATGTCATACTTTTATTCCTATAACACATTGAGCTCTCACATTTGGCTACCTCTACTACACAACCTGTTTTCATTTCCATTGTGTCAATTGTTGAAACATGGACAGAAGCCATTAGTGTAACCGCAGAGACAACAGTGAACTCCAGTGGCTTTTGTTCATGATACACTCAGTAATTCAACTGTTATCAGTGTAAACCCCATTTACTTCAGCTCCCTGATGCAAAAGCCAAATAACTTTATTGCCAATACTGGTTAAGCTTGTGATTTAAATGCTTGAAGTAAAAGCAAACCAGTTTACTTGCCTGAACTTTCATCTACCTGCATAAAATTGGCAAGGAATAACACATGACAGACTGTTCTATTATCAGAGACTAATCAACACTGGGGAAGTGTGATACTGTTGTCAGCCTGAAGTGGATTATTTTCATACAGCAGCATGTTCTGGAGTGTGTTATCCTGCTTCTATCTCAGTGATTTGCCAACCAGTATTTTTGTTTGTTTGTTTGTTTGTTTGTTTGTTTGTTTATTAACATACAGCTAATTTTTTCACTCTTTAAATTATCATTTCATTTTGTGGAATGTCCGCAACATGTTAGTCACTCCTTTACTTCCCTCATCGCATTTTCTTTCTTTAAGTTAATAAGACAAAATAAATGTCAGCTTGTGATTTTAACAAGAAACCAGAAAGTGTAAATCCCTGTGTCCCAAAGACTTTCCCATGCTGGGAAACTTCATAAAGCACAGCAACTGTTAAAAAGCACAGATTCCTTCTATTAATGATATACATTATATGATCAAAAGTTTATAAACACCTGACCATTGGATCTATTTAAGGGTCTTCCTCAAAGTTTTGCAACTAATTCGGAAGCAAACAATTGTATAAGATGCCTTTATATACTGTAACGTTACAATTTCCCTTCACACTAATGCTCTTGTGGGTGGGATGGTGGTGTAGTGGTTAGCACTGTTGCCTCACAGCAAGAAGGTTCTGGGTTCAAGCCCAGTGGCCAACGGGGACCTTTCTGTGTGGAGTCTGCATGTTCTCCCCGTGTCTATGTGGGTTTCCTCCGGGTGCTCCGGTTTCCCCCACAGTCCAAAGACATGCAGGTTAGGCTAATTGGTAGTTCTAAATTGACCGTAGGTGTGAATGTGAGTGTGAATGGTGGTTTGTATCTATGTGTCAGCCCTGCGATGATCTGGTGACTTGTCCAGGGTGTACCCCACCTCTCACCCATAGTCAGCTGGGATAGGCTCCAGCTTGCCTGCAACCCTGCACAGGATAAACAGCTATGCATAATGGATGGATGCATAATGCGCTTGTGGCTGAAAGGTACAGCTACACTCAATAGGTTATTAGAACAGCAAAACCAACCTACCTAAATCTGCACATAAGATATGACTGATTGATTAGGTGTCCACATATATTTTTGGCTATATCGTGTATAAGTATAGTGTATATAAGTCTCCTAAAAATGTTTTGTTTAAGATATATATATTTAATGGTTTATTATTAGGCTTAGAATATGTGGATCGTCCACAATACAAGTCCCTGTGTGTCAGCTGTTACCAAAGAAACAAAAATATAGCTCTGGAAAAAATTAAGATATTACTTCAATTTTTGTTAAATCAGCATCTCTATGTATAGCAGCCATTTCATTTCACTGTCTGTGCTGGAATTACAACACAAGCAAACATCATTTTAGTTAAAGAGGGTCTGATTAGGTGATCACCTGAACCAATTCTTATTTAACAAGGAAAAGTATAAAAACCACTGCTGTGGTCATCACTATACTCTTGCAATATGACTAGTTTGAATGGCAAAAAAACAGTGCTAGTAGTACCTTAAATTTAATTGGAAGACAAATTATCTATTCATCATACCCAGAGACCTACAAAAAGAATGGCAAATGACGGCTGGGGTTAAATGCACAGCAAGGATGGTTCAAAACAAGTTCCCCCAGGTAGGCTTGAAGTCATGCAAAGCTAGAAAAAAAGCCCTTCATCAATGAAAAGCAAAGAAGAGCCAAACTGAGGTTTCCGAAAGACCATAAGGATTGGACCGTAGAGGACTGGAGGAAGGTCATCATCTCTGATGAGTCCAATTTTCAGTTTTTCCTATCAACTGGTCATCTAGTGGTTAGACGAAGACCTGGAGAGGCCTACAAGCCACAGTGTCTCACAAATGGAGGATTTGGTGGAGGATTGGTGACAATCTGAAAGTGCTTCAGCAAAGCTGGAATCGGGCAGACTTTTGTTTGTGAAGTACAAATGAATCAAGCCATGTACAAGGTTATTCTGGAAGGAAACTTGCTTCCTTCTGCTCCGACAATGTTCCCTAACTCTGAGGATTGAGCTTTCCAGCATGACAATGCTCCATGCCACACAGCCAGATCAATCAAGGTGTGGATGGAGGACCACAAGATCAAGACCCTGATAATTTTGCAGTGCTCTTTTACCCTCCCAGAGCTGTATATTAGAATGAGTAGATTAATATTAATTACAGTAATAATTTGAGAATTCAGCTTTGCTGTGATATAAAATGATTTAATGCTTGTAAAATTAGAATATTAAAGTTGTAAACTTGTGTAAAAAATAATGTTTGGAAAAAAATAAACATTGCATTTTCTTGGAAGTATGCATGCTGTCTACCAGCATCACAGGAATTGTAGAAATTCATTAAATATGCTAAAACATGTGCTGTAAGTAACACAAACAATCCCAACTAGCTAATAGGATGGATAGAGCAGGGAGTTCCCATAAGTGGAAAAAATCCATTTATTTTCATGGTAGCAAACTTGATCTATTAGTGATAATGTGTAAACTTGCAAAGTCTGACTCACCATGAGGTAAAACACTATATTATTATTTCACCCCTTCCCAAGCTGATCATCTCGCTTCATGAGCCAAAAACTGTTTTCTTTTAAGCCTTGAACATGCGATCTCCCTGTAGTTTCACAATCCCCTCGAGCTTTCATTAATATCTCTTTCCCTCCTTCTGCGTCTCTCATCTTCCTTCTCTACTTTTTCTGCTCTTTTTTATCTGTTATGCCAGGGAAAAAATGACGAGTTCTGTGCCAAATTTCATGTCATGACTCAGCCTAATTTTTTGTTTGTTTGTTTTATTTCATTTTAATTTTTGGATTAATTTAGTTTCACAGTCAAGGCCATAATCTTTAGTTTTCATCTGTTTCATTTCTAGCCCTCTAAAAGTTATTTTTTCCTCTCTCTGTATTCTTCCCCATTTAATTAATGTCCCGTGTGTGTGTGTGTGTGTGTGTGTGTGTATGTGCGTGCACGTACACGCATAAACAAGTGATCCCAGTGCTGAGCATTATTAGTTTGCTCCAAACAGGAACTGTCATTGTTTTTCTAACACTATTCATCAATTATTCACACTTGATTAATAGCACTAGCAAATGGCCAAGTTGTGCATTCATCACTATTACAGAATATTACAAACACAACCAATCATTCAAATGCAAAAATGTAAAATATAATCCATAATCAATGCATGATTGTAAAACAAATTATTCTTGTGCTTGGCTTTTTCTGTGGGCATTAAACCTGTTAAAAATGTTTTGAATAATTAAATATTTGGCAGCATGGTGTTGTAGTGGTTAGCGCTGTCGCCTCACAACAAGAAGGTCCGGGTTCGAGCCCTGTGGCCGGCGAGGGTCTTTCTGTGCAGAGTTTGCATGTTCTCCCCGTGTCCGCGTGGGTTTCCTCCGGGTACTCCAGTTTCCCCCAAAGACATGCAGGTTAGGTTAACTGGTGACTCTAAATTGACCGTAGGTGTGAGTGTGAATGGTTGTCTGTGTCTATGTGTCAGCCCTGTGATGACCTGGCGACTTGTCCAGGGCGTACCCTGCCTTTTGCCCGTAGTCGGCTGGGATAGGCTCCAGCTTGCCTGCGACTCTGTAGAACAGGATAAAGCGGCTAGAGATAATGAGATGAAATGAATTAAATATTTTCAGTTGACAGGGTGCTATAAAGGATGATGGGAAGGCAAACAGGTTTTGCCAGATGTGTGTGTGTGTAAGCATTTCTAATCAATCATACCCACCTTGTCATCATGTTTAATTACCCTTTATCACATCGCTTTATCCATATGCCCACTTTTACACCAAACCAAACATCAGAAGCTTCTTGTCCATGGATCTGTGTACTACAAGTGTAAATCAGGAAACTCTTGCAGCTCCTGAAAATGGCAAGTTAATCCTTCTCTCTTAGTGTGTATCTATCCAGAAAGAATAGGTTACATCTAACTGTAACACTGTTGGACCCAGTTAAACACAGAGCCCACATTACAATATCATTCTTAATGTGCCCTTGTTGACTCACCATCTTTAACCCTTGGCTGAATCCCAGCTGCCTTTTAAAAGGGTTTTCAAATAAAATGAAGTTTGGATGCCAAAGGGATCCAGTAAAAACAAACAAACAAACAAACAAACAAAAAACTGTATACATAAGGAAAATGGTAATGCCAATGGAGACACTGTCACTGCTTTTAGCTCCCCCATAGCACCCATTAGCAAAAGCATAGATAGTTGCTTTTTGGTAGAATGGTTTAAAATAAGAGTTATTTGCAGCATATGATATTTCAGCTTGATTGGAAAAAAGGGTTGCAGGATTAGCGCTCCTAATTGCTGACTAATGTCAAATTTTGATGCAGTAGCACAGTCTGTACTTGGTACATACCATTCATTTTTAATAATGGCTGGTTATTTATAAGCAGTTGCCTGCTGGAAGCTGATCAGCTAATACTGGCTGTCTTTTTTTTTTTTTCCCAATAAAATTTGAGCAGCTATCCCAAAGATGTAGCAAACAAAATGTCAACACTATATGAATTTAAGTTGGAGCTAATGAAGAAAACAGCTGCTAGTGAATTAAGTTTACTGTTCATTACTATTTCCAGTGGTGCTTGAAAGTTTGTGAACCCTTTCGAATGCTCTATATTTCTGCATAAATATGACCTAAAACACCATCAGATTTTCACACAAGTCATAAAAGTAGATAAAAAGAACCCAGTTAAACAAATGAGACAAAAATATTATACTTGGTCATTTATTTATTGAGGAAAATGATCCAATATTGCATATCTGTGAGTGGCAAAAGTATGTGAACCTTTGCTTTCAGTATCTGGTGTGACCCCCTTGTGCAGCAATAACTGCATCTAAATGTTTCCGATAACTGTTGATCAGTCCTGCACACCGGCTTGGAGGAATTTTAGCCCATTCCTCCATACAGAACAGCTTCAACTCTGGGATGTTGGTGGGTTTCCTCGCATGAACTGCTCGCTTCAGGTCCTTCCACAACATTTCGATTGGATTACGGTCAGGACTTTGACTTGGCCACTCCAAAACATTAACTTTATTCTTCTTTAACCATTCTTTGGTAGAATGACTTGTGTGCTAAGGGTCATTGTTTTGCTGCATGACCCACGTTCTCTTGAGATTCAGTTCATGGACAGATGTCCTGACATTTTCCTGTAGAATTCACTGGTATAATTCAGAATTCATTGTTCCATTAATGATGGCAAGCCGTCCTGGCCCAGATGCAGCAAAACAGGCTCAAACCATGATACTACCACCACCATGTTTCACAGATGGGATAAGGTTCTTATGCTGGAATGCAGTGTTTTCCTTTCTCCAAACATAACACTTCTCATTTAAACCAAAAAGTTCTATTTTCATCTCATCCGTCCACAAAACATTTTTCCAATAGCTTTCTGGTTTGTCCACGTGATCTTTAGCAAACTGCAGATGAGCAGCAATGTTCTTTTTGGAGAGCAGTGGCTTTCTCCTTGCAACCCTGCCATGCACACCATTGTTGTTCAGTGTTCTCCTGATGGTGGACTCATGAGCATTAACATTAGCCAATGTGAGAGAGGTCTTCAGTTGCTTAGAAGTTACCCTGGAGTCTTTTGTGACCTCGCCAACTATTACACACCTTGCTCTTGGAGTGATCTTTGTTGGTCGACCACTCCTGGGTGGTCTTGAATTTCCTCCATTTGTACACAAGCTGTCTGAATGTGGATTGGTGGAGTCCAAACTCTTTTGAGATGGTTTTGTAACCTTTTCCAGCCTGATGAGCATCAACAACGCTTTTTCTGAGATCCTCATAAATCTCCTTTCTTCGTGCCATGATACACTTCCACAAACATGTGTTGTGAAGATCAGACTTTGATTGATTCCTGTTCTTTAAATTAAACAGGGTGCCCACTCACACCTGATTGTCATCCCATTGATTGAAAACACCTGACTCTCATTTCACCTTCAAATTAACTGCTAATCTGAGAGATTCACATACTTTTGCCACTCACAGATATGTAATATTGGATCATTTTTCTCAATAAATGACCAAGTATAATATTTTTGTCTCATTTGTTTTAACTGGATTCTCTTTGTCTACTTTTATGACTTGTGTGAAACTCTGATGATGTTTTAGGTCATATTTATACAGAAATATAGAAAATTATAAAGGGTTCATGAACTTTCAAGCACCACTGTAATGTTCAGCTTTTTGTTTACTCAGCCTCAGATTTTTGCTCATGTTATTAGGTTTTTGCTAGTGCATGTGAAGTTTGGCAAGAGTTTGATCTGTAATCAAGTACCATCAAGATACTTTGTTTGGTAGGCTGTGTTTATTATGATGAAACAGGTTCAGTTTTGATGAGCCTGTGCCCTTGCCCACTGACTGAGCTGGAGATTTGCATTCTTAAAGGTCAACTACCTTTCAGATTTTTCAAGTTTAGGTCATAAAAAGAATTTTCCCTGACACCCAATTTTTTTGTTTAGTGGACTGAAAGCTACTGAATTCGAATCACAGACTTCCAATTTTATTATTATTTTTTTAATAGAACAACTAATGAATTTAGCAGACAGAGGAAGTCCATGTGTGCATGCACAGGTTTGCCGTCTTCTTTTGGGTTTTATGGCAGCTGGCATCCACAGTATTGCATTACTGCCATCTACAGGTTTACCTTTGACTGTGCACTGGCAGTTCCATCATTCTGTCACTAAATGAACAGCTGATCACACCGAGGTGCTCGCTGACCACTGATATTTATTAGTTTGGTCCTGCATTTCCTTTCCTTCGCAACATAACGTCTTTTCTTCTCGCTTTCCGTTACTGTTGTCGGTCTTTCACGTTTCATTCACACACTCACATCCTCCATTTTTCTCTCCTATTTCAAATTTGTATCCCACAATGCCTTGGACGAATGGGAAAAGGTCACCATGTGATGCATGATGTAGTATCTTTAATTGGGTCATGGTGAAGCAGGAAAAAATAGTGGAGAATTTAGGGCCACGTGACACTAAATTCATTAAAAAATTATTATGCCTCAAGTTAACTAATCATAAACACACGAAGTATATTGATGATTAGTGTGGCTTCAAGTACTCAAAAGTATGCTAAATTTTAGTACACTTAGCACATTTATTTTTCACCAGGGCACCCTGTGTCTGCATGGATTTTCTCCATGTGCTCTTGCCCATAGTCAGCTGGGATAGGCTCCAGCTTGCCCATGACCCTGTACAGGATAAGCAATTATAGATAATGGATGGATGGACAACACGTGACTGTGTTCTGCACACTTCAGTGGTGGAGTGAAGTCTGATGATCCAAGTCACGAAGACAACCCTCTGTCTTTGTGCTTAGTCATAAAAAGCGTGAAAACCAAAAAACAAGTCAAAGAACTGAAAAGGACAACTTTATTGAAGGATCAACTCCCAAAACAAAGCGCAAACAATGCAGTCAGTAAGCTTACATGTATTTCCCCTTGTAGTGTTTATGTAAGGAGATCGAATGTAGTATTTGACCCTGTAGTCCTAACAGCTTCCTCTAACAGCCCAAAGATTGTCGTAATCTGGTAGCATATGAGCTCGAGGAAAATCATTCATTCATTCATTCATTCATTCATTATCTCTAGCTGCTTTATCTTGTTCTACAGGGTCGCAGGCAAGCTGGAGCCTATCCCAGCTGACTACGGGCGAAAGGCGGGGTACACCCTGGACAAGTCGCCAGGTCATCACAGGGCTGACACATAGACACAGACAACCATTCACACCTACAGTCAATTTAGAGTCACCAGTTAACCTAACCTGCATGTCTTTGGACTGTGGGGGAAACCGGAGCACCCGGAGGAAACCCACGCGGACACGGGGAGAACATGCAAACTCCGCACAGAAAGGCCCTCGCCGGCCACGGGGCTCGAACCCGGACCTTCTTGCTGTGAGGCGACAGTGCTAACCACGACACCACCATGCCGCCTCGAGGAAAATCAGATGAAAGAAATAAAAATCAACTTAAACTTAAAAACTAAGTTTGACAATTCTGCTGTGTTTAAAGTACTTACTTGACTGAGTGAATTCCTTGCTTGTGTTCCCACGCATGAAGCGTTTTGTATTTTCTTAGGCATTTCTCGTCGTAACCAGCACCCAGCAAAAACAATTTCACTATGATCAGTATCGATCTTTTGAATCTCTTCTGCCAATCTTTTAACTTCTGCAGATCAGTAATTGTTGGAACGCTCATGTTGACAGATGAAGAAGGCTGCTGACTGTCACCCAAAGTAGAGATGTTCAAAGCGTTCGATATGATATTTACAAGCGCTTTTTTACTGATTGATTTCTTGAAGTCCACAGAAAAGGATTTGCATATTTCTTTAAGCTTTGGTTTAGTTAGTTCAGACACTTTTTTGAAGGTTCAGGGGAATTTAAATTTGAAAGATTACTGTCAGTGTGCAACGCTGTATTGTTTTAGTTTGTTTATATTTTGGTTAACCCCCAAGGCGCAAAGGATTATGGGTAATGTGAAAGTAGTCAATGCTACTTATCCATCAGGGCCGCAGGGGAAGCTAGAGCCAATCCCAACTGACTTTGGGTGAGAGGTGGGAAACACCTTGGGCAGGTCGCCAGTCTGTTGCAGGGATACACTGTTCATCATTTGCAGTCAACTGCACCTGCAGAAGTCCATCCATCCATCCATCCATTATCCATAACCACTTATCCTGTGCAGGGTCATGGGCAAACTGGAGCCTATCCCAGCTGACTATGGGCGAGAGGCAGGGTACACCCTGGACAAGTCACCAGATCATCATAGGGCTGACACATACCGACAAACAACCATTCACACTCACATTCACACCTACGGTCAATTTAGAGCCACCGATTAACCTAACCTGCATGTCTTTGGACTGTGGGGGAAACCAGAGCACCTGGAGGAAACCCACGCAGACATGGGGAGAACATGCAAATTTCATACAGAAAGGCCCCTGTTGGCTACTGGGCTCAAACCCAGAACTTTCTTGCTGTGAGGTGACAGCGCTAACCACTACACCGCCGGGCCACCACCTGCAAAAGTCCAAATCATGTATTTATCATTATACTTGGATTGCAGACCAGCAAAGGTAATTATTCAGACACAAGTTAGAAAAAAAAAAGCATGCATGAGTCTTCTGTCAGTTTGAAAGAAGATGAGATGTTAGCTCTTAAACATGATGATTGGGAACTTGGAACAAACAAACAAACAAACAACTAACTAACTTAAAAAAAAAACATATCGGAGTGCCATGAAGGATTATAGGAAGGCATAGCATGCTTATCTGATTTTTTTTTAAATGTATATGATTTGCAATGATCTTGAGTATTTATTTATTTACATTTCAGTAACCTTGGGGGTGAATCCAGAATTTCTAATCTGCTGCACAATTTATTTATAAAAAAAATCTATTCAATTTGAAATTGGACATATGAATAACAACATCTGAACAACTCAGATACTCAAAATTTTACCGAAAAACATAACAGAAAAATGGAAGTCAAAAACATTGGCTAATTCAAGCTCAAGTACTCCGATATGTTTTATGAATTGGAGCCATGGATCTTTAAGCTGTGTGCTCTGAGTGTAAATCAGGAGTCTGCTTAAAATCTTCACAGCTGAGCTGCTTTTCATTAGTGTTGCTCTGTTAGCTTTTATACACACCCAAGAACCACTGTAGATCAGTGCAAAGAGACTCATTCGAGCACAGACCCTATGTTCCAATACACACACACACACACACACACACATTTTATATATATATATATATATATATATATATATATATATATATATATTTTTTTTTTTTCCCCCACATTTCTTTTTCTAATTTGCCCTTGTTGACTTCATGTCTCCTTTTCCCAGTTATTGACTTCTCTCTGCCATTTTAAGTGCTGCTCAGCTCAAATAAAGTATTAGATGATGACTTGCACAAGATTAGGGACAAGATCTAAGATCATTGCAATAACACAATATATGTCCCTTTTCACAGAGAAGTGTACAGATGTATGTTGTAATAATCCACTATTATAGCGCAGTCCTGTTGAAATCTTGAAAATGATTGGTCAGAAGGTGTTGATTAATTTTCTATTACAGCAACTTGGACTGTAGTAACTCATTCGCAGGGACTTGCAGCAGATACTGCATGTAATCAAAGGCTGATAAACTTAAAGAGTGCAAAGAAAAACATGTATGTCATTCTTTATATCGTGCAGATTTCTATAAAGAGATGTTTAAAGATGAACTCTAACTATAAGCAGTTAAAAGTTATGATGTTTGGCTCTTTAGTGGTGCAATAGATACAACCCCGATTCCAAAAAAGTTGGGACAAAGTACAAATTGTAAATAAAAACGGAATGCAATAATTTACAAATCTCAAAAACTGATATTGTATTCATAATAAAACATAGACAACATATCAAATGTCGAAAGTGAGACATTTTGAAATTTCATGCCAAATATTGGCTCATTTGAAATTTCATGACAGCAACACATCTCAAAAAAGTTGGGACAGGGGCAATAAGAGGCTGGAAAAGTTAAAGGTACAAAAAAGGAACAGCTGGAGGACCAAACTGCAACTCATTAGGTCAATTGGCAATAGGTCATTAATAACATGACTGGGTATAAAAAGAGCATCTTGGAGTGGCAGCGGCTCTCAGAAGTAAAGATGGGAAGAGGATCACCAATCCCCCTAATTCTGCGCCAACAAATAGTGGAGCAATTTCAGAAAGGAGTTTGACAGTGTAAAATTGCAAAGAGTTTGAACATATCATCATCTACAGTGCATAATATCATCAAAAGATTCAGAGAATCTGGAAGAATCTCTGTGCGTAAGGGTCAAGGCTGGAAAACCATACTGGGTGCCCGTGATCTTCGGGCCCTTAGACGGCACTGCATCACATACAGGCATGCTTCTGTATTGGAAATCACAAAATGGGCTCAGGAATATTTCCAGAGAACATTATCTGTGAACACAATTCACCGTGCCATCCGCCGTTGCCAGCTAAAACTCTATAGTTCAAAGAAGAAGCCGTATCTAAATATGATCCAGAAGCGCAGACGTCTTCTCTGGGCCAAGGCTCATTTAAAATGGACTGTGGCAAAGTGGAAAACTGTTCTGTGGTCAGATGAATCAAAATTTGAAGTTCTTTATGGAAATCAGGGACGCCGTGTCATTCGGACTAAAGAGGAGAAGGACGACCCAAGTTGTTATCAGCGCTCAGTTCAGAAGCCTGCATCTCTGATGGTATGGGGTTGCATTAGTGCGTGTGGCATGGGCAGCTTACACATCTGGAAAGACACCATCAATGCTGAAAGGTATATCCAGGTTCTAGAGCAACATATGCTCCCATCCAGACAACATCTCTTTCAGGGAAGACCTTGCATTTTCCAACATGACAATGCCAAACCACATACTGCATCAATTACAGCATCATGGCTGCGTAGAAGAAGGGTCCGGGTACTGAACTGGCCAGCCTGCAGTCCAGATCTTTCACCCATAGAAAACATTTGGCACATCATAAAACAGAAGATATGACAAAAAAGACCTAAGACAGTTGAGCAACTAGAATCCTACATTAGACAAGAATGGGTTAACATTCCTATCCCTAAACTTGAGCAACTTGTCTCCTCAGTCCCCAGACGTTTACAGACTGTTGTAAAGAGAAAAGGGGATGTCTCACAGTGGTAAACGTGGCCTTGTCCCAACTTTTTTGAGATGTGTTGTTGTCATGAAATTTAAAATCACCTAATTTTTCTCTTTAAATGATACACTTTCTCAGTTTAAACATTTGATATGTCATCTATGTTCTATTCTGAATAAAATATAGAATTTTGAAACTTCCACATCATTGCATTCCATTTTTATTTACAATTTGTACTTTGTCCCAACTTTTTTGGAATCAGGGTTGTAAGTGTCCATAAGAGACTGAATCTCAACAATGCCAAAGACATCTACTGAATGGCCAGGAGCCAAGGGAGCAAAATTAGCAGTGCTCTCTGGTTGGAAGGAACAGCATTCTCTCTCTCCTGATGTCAATCAGAGCAACACGAGCCAGTTGTGGTGTTTGTGAGCTCATGTATGAGAAAGAAGGTAGATAGCACTTTCCTTTCTCCTGTGACGCTGCATAAGCAGCAGTTCAAAAAGATGCAGCGAGGTGTCTGAATGTGTCTTGGAG
The DNA here is from genome assembly GCF_027579695.1 of Neoarius graeffei. Classification (NCBI taxonomy): domain Eukaryota; kingdom Metazoa; phylum Chordata; class Actinopteri; order Siluriformes; family Ariidae; genus Neoarius; species Neoarius graeffei. The sequence goes on from NC_083580.1 coordinate 16,988,188, forward strand.
GACACACATGCCAGACTGTGGTTGGTAGCTAATGTGTGTTATGGGATGGCTGACTGATGGGTGGGAATTGGCAGGTGACCAACTTAAGGTAGGCATATCAGGTGAAAATACACATTCAGTCCAAATTGCTTGAAACTGCTCTCATTGAATTCAGAATTGAATGCCAAACAACATACTTTTTTATAGAATTAAAATATATTTATCTGTTCTTGAGATATTACACTCAAAGATTGAAAAAATGGCTTAATTTTTGGAAAACTGCAGTAATATTCTGTATTAGGATCACATGGTCCAAAATGGGCCTCATTAATGAATGAGATCAAATGTTTTTTCTTCATAACTTTTTAAAAATATTTATATGGAAATTGGCAGGCACATAGATGGTTGTATACTGAATACAAAGTTTGAAAAATTAGTAAACACAAATTATGCAAATTAGTATTTAATTAGTACACTGCAAAAAATGATAGCAAGTGAAAATATCTTGAAAATAGTTGAAACGATCTAGCATTTCCTATTAGAAGAATAAAAGACACCAATTCTGAGATTATTGAACCTAGTTCTAGATTGCAACCAACTTATTCTCAGATGTCTTATCAAGTAAAAATATCTGTCCATGCAGCAAGATAATTTCATGAGTATGAAATAATTTTCTCCTCAAATTCAGTTTTCAATTTTTTCCAGTGTATTAATTATGGTAAAGGGGTAAAAAAGTTAACTCGGTCCACTCAATAAAAAAGTAATAAATATTATTTCTAATAACCTCTTTGTGCTCTGTAGGCCTTTGTATTTCTCAAAAGTAGGGCCTACTAGTGTTTATATGAAAGAATATAAATGATAATATTCACAGCTTTCAAGGCTAACCTCAGGAAAAAAAAAACTGTGTGAGCCACATCCAATAAACAATTCCAATTAATTGAATTGAAATTGACAATCACGTTTCTGACTTCCATTTTTTTTAAATATCATTCCGATCACTAAGATCTCAATATTTTTCATCAAAAAACTGCAGTTATATTCTAGAGTAGTTATTTATTTACATGAATCAGTTTGATTTGAAAAAAAGTAGGTAAAGCTATGAAAACTCCCTTCAAAGTCTTCCATGAATCTCTCATTTCATCTCATTATCTGTAGCCGCTTTATCCTGTTCTACAGGGTCGCAGGCAAGCTGGAGTCTATCCCAGCTGACTACGGGCGAAAGGCGGGGTACACCCTGGACAAGTTGCCAGGTCATCACAGGGCTGACACATAGACACAGACAACCATTCACACTCACATTCACACCTATGGTCAATTTAGAGCCACCAGTTAACCTAACCTGCATGTCTTTGGACTGTGGGGGAAACCGGAGCACCCGGAGGAAACCCACGCGGACACGGGGAGAACATGCAAACTCCACACAGAAAGGCCCTCGCCGGCCACAGGCTCGAACCCGGACCTTCTTGCTGTGAGGCGACAGCGCTAACCACTACACCACCGTGCCGCCCTCTTCCATGAATCATAACATCAAAACTAGCTGATGGAAAATTTTGCCGAATACTTCATCAGAAACAGTGAGGGCTCGAGAACATCCCTATGAAAGTTATCTGATTGATATTCATGAGTAATCCAGTCGGAAACTGATCAGAAGAGAAAGAGAGAGCCTGAATACTTTCCTGTGACTCAAAAAGCACTGGCAGTTTCCTGACGTCCCACGAGCAGAGAGTGTACTCTGTTGTACCAACTTCAACCTGCTATTACTCCCAAAGTACTGAACAGATCTTAACGAGATACATTTCTATGGAAAGCAGAAATTATAAGTTTTTAATGATAGTATTTGTGATATAAAATATTCAAGAGTTAAGCAATGACAGATTTGGAAACTTTGATGAGCATCTGCATGCACAATTTTCACAGCACAGCCAGCAAGCAACTGATATGCCTACTTCGGGGGAAAATGGGGAAAAGTATAATGTCAGTCATTAATAAATAAAAAGTAAATTGCATCCATTGGCAAATTGCTATGGTGTTAGAGGAATAACACATCATGTGATTGGAAAATAGTCAACTATGGGGTGGTCATAGTAACTCTGCTTTCAGTTGGGCTGCATCTCACCACCATGTTATTGATTATTTTGTGCTTTATTCCTTATATAAATTGTATTCTGAAAATTACATCTAATTGCTAATGGCAATAGGATCTCATTACACTTTAATTGTATAAACCAAATTTTCTCCTCATTTAGTTGTTGCCAATTAGGACCCCATTATCTGCTTCTTGCCAAATTGCACAATAGTTGCCAATCTGGTAAGTGCATTCTTTGCACGATTTGTGAAACCAGACCTTTTATTTATTTATTTATTTATTTTTAAATAGGACTGCTAACCATGCTTGGATGACATAATGGCCTGTTCTAATCTATACTCCAAGGCTTTGTTCAAGGGTTAGTGGTAAAGATTTTGTTAAATGGCTTGTGGTATGCCATCCTTCCCACCCACAGAGCAGAGCAAATATGTTTTCTTGGACTCCTGGCTACAGGGATTCAGTATTGGATTTTCCTAACAATAGGTTCACTCAAAACCCTATTAAAAAATGGTACGGTGATGCAAGGGTTAGCACTGTCACCTCACAGCAAGAAGATTCTGGGTTTGAGCCTTATGCCTGACTGCAACCTTTCTCTGCAGAGTTTGTATGGGTTTCCTCTGGATGCTTTGGCCTCCTTCCACAGTCCAAAGGCATATGGATTAGGTTAACTGGCTACTCTAAATTGCCCATAGGTGTGAATGTGAGTGTGGATGGTTGTTTCTGTCTTATCCCTGTGATAGATTGTAAACCTGCCCATGGTGTACCTTGTGTCTTGCCTGAAGTTGGCTGGGATTGGCTCCAGCTTCCCCCACAACCCTGACGGATAAATGGTATAGATAATGGATGGATACAATCTAATTACATTTTCTGAACATCAAGATCACTGTCTAGTAGGTTTCTTTTGAGTCTGATTCCTTTCAAGGTTTCTTCCTCATGCCGTCTCAGAGAGTTTATCTTGTGACTGTAGCCTCTGGTGATCTAAATCTCCACCCAGATTTCTCAAAGTGGCTTTGTGACAAAGTCTATAGGAAGCACCATACAACTAAAGTTGAGTTGAATTGAATCAAGACAAAAAAAATTAGACATTAGGGACACTGCATATATTATTGAGCTTTATTCGAGAAGTGGAGGTGTTACATTGCATTTGCGATTATATGACAGAACACAGCAGTGGATATTCATTGCTGACAGGAATATCATTCTTTTTCTCCTTCATTTTCATGTATGATATGTTAATGATTCTGCACATCTCAGGAACTGTACTAGATGGATAAACAATGCTGTTCCAAAGGACCTTTCCTCAGGAGTGCTGTCTGACTCCAAGATCTCCAATATGCCTTCAATTTTGTTGAGCTCTGGGTGCCTGTACAGGCCATAGCAGATGATTTACATTATTTTCATCCTCATCAAACCATTCAGGAAACTCTTGTGTCTTGTGGATGGGGTCATCCTGGAAGAGACCACTCCGATCAGTCAGAAGAACTTTGTATTGATGTCTAGTGACCCTTCCATCTAAGATGACCCCAAACCATTCCAGGAAAATGCTTTGTGTCTTTATATATGAGGTGTGTACAGTATGACAAATCATTATGTATAATAGTATAATTGTGGTCACTAGTGTATCAGCATCAACAATTATTTGAACATTTTAGTCAAGTACTGTGACACTCATGAAATCTCCTCTGTATGAACTCACATTGCAGAGTGTTAATTATCAGAATCATGCATCACAAACTTGATAGCATATTACCTTCATGCATTAATTTAATGTACAGTTCACTGCACTCAGTAATAAAGTGTGCAGGAAGCTATTAAAAAAGGCATGTCTGAAGGTGGCCAGTTTTTTTTTTTAATCACTGATTGAAAATGAAAGTCAAACTATGTCTAGGTGATAGTATGGTATTATTATTATTATTATCTCATCCGCCGGGCGGCACGGTGGTGTAGTGGTTAGCGCTGTCGCCTCACAGCAAGAAGGTCCTGGGTTCGAGCCCCGGGGCCGGCGAGGGCCTTTCTGTGTGGAGTTTGCATGTTCTCCCCGTGTCCGTGTGGGTTTCCTCCGGGTGCTCCGGTTTCCCCCACAGTCCAAAGACATGCAGGTTAGGTTAACTGGTGACTCTAAATTGACCGTAGGTGTGAATGTGAATGGTTGTCTGTGTCTATGTGTCAGCCCTGTGATGACCTGGCGACTTGTCCAGGGTGTACCCCGCCTTTCGCCCATAGTTAGCTGGGATAGGCTCCAGCTTGCCTGCGACCCTGTAGAAGGATAAAGCGGCTAGAGATAATGAGATGAGATCTCATCCGCCTGATAAGCGATGAGCTTATACCATCATGTGTTGTCCGTCGTCCATCCGGCATTGTCCACATTTCACAAAAATCGCTTCTTCTCTCTCAATTCTTCACCAATTTTTATTCTTTCTGGCATGATGGTAGATCTGCCTGGAGTGCATATAACTTCTACACAAATTTACATAATAATGAAGATATGAAGTAATTAAGCCCTAACGAGCAGTTCAACAAAAATTGCTTCTTCTCCATCAAGTCTTTGCCATTTTGGATTCTTTATGGCAAATAGGTAGGTATTCCTAGGGTGTATATATATATAGGTGGCATGATGGTGTAGTAGTTAGCACTGTTGCCTCACAGCACAAAGGTTCTGGGCTCTAGCCCAGCAGCCGACGGGGCCTTTCTGTGTGGAGTTTGCATGTTCTCCCCATGTCTGTGTGGGTTTCCTCTGGGTGCTCTGGTTTCCCCAACAGTCCAAAGACATGCAGTTGGGTTAACATGGGGAAGCCTTAGGCTAAAGTGCCATGAGGCACCTAACCCCCAGCTGCTCCCCAGGTGCTGTTAGCATGTCTGCCTACTGCTCTGGGTATGTGTGTGTTGACTGCTTCAGATATGTTAAATGCAGAGAGGAATTTCACAAGTGTATGTGTGATGAATAAAGCTGGTTCTTTTTGTATATAGTTTGCAACATTTATTGCGCAAGGTGGCCCACTTTAGATTACTCCTTCTGGACTAGACAGGGCTGGAGTGAGATACACCGTCATTGACAGTCTCATTATTATTAAAATTACATTATGTAAAACAGGGGAAAAAGAGAATTTAGAAAAATATCTTTTTGCAGCATAGTTTTGCTGTCAGGAATGTAGGCGGCAGACAGATATAAAAGCTGAGAGAGAGTTTATTCATGAAAACTGGCAGACAAATCCAAATCGTGAGGTAGATAGAAAAAATAAAGAAAAACAGACTCAAAAAACAGGCAATGGCCAGGCAAGGCCATACATGTCAACCCCTCACGGCTCTCACCTGTACTCCCTGGTAAAGAAATCCATAATTTCCATACCAAATCCATAGTAACATTTCATGCATAATAAAAATGTATCAGATCTTACCTAATATATGCACTGGTTTATTTCTGTACAGCCATATGTACTGTTAACACTCAATTAAACAAACAGTCAGTCAGTGTTTTCTTAACCCTATATCTAAAAACTATATTTTGAGTTTTTTCTTCGGTGGTGCCAACATCTTGACCTGTCTATTGTTACGCTACATGTGCTGTTATTTCCCACTCGGTGTGCAGGAAAATCACAATTGCGCATGCTCAGACATTCGGAATGGCTTGTTGGTATTAGCGGAAGTACCGGTTGAGTAATTCTAAATGTAGAAAATGGCGGCTCCCATGCATTTTCGTATTTCATGATGATTTTTTTGATGGTAATAAATCAAAATAATTTTAAGGTGAAAATGTAGAAAAATCAGTAGTTGAATACCACTACGCCCGTACCATTTTTAAAATGCCAAAATCTGTAGGGAATACGGGAAATCTATAGGGGTTGACATGTATGCAAGGCACAAACAGAGTATGAAAGTTAAAATCAAAAGGCAAAGTCAAAAAACACAAAATCAAAACTAACCTCAACAGCCTAAAAATACATACTTACTAAAGTCAGCCACACAGAACTAAGTGCTTATTTCACAATAACTGAGCACTGTGAGGGTGCTTATTATGTGTGCTGTGGTGATCAAGTCCAGGTGTGTGCAATTAGAAATCAGGAGCCTGTGAACAGTGACGTGCAGGATGGGTGTTGTAGTCCGTGTTGGCCATATTTGAAGGCTGCTGTGAATGCTGGGAAGTGGACTCTTGAGTGCTAGCAGGTGCAGACGTGATATTTGCAGCATACGTTTCATTTAAATGGAAATGCACAACATTGTTGGCATTGTAGTCGTCTTTTTGAATACCTGGTTTTGACTTAAGTAGTATGCTGCTCTTGAGTAGTTTTATCATTTGATAAAGGTGCTCATTTTTATGCTTATTTCAAATTATGGAGTTGTGTCTGAGAAATATCATTTGACAGAATTGTTCCAGTTCTTGATAACGGTTTTTTGGTAGCAAATTCAGACTCTTGGACCCAAGTGTATATGGAGTTTATTACAGTGGAAAGTGTCTCAATATATCACCCTGTGGAAATGTTCATTCCTGGTGCTGCAAACAGTTCAATTTCAGCTAAAATGGAGATATATATGGAGATGGAAGTAAAGAGGATGGTGAAATGTAAGAGAGAGAGAGAGAGAGAGAGAGGGGGGGGTGAATGTCTGCTCTAATGGGCAAATTTATTAGCCAGAGTCTCCAGGTCTCTGAAATTGAAGTGTCACCTCTGAAGTCAGGCACATCAAAATGGCCCTTGTGGCAAAAGGAGTGAGAGTGTGAGTGTGTATCTCTCTCTCTCTCTTTCTCTCTCTCTCTCTCTCTCCCCTACATTTCACCATCCTCTTCCATCTCAGCATCAAGGAAATATCATGGCTGTCAATAAAACAGAATGGATACTGGATACAGCTTGCTTTGTGTGAGTGTATATGTGTGTGCTTGTGTCGTCTAGCTCAGAGTTTAGATTCAACTGTCAGACCTTTAAAAGAGTGAGATTAGTGATTACGCCCACTTTGATTGAGTCAGGTAGTTTGTTCGAGGTGTGTACAGGTGCATAAAGTGATTTGAGGTCACACTATTCAAGGAAACACAAACAAACCCATGTTATGCTCCCTGTTAGAAAGATGGCTAAATATACATGATTATTATTATTACTACATTAGTGGCATTTAGTAGCTGTGCTTATACAGAGTGACATACAACACACCCAGAGCAACCTGGGGAGCAGTTGGAGGTTTGGCGCCTTGCTCAAGGGCACTTAAGCCATTCCTATTGGTCCAGGGAATTAAACCAGTGACGTTTTGGTCCCAAAGCTGCTTCTCTAACCATTAGGCCATGGCTTCCCCATTCTTCTCCCCTTCTTCTTCTTCTTTTTTTATTATTATTATAGTAGTAGTGGTTTTATACCGTACATTCACATAGCTTTTTTCTAAAACTCATGGTCACTGTACACACATAAAAAAAGGAAAATATTTGGATGACCTATTATTATGAGTAGTAGTAGTATTTTCTGTCCTATCATGAGACAACAATGTTTTCCCAATATAAAAAATAAGCTTTTCTGAGCTCATGTTAGCAGCCTAAGGTTCACGGAGTGCTACAAAGAAATATAAAGGATGCATTGTTCATGTTGATGGCTGTTATATTGAAAAAAAAAAATATATATATATATATACACTGTATATATACACACAGGTAGTCGTCGACTTACGACCTATGCGACTTACGACCGATCGACTTTACGATCGTCTGGTTATGACTGGCAAGTGTTTCCCAGCTGAGCTAGCTGAGCGTACGACAGTTTCCACCCCAGCTCCCGGCAGCGCCTCTCGCCGCGTACAACAGTTTCCGCCCCAGCTCCAGGCACATGCGCAGTCTTTCTCACGTGCCCTCGTGCACTCCGTCATACAGTTTCCGCCCCAGCTCCTGGTTTATGAAACGAGCAAATGCTCCCGCCAGCCCGAGCGCTGCAACAGCTGATGATGACGTAGACGACCCACAGCCAAGTACCAGTGATGCCAGCGGTCACTAAGTTTTGTATTTTGCTATGTTTTACATTTGTATTTTGGTATGTTTCAAACTAAAATGTTTTCTATTTTTCACACCTGTATTTTGTATTTTTTGTTTTGCACATATTAAACGAATTGTACTGTACGCAGTGTAGTATGCAGTGTTTGACTTAAACCAAATAATGGGTCAAGGTAATGAAATAAGAAAATGTTGATAAAGTAAGACTTTAAGATGATTACAATATCATTACACATCACAATATACTTACGTTCATTTAACATAGGCCGACTTATGACCAGATCGGTTTACGACCGGTCAGTCGTAACCAAACGCAGTCGTAAGTCAACGACTACCTATATATATATATATATATATATATATATATATATATATATATATATATATATATATATATACACACACACGTCACAGGATTTTTCTTATGAACTACATCTGGGACATTGAACAAGATTTTATGTCACTTGTGAGGAAATTGATTACTTGTTTTGATAAATTTGGGTACTTTTTGTTTGTGAATGTGTCTATATAATAAAAATGAAATCACACATTGGCTTGAAGATATGAAGTTTATCTTCTCGTGTTGAAAAACTCATTTTTCAGACGAAATATATCATGGATCTGAGTTACATATTTCTCAATATCTTCACTCTGACAACTGGTCACTCCCAGTATTTTCTCACTGACTTGACAAGTTGTCAAAATGGTGAGCTAGTTCAAAATTAAAATTCTTTTGATTAACCTGCATTTTTTTGTGGATGGGTCGATATAATTAAAAGAATATTACATGGTGGTGCAAAGATATGAAGTTTATCTTCTCGTGTTGAAAATATTTCACTCGTTCACCTTGCTCACTCATGAAATATACATTCACCACTCAAAAATAAACTTCAAATCTTCATGCCACCATGTAATATCTTCTCTCTCATATACATACACACACCTCTTTCTCTCTCATATATATATATATATATGAGAGAGAGAGAGAGAGAGAGAGAGAGAGAGAGCGTACACACACACACACACACACACACCTCATATACATACACACACCTCTCTCTCTCATATATACCGTATGAGAGAGAGAGAGAGAGAGAGAGCGTACACACACACACACACACACCTCATATACATACACACACCTCTCTCTCTCTCATATATATGAGAGAGAGAGAGAGAGAGCACACACACACACAGCCCTCCATGATTATTGGCAGGCCTTGTAAAGATTAATGAAAAGGGTTAGAAAACAAATCCACCTTTGGTGAAGTAGCTTCATCTCACATTAAAAAAAAAAAAACATAGAAAAGAAAAATACAACTTTTAATTGAAATTAATTTATTCAGAGAAAAACAAATCCCTCATCAAAAAATAATTATTTTCAACAAAAACACGTGCCACTATTATTGATACCCCTGGAAATCATCATGAACACAATGTAACTGAAGCATGTTTCCCATTTAAATTGTAAATTTTTGAGTTGATTAGAGTGTGTAGGAACTTTCAAGCTGTAATCCATGACTTCCTGATTAACTGGGGAACAAATATGAGGTGACACAGAGGCCAAATTCCCTTAGTCATCCATCAACATGGGAAAGATAAGAGAACACACAAACCAAATGATGGAGAAGTGTGTTGACCTTCATAAGTCATGGAATGCTTATAAAAAATAGTTACTCGCCTGAAAATGTCCATGTCTACTATTAAGGCACTAATAAAATTGTGGACACCAAAAGGAACTGTGACAGACTTTCCTGGAAGAGGACTCAAGTTTATTTTGCCCTATGTACAGTGAGGAGTATGGTAAGAGAGGCAAAAAACAACCCAAGGATCACTGCTGGTGAATTAAGAAAAAGTAAAATCTCGGGGTTTCCAAGTCTCCAAAACCACCATCAGATGCCACCTCCATGCCAAAAGATTAATAGGAAGGTGCCAGAAAAATGGCTTATCTAAATGCTACTACAACTTTGACTGGAACCATGTCTTCTGGTCTGATGTAACAAAAAATGAAGCTTTTTGGCAATAAACACTCAAGGTGGTTTTGGTGTAAAAAGAAGGATGGCTGTAATAGAAAAGAACCCAATCCCAACTGTAAAATAGGGTGGAAAGTTTTATGATGTTTTAGGGCTGTTTTTCCTCCAAAGGTCCTGGAAAACTTGTTAGGGTACATGGCATCATGGACTCCATGAAACACCAGGACATTTTAAATCAAAATCTGGCTGCCTCTGCCAGGAAACTAAAACTGGGTCATCATTGGATCTTCCAACAGGACAATGATCCAAAGCATGTGTCCAAATCAATAATAGTTAGCTAAGCACAGAATCAAGCGTCTCCCATGATCATCTCGGTATCCTGACTTGAACCCCATTGAAATCCTGTGGGGTGAGCTGAAGAGGCGAGAGCACAAGAGAGGGCCTAGGACCCTGGATGATCTGAAGATATTCTGTTAAGAGGAATGGTCTCAGATGCCCTGCTGTGTATTCTCCAACCTTATAAAATGTTATAAGAAAAGACAGTGTTTTACTGGAAAAGGGAACTTGTACAAAGTATTGCATGCAGTAATACCAATAATAATGACATGCGTGTTTTTGTTGAAAATATTTATTCCTTGTCATTGATCCCTCAACACAGCAAAATACCCAGTGTTGAATTAACGCCTAGAGTTTGCGTCTAATTGGACATATATAAACATTGCAGGTGTTAATTTAACACTGGGGATTTTGCTGTGAATAATGAACTTCACTTACACTAATAAAGTAGTAGAATAGCAGTAATGCAAATTGGATAAATATATTATGAAAAATGTGTGGACAGTGCAGTCTGTTATACCAAATGCACAGGTCTGATAATTTATATTATAACATTTATACATTATGAGTTTTTCACATCATAGTCAACCCATTAAATTTTTATATCAAGAATGTGGTGTAGAGATAAATGTAAGTGCAGGAAGGTTTATTTAACCCCTTGGCTGCCACCCATAATTAATTGTAATGTGCTGGGCATATAGGACAAAAATAGGTCAAAATTGGGATATTTTGATAATCTAACTTGTTCAGAACTTTATATTTTTAATATTTGTATAAAAAATCACAAAAAACACTGTTGTAGAGTAAAAATAACTTTAGTAATCAAACATCCAAGACAACAGGTCTTGTCAATGAGAACCTGTTCATAAACATGATTTACTAGTACTTGAAAACACAATGTACACCAGGGGTCTTCAATCCTATCCACAAAGGGCCAGTGTGGCTGCAGGCTTTCATTCCAACCAAGCAGGAGCTACACCTGATTTCACTTGTTTAATCATTTCACCCTCGTCTCCAGTCAACAATCAAGTGAGCCTCCAATTTGTCTGTAATGAAAGCCTGCAGCTACACCGGCCCTTTGCGGATAGGATTGAAGACCCCTGACACCAAGGGTCCATGTATTCCAAGTAACTGGGTACCATTTTTATCATGGTCTTTGGTATAACCCAACTGTGAATAGAACTCACTATCTCCCAATCGAGAGGCAGACATGCTAATCACTAGGCCAACTCACAGTAACATGCCACTGTGAAGTAAAAGTAATGTGCCATGTAAGGTACATAAAAGGAGGTGTTTATGACAAGTGGCATACATCAGAAGGCACAGTGGTAAAAGATTTCATGACATACGTGACTCATCCAAGGGCATTGAAGGGGTTAACAGGTGTGCTATTTGCAAATAAAACATGAGACAAGGTCCACCAAAATGAGACAAAACAAAAACAGAAAGCATAGTCATAACACAAGCATTAAATGTCTTTAAACATGGCAAGGAACAAATGAACATAGAAACAGTGTTAACAGAGATAATACTTCCTGAAGTCCTTTGTGACAACAGGATCCTTATATGTGCACACTGATTGCCCTCCAAAAACAGCAACAGGTATGTGCAGTGATCAATTGTCCCAAGAGTGTGCATGAGTGAAAGCTCGAGTTGCACCAGGCTTGAGTAGGTGAAAGCGTGACAGAAGCCCCCCACCAAAGAGCTCCATCTGGGAGCTAAAGCCCTCTTTGGGCTGCCTCGGGGTAAAGGGCCTGCCACAAGAAAACATCCCCTCAGAGCTCCACTCTGGATGGATGTGGAACCAGAACCTGGGCTTAAGCAGGGCTCAGGTTGGGCCTTGAACTGGGGCACAAGGATGGACAGAGGCTCAGGCATAGACACTGGCTTGGATGTGGACTCAGACATGGATTCAGGCATGAACGTGAGCTCAGACATAGATTTGGGCTCCAGACTAGGCATGGCCTCAGGCTCCGGACTAGGATTTTGGCTCCAGCCAGGACTTGAGCTCCAGATTAGACTTGGACTGGGACTCCGGACTAGACATGGACTTTGGCTCCAGATTAGATTTGGACTTGGGTTCTGGACTTGGGTTCTGGACTTGGGTTCTGGACTTGGACTCAAGACTAGACTTAGACATGGACTGGGGCTCTGGACTAGACATGGATTCAGGCATGAATGCAAACATGGGCATAGACTTAGGCAAGACTCTGGGCCAGAGCATGGGCATGGACCCTGATGTCAGCATGGGCATGAATTTGAACGTGGGCATGGACACAGACATCAGCATGGATATGGACTTAGAAAGCAGAGTTGCAACAGTCATTAAACAGAGTACTTAAACATGGCAAGGAACAAACATGAACATGGAAACAGTGTTAACACAGATAATATTTCACAGAGTCCTTTGTGACAACAGCGCTTTTATATACATATGCTGATTGTGCTCCAAAACAGTAACAGGTGTGTGCAATGATCAGTTGTCCCAAGAGCATGCACAACACACTCCATGCATGTAAGCATGAGCTCGTGTTGCACCAGGCTCGAGTGCTTGAAGGTGTGACATTTTTATTCATTAATTAATAGATAACCCTCCCCTATCACATACCAACAACCAGGAAAGGTGAATGCTTATATGTGTATCCTCCAAGGCACATGAACCCAGCCAGCCACATCTTTTCAAACTGCTGCTCATGCTGCATCATAGTGCATCACTAGGGCATGGGGAAGCCATGGCCTAATGGATAAAGAAGCAGCTTTGGGACTAAAAAGTTGCTGCTTCGATTCCTTAGACCAGCAGGAATGGCTGAATTGCTTTTGAGTAAAGCACCTGTTCCCCAGGTTGCTCTGGGTAAGAGTGTCTGCTAAATACCTGTAATGCAATTCTTCATCGTCAAACTTAAGTATGAATAATTCAGTAACTAAACTACATCAGTGAAAGTGTTAGAAATTCTATATTTTCACTTCTTTCTCTCTTTTTGTTTTGATGTTTGCACTTATTCAATCCTGCTCCACACCACCTTCCATTCAACTCTAGTATGGCTTGACTTGACTCAGCAATCCTTAAGGTACAAGGAGACATACGGTACATCATGAGTCTGGATAAAAGAATCTGCTAAATGTTGATATAAATGCATGAAACCAATCACTGACAGCTCCTCATAGTTGAACAGATTACCACATCCATCCATTCATTATCTGTAGCCACTTATCCTGTACAGGCAAGCTGGAGCTTATCCCAGCTGACTATGGGCGAGAGGTAGGGTACACCCTGGACAAGTCGCCAGGTCATCACAGGGCTAACATACAGACAACCAACCATTCACACTCACATTCACACCTACGGTCAATTTAGTCACCACCAATTAGCCTAATCTGCATGTCTTTGGACTGTGGGGGAGACCAGAGCACCCAGAGGAAACCCATGCAGACACAGGGAGAACATGCAAACTCCACACAGAAAGGCCCTCATCTGCCAGTGGGCTCGAACCCAGAACCTTCTTGCTGTGAGGCAACAGTGCTAACCATTACACCATCGTGCTGCCCAGATTAACACATATTAAAAAGATACATATAGTACACATGGTAAAATGATCCTATCAAGATATTACCACATGTGCAGCGGATACTGGTGAGCAAACAAACAGCTTTCTTCACTGTAGTAAGACCCTGATGTGGGTGGAGCACAGAAGCACAACAGTCAAGAGTTGATGGTTCCACAAACACTTTATTTTAGCTTTTCAGCTTGCGTTTGCTCACTTTCTCTTTCCTTTTACTCACTCACACATGCGTTGTGGTCAGGGAGAGAGCTCCCTTTTCTCTGCTGTCTCTCTCCTTTTATGCACCATCCCTGTAACAAACACACATGCGCACACCCACATTAATTGACAGCAGGTGGAATGACTTAGCCACTTACCTTCCCTGACCCCACCCCCCATTCACAGACTGCTGCTTGGCCACACCCCCGCTGCCACATACCCCCACCGCCTGACTCAGGCCAGGGAGCCGTCCGGCCTGAAGCTGACTCCCCCCCCCGATGGGACAGGAAGTCCGCCACCACCATCTGTGTCCCTGGCCTGTGGATCACCTCAAACTTAAATGGCTGGAGGGCGAGATACCAACAGGTGATCCGCGCATTGGCATCCTTCATGCGGTAGAGCCACTGGAGGGGTGCGTGGTCTGAACAGAGAGTGAAAGGGCACCCCAGCAGGTAGTATCGAAGGGCGAGGACCACCCACTTGATGGGGAGACACTCCTTGATTGTGCTGTACTTGTTTTCATGCGTCGACAGTTTCTGGCTGATGTACAGCACGGGGCTCTCCTCGCCCTCCACCTCCTGGGACAAAATGGCCCCCAGCCCTCTGTTCGATGCATCAGTCTGCAAAATAAAGGGGAGAGAGAGAAGTCAGGGGAGTGTAAAGGTGGCCCCCCACACAGTGCAGCTTTTACTTCAGAAGAAGGCCCGTTGGCACTGCTCTGTCCACTGGACCAGATCTGGAGTCCCCTTTTTAGTGAGATTGGTGAGCAGGCTGGTGACATCTGAATAATTAGGTAGAAACCTACGATAATAGCCAGCCAGTGCCAAGAACCATCTCACCTCCTTTTTGGTCTTGGGCCTCAGGCAGGCCGCAATCACTGCAGTCTTGTTAATTTGGGGACGCACCTGCCCATGGCCCAAGTGGAACCCCAGATACCGTACTTCCACCTGCCCAATCGCACACTTTTTTTGGGTTAGCTATGAGGCCCGCTCACTTCAGCGACTTTAGAACAGCCCTCAGCTGTTCCAAGTGCTGCGGCCAATCATGACTGTAAATTATGATGTTGTCTAGATAGGTGGCTGCGTAGGCAGCGTGAGGGTGGAGGACCCTGTCCATAAGCCACTGGAACATAGCGGGTGCCCCAAACAACCCAAAAGGGGGCGTGACAAATTGGTGTAAACCAAATGGTGTGGAAAAGGCCGTTTTCTCTCAGGAAAGAGGAGTCAAGGGGATCTGCCAATATCCCTTTGTTAGATCCATCTCATCTCATTATCTCTAGCCGCTTTATCCTGTTCTCCAGGGTTGCAGGCAAGCTGGAGCCTATCCCAGCTGACTACGGGCGAAAAGCGGGGTACACCCTGGACAAGTCGCCAGGTCATCACAGGGCTGACACATAGACACAGACAACCATTCACACTCACATTCACACCTACGGTCAATTTAGAGTCACCAGTTAACCTGATGCCGCTTTTCCACTACAAACGCAGCTGAGTCGGGCTGAGCGGGGCCGTGCTGAGTTGGGCTGAGTCGAGCTGAGCGGGGCTGTTGGAGTTGCATTTCGACTACCACCGCGCTGAACCGTGCTGGCTGGAAGTGGGTGGACACATTGGGTGGAGTTAGCGAAAGTGGGTGGATGTCACGTGATGTCGTTAAGCGGCGCAAACAGTGACATCAGTGATCTTTTAAGCGGTAGTCTCACGACCCGGATAGTAAACAATAAACATGGAGGACATGGAGTCGTTAGTGTTGCTGGTCTTGGTGCTGTGGCTTGTTGTCACCGACAACGCCAACAGATACTGGCAAGAGCGTATAGATGAGGGGAGGCGCATAAGGCTTCAGAAATTCTCGTAATTCTCCTTCTTCCGGGTTTACGGTGTTTACAGATCCCAGCGCGCTCACGGGGCGTGTGTGGGCATGTGAGGACACTCCTCCTCACCAATCAGTGCACAGGGGAGTGTCTGCTCACGCCCCCAGCCTCACTCAGCTCAGTTTGGCTCGCTTCAGCCCCACTCCAAAACGGTGCGAGTTTTGGGTGCTAAGCAGGGCTGAAGCGAGCTGAGTCGTGCTGTTTTGAGATAGTCGAAACGCGAGCCGTGTCGGGCTGAAGTGAGCTGAAGCGAGCTGAAAAAGGGTAGTGGAAAAGGGCCATAACTTGCATGTCTTTGGACTGTGGGGGAAACCGGAGCACCCGGAGGAAACCCATGCAGACATGGGGAGAACATGCAAACTCCACACAGAAAGGCCCTCGCCGGCTACGGGGCTCGAACCCGGACCTTCTTGCTGTGAGGCAACAGCGCTAACCACTACACCACTGTGCCACCCTTTGTTAGATCCAGTGTCAAATAAAAGCAAGCAGTGCCTAACTGATCAGCAACTCATCAATGCGAGGCATTGGGCATGTGTCAAATTTAGACACCACGTTGACCTTTCTATAGTCCACACAGAACCAGACTGACCCATCGGTCTTGGGAATCAGGACCACTGGGTTGCTCCAGTCACTATGGGACTCCTTGATTATGCCCATTTCAAGCATGGCCTTGAGTTCGTCCCAAACCACCTTTTTCTTGTGTTCGGGCAAGCGGTAAGGGCAGCTACGCACTACCATCCCCGGGGGCATCTCAATGTGGTGTTCTAGGAGGGGTGTGTGGCCAGGCAGGGGCGAGAACACGTCGGAAAATTCCTTTTGCAACTTGGCTACCTCCATGAGTTGGGCCGGTGAGAGGTGGTCTCCACAAAGGACCAGAGTGGTCCGAGATTTTCTCTTTTTCACCTCCGGCCCCAGCTCCGCCTTCTCTGGGACTACCAATGCCAATGCCATGGGGACCCCCTCATTCCAGCATTTTTAAAGGTTGAGGTGGTAGATTTGCAGTGCCCCGCCCCTATCTGTTCGCCTCACCTCATAGTCGACGTCCCTGACTCGCCGTGTGACCTCGAAGGGCCCTTGCCACTTGGCAACTAATTTGGAGCTCGACACGGGCAATAATACGAGCACTTTGTTTCCCAGCATGAACTCTCTAAGGCGCGTGCCCCTGTCATACAGCCGGCTTTGACGTTCTTGTGCCTACCGCAGATTCTCCTGGGTTAGGTGTGTGAGGGTGTGGAGTTTTGCGCACAGGTCAAGAATGTACTGGATTTTGTTTTTACTAGGTGAAGGTCCCTCCTCCCAATCTAATGACCCAATGAGATCCATCCCAATTCACTCAAATGGGGTCTCAATTAGAGGGAGAGGGCACAACAATGCTTTTGGAGTGGCCGCGGGATTTACTAATTGGCATTCATGGCATGCCGCACACCACTGACGGACATCCCCGCGAATCCTTGGCCAATAGAATCGGGCCATTATTTGGGCTCGTGTTTTATCTTGCCCCAAGTGTCCAGCCATGGGATTAAAGTGAGCTGCATGGAATACGAGTTCCCTACAGCTCTTTGGGATTAACAACTGGGTTATTCATTCATTAGTTTGAGTGTCTTGCGTCACTCAGTACAATCTATCTTTAATAATAGCAAAATAGGGGAAGGTCGGTGCCGCGCTTGGCTGAAGAGTTTTACCATTGATTACTCTCACTTGGTCAAACGCATGCCGCAGAGTCTCATCTCACAACTGCTCTAATGGGAAATCCCCAAGGGAATCCCTGAGAGAGGAAGGAGGAGCAGGCTGCTCCTCGCTCTGACGCGGTGTTGATGTGGACGGCTCTGTGACAGCTTCTCCAGTCAATGCCACACCGGGATCTTCCTGTGACCTACTAGTGCAGGACCCACTATGTGTTAAATATTCTATCAGGTTTTTAAACCCTGGCCAATCAGTACCCAAAATCAACGAGTGGGTGAGACAAGGACTAACCACTGCTTTTATTCTATGCATTTGGCTACGGAATAGAATATGGACAGACACTAGAGGGTACTGGTGAACATCCCTGTGCACACACACAACACTTTCACCACTTGTGCTCCCCCCAATGCCTCACCTTGCATCAGGCATTGGTGAATTGAGGTCTGATTACAACCGGAATCCACCAAAGCGTGATATGTATCCCCTTGAATACTCACTGGTATGCAATACGTTCCGGCCTGATCGGGGGCAGTTTCTGGTGCATCGGGGATATGGATTACAGCACCCACCTCCCTTGCGGAGCTCTGACCCTGGAGGTGCTCCGATTCCCCGCCATGCCAGCACACCGGCCCAGGCTTTCCCTCTGCACTGGTCACTGGTGTTATGGGTGTCACTCATCTGAGGGGGAAACAACACAGACACGGAAGAGGGGAGGACACCACGGGTGCGACGGGCCAGCTGGGGAGGAGCCAGCCGCCGCCTCCGTGGCAGGGGAATGGGGTGGAGAGGGGGACGAGAGACAGGGGGTAAAGAGAGAGAGAGAGAGAAGAGGAAACACGTCTTCCTGCCATGGGAACTGCCGCCATGTGGTCCTCTGCCAGCTCGATAGCTTGATCCAGCAACGCCGGGCGAGGACACCTGACCCACTCTGCCATTCCTTCCGGAAGCTGCGCAATGAATTGCTCCAGTGTCACCAGGTCAATAACTCCCTCAGCGTCGCGGCCGTCTGCCCTCAGCCACCGCCGGCAGGTGTCCCGGACTTGTTGCCCGAACGCGAACGGCCAGCAGACCTCTTCCAAGCGCAATGAGTGGAAGCGCTGCTGCTGTTGCTCTGGGGAGCGGCCGACACGCTGGAGGATGGCTCTTTGGAGGTCTGCGTACACAAGCCGGCTGTCGGCAGGGAGCTGCAGCACAGCAAGCTGCGCCTCACCCCTCAGCAGGGGGAGGAGGTGCACTGTGCGCTGTTCAACCGGCCAACCCCATGCCCCTGCTGCCTGCTCAAAGAGCACGAGGAAGGCTTCAGGATCATCGTGCGGACCCATCTTTGTTAGGGTGAGGTGGGGAGGGTATGCTCCGGTGGCAGTCATGGACCCCACCGGTGCGAGGAGGTGCCGGAACGCCTGGCAGTCTTCTTGTTGGGCCAGCACCAAGGCTTCGAACCATTGTTCTTGCTCCTTTTGGAGGGCGATCAGCACTTGATGCTGGTTCTGTTGTGCTGTGGCGAGGGCATGGATAAGGTCTCTGAACGGCAAGGACTCCATGGGGCTGTTCCCTTCTGCACTCCCGGGTTTCGGCACCACTGTAGTAAGACCCTGATGTGGGTGGAGCACAGAAGCATGGCAGTTGAGAGTTGATGGTTCCACAAACACTTTATTTAAGCTTTTCAGCTTGCTTTTGCTCACTTTCTCTTTCCTTTTACTCATTCATTCACTCACACATGCGTTGTGGTCGGGGAGAGAGCCCCTTTTCTCTGCTCTCTCCTTTTATGCTCTATCCCTGTAACACACACACACACACACACACACAAATTGACAGCAGGTGGAATGACTTAGCCACTTACCTTCCCCGCCCCCCATTCACAGACTGCTGCTTGGCCATGCCCCCACTGTCACATTCAAACCATTTTCCATGCATCCACCTGTAACCGTGGAGCTGGCCTGAATTTGCAATTATTATTCAATAAACATAATATCATGCATGTTGTAGTTCTTTTGATGTACCATTCCTTATTTCCTCCGCCAAGGAGGTTATGTTTTTGGTAGTGCTGGTTTGTTTGTTTGTTTGTTGGTTTGTCTGTTAGCAACATTACGGAAAAAGTTATGAATGGATTGCTCTGAAATCTTTCCCAGAGGTGTGACTGGGCACAAGTAACAATCCATTAAATTTTGGCGGTGATCCGGATCACCTTCTGGATCCCGGATTTTTTTAAAGGATTCTTGGCAGAGGTCTGCGCTCTCCGAGTGCTTTTCTAATATTTCCAAATGCATTTGAAATGTATCCATGATGAGTTGAATCTATAAACTTGTAAAACTACACTTGTAGAACTATGAGCATACGAGTAGGGCTGGGTGATATTCGGTGCATTTGTTTTTGACTTCAGTTGACTTCAACTGATTTGATGGTCAACATGAACGGCCAGTCTCAGTTGGAGGAGCTGTAAAATATAGCAGTCAAGCCAGACAGTGTCTCCTTGTTGTAGTTTGCAAGTGACATGACTAATGGGAGATCTCATGAAATTGTGGCTCCAGTTTACCCGCAACCTGCAATGGATAGGTGCTATAGAAATCAAATAATGATGATAATAGGCAGAATAATGATGACGATAGTGGTGTTGTGGTTAGCACTGTCGCCTCACAGTAAGAAGATTCTGGGTTCGAGCCCAGTGGCCGACAGGGGCCTTTCTGTGTGGCGTTTGCACGTTCTCTGTGGGTTTCTTCCGGGTGCTCCAGTTTCCCCCCACAGTCCAAAGACATGCAAGTTGGGCTAATTGGTGGCTCTAAATTGACTGTACGTGTGAATCGTTGTTTGTCTCCATGTGTCAACCCTGCGATGATCTGCTGAATTGTCCAGGGTGTACCCCACCTCTCGCCCATAGTCAACTGGAATAGGTCCCAGCTTGCCTGCGACCCTGCACAGGATAAGCGGTTACAGATAATGGATGGATAATAATAATAGTAAATGAACACAAAATGTTTTATGGAGCATTTTTATAGCATCTCCAGAGATTGCATGACCATCAGCAGGTCCAGACTTCTCATTGAATATGCTTCAGTGTGAATAACTGAATTATAAAGTGTCCCATTAGCTCCAATCAATATGCCACTCTTGTCCAACAGAAGACCATACTTAGCCTGCTCACTTCCCTTTGGTCCTGCCATGCGTATGTGTGTCTGTGTTGAGAGAGAGAGAGAGAGAGAGAGCGCATCAGACTCTGTTTGTCTATCAAGGTCAGGGATAATTGCATGAGTGAGCAGTGTTTGAACTGACCTTATATAATAAAAGAACTAGATCACAGTTAGTGACCAGGCTGTGTCTGTGTGTGTATGTGTGTGCATTTGCGTGACCTTCACTCCACACCCCCTGTGGTCTGGCTGAAAGTGTACCAGAAATAATCAGAACTATTTTTGCTGTGCTATCACTTAGATAAAAGTAGGGCACATTGGGAGCACAAGAGAACAATAACTCACAATCTCACCTGCAGCGTATATGACCCATGTGCTGTTGAGTCCAGCTGCTTCATGCTGCTTTGACATGTTTGGGTCTTAAATTTATAGTCTGTGCAAATAATCAGCATCATAAAAATTGAAATAATGATGATACTTTAAAAAAAAAAAAAAAGTAAAATCCATAAGGCTTCTTCGGTTGTCCCTCTTTGGGAACCCTTAAATGTTTGATGTTTGATCAGAAATGGCTGGAAACCAAGAAGCATTAATTATCCATAATAACCTATAGAAGCTCTGAAGGGGGTTCTTGGGTCACTTTATTTTTGCTTTGTTTAACATTCTTGTTATATTAGCTACTTAGAAAGAGATGTATTCTTCACACGTCTCAGCTGCCTAAAGTCAATATGACTAATGAAGACACACAAAATCACTTCTTATGCCTGGGGATGCTTTATGTTTACTCATCTATGGTTAGAAATAAGGTATGAAAGTGAAATAAGAGCAAATGCACCCATTTGCTTTATTTTCTAAAAAGCAGTTGGTGTCAGTTGATATTTTAGCAACTTTTGTACTCTGTTTCACATACAAGTTAATAGAATGTAAATATAAAGGGCATAAAGTAAATTTGGCTTTTTTTAAATGCACAATTTTCATGTTCAATTCAGAAAATGAGTCAAGCATGTATTTCTCATGTGGAAAAATGGTTCCACTTTGAATAAAAATTGCAAACAGGTCATTTTTACCTGAAAATAACAACGGTTGCTGCAATTAAACAACTGGAAAAAAAAGTACAGCATAGATTTTACCATTTACAAATGAGCTGTTTTACAATCAGGGTATATTTTTCAGGTCCACAACAGTCCAAAAATCAAACCTTAGATTTTTGTGTCCCTGCTGCCAAAAATGGCTTGAGATGGAAATTAACTGTGCAGAATTTCAGTGCTACAGGTCACATACTGGGCATATTACTTCTGGTGAGAAGATAGTATATAATGCATTTACTCTTGTAGTCCAGAAAAGTATACAAAGTGAAAACTGCTGAAATGCATTTGAGTTTAAGTGCAAATTTTCAAGTCCTGTGCAGCGATGCTTGTACATGGTAGTAACTGTAATAACAACTGAAGTGGTGACGATCCTTGTGGTTTTCCAGAGATGACACTTTTTGACGGACTCACATTTCAACCACATGTGAAGCTCTGCTGCAAAACTGTCTTGCATCTGTTTCAAGTCCTGTTTTTTACTATACAGGATCAGAGTATTCTGCTTCAAAAGAGACATATATTTTCTTTTTTTAAATATTTACAACGTCCTCATATGGTGAGTGTTTTCTGGAGAGGGCACTTTTGAAGGACAAAGGATCCTGTCAGAGGCACTTAAATATCGTTCTACTGTGAATGAAAGTATATGTCCCAAAGTAAAACCTGGTTAGTGCTAAAAAAAAATAAATAAATTAATAATAATAATAATAATAATAATAATAATACAATTCTGAATTTAACCAGTAAAATCTAAGTGTAATAATTAAAGTAGAATTAAATTAAATGACCACAAGGTCGAAACTGAGCCTGCATTTGACTCTTACAGACATAAGATCTTATAAGAGACATTACTGCTGTAGGTAGGGCTTGTACATCCTTGTAAAATAAGGTGAAGAAACTCTAGCATAAAAATACCGGACCTAGTTGCAGGACTAAGTTGCTGTTATTCAAAAAGGCAACCATGACTGTGAAACAGCCCAAATTGAGCAATGTACAACAGTGTATTTAGGGCCATTGTAGGTAAAACCAAATAAAACAAACTCAGAGCCAAGACAGGGAGTAGTATTCTGAGAATATTTAAAAAAAAAAAAAACCCTCAGAATTTCCAAGATTAAAGTAAAAAAAAAAATAGTGGGTTTTGTGCTTTGAGTGACTTTCCTCAGAATATGACCCACTCCCTCAGCTCCATATTCATTTTACGTACAATGGCCCTAATACACATCGTAAAAAAAAAGTCCAGTCTGCAATGCTTTAAAAAAAGAAAAAATAAAGTTTGTCAGGAGATGTATAAGACTCAGGAAATATTGCTTAGTTCATATTGAATGACTAGATAATTAGTATAATATAAATTTAGGCGGCGGCACGGTGGTGTAGTGGTTAGCGCTGTCGCCTCACAGCAAGAAGGTCCTGGGTTCGAGCCCCGGGGCCGGCGAGGGCCTTTCTGTGTGGAGTTTGCATGTTCTCCCCGTGTCCGCGTGGGTTTCCTCCGGGTGCTCCGGTTTTCCCCACAGTCCAAAGACATGCAGGTTAGGTTAACTGGTGACTCTAAATTGACCGTAGGTGTGAGTGTGAGTGTGAATGGTTGTCTGTGTCTATGTGTCAGCCCTGTGATGACCTGGCGACTTGTCCAGGGTGTACCCCGCCTTTCGCCCGTAGTCAGCTGGGATAGGCTCCAGCTTGCCTGCGACCCTGTAGAAGGATAAAGCGGCTAGAGATAATGAGATGAGATGAGATGAGATAAATTTAGGCCCTGCCTAAAAGTGGAGCTCCCATCTGTTTCTGGGTTGTAGAATTTTCTTATATCATAGTCAGCCTCTTTTGTTTTTATTTCTTTACCATTATAGTTACTATACTGTTTCCTTATGCTGTACAAAACGTCGGGTGACAACAGCGACAAGTTACTCACTACTATACTGCCCCGACTATGACTCTACTTCACACTTCACTAGTTGCTGGGTTTCCTGTGGTGGCAGGCATGCACGCACAGGAACGAAACCATCAGAAAACAACTCGATGGGTTTCTTTATGTATCCACACTATGCCTATGGGGCTCCGCTCATGCGGGCCTTTGGCCCGTGCAGGAGCGCCACGATTATAATTTATTCGATAATTACTGAGTAGTTAATAATAGCATGTTAATATGGTTTCCTGGACCAGCAGGAATGGCTGAAGTGCCCTTGATCAAGGGCTCTAACGCCCAAATGCTCCCCAGGCTGCTCTGGGTATGTCATATGTCGTTCTGGAATAAAAGTGTCTGCTAAATGCTATTAATGTAATGTAAAATAATTCTACTAATTTTGTCCTGCTTAGGCCCTGCATAGTTACCTATGAGTTATTGAAAAGTATTTCCAAATGCATTAGGAGAAACCTTGCAGAGGACACTATTGGCAGAGCTCATCTCATCTCATCTCATTATCTCTAGCCGCTTTATCCTTCTACAGGGTCGCAGGCAAGCTGGAGCCTATCCCAGCTGACTACGGGCGAAAGGCGGGGTACACCCTGGTCAAGTCGCCAGGTCATCACAGGGCTGACACATAGACACAGACAACTATTCACACTCACATTCACACCTACGGTCAATTTAGAGTCACCAGTTAACCTAACCTGCATGTCTTTGGACTGTGGGGGAAACCGGAGCACCCGGAGGAAACCCACGCGGACACGGGGAGAACATGCAAACTCCACACAGAAGGGCCCTCGCCGGCCCCGGGGCTCGAACCCAGGACCTTCTTGCTGTGAGGCGACAGCGCTAACCACTACACCACCGTGCCGCCCCATTGGCAGAGCTGCTGTTCAAGAAAAATCCAACAACTACTGACCAATCAGATTCAAGAACTTTATATCCTTGTGGTGTTCGTTATCATGAGGATGAATGAAGGTAATTTTTAAAATAAAAGTTAAATTGAAACTAAATGAGAGAGATCATTCTCTCTGTATGCAGTGTTGTCATCGAGTCACTAAACCTCGAGTCTGAGTCCAGTTTCAAGTCCGAGTCAAGTCCAAGTCATTAAAGAAAATTTTGAGTCAAGTCCACTACTGCCCTGAGTCAAGTCCAAGAACAAGACTCCAACTGCACCATTTGACGGTGGCTGTTGCTGCCTTTATGTGAAACTGTCTCTGCTACTGTGTTGGACTAACGTTACTGCTTGACTGCCCCATTTTAGTTAATAGACTACAGATAAAAAGCTTGTTCATCACTCAGCAAGCCCCACCCACTATCAACAGGGTAAATACTGTAACATGAGAGAGGGTTAGCACTAGCTAGTTCATCAGTCAACAAGCCCTGCTATCAACGGAGCAATGAACACAGTGTGTCACTTCCTTCTCTGGGTGGAGTCTTGCCAAAAGACAATTGAAGTTTGAGGTTGTCCCTGTCGTCTCCGATAGTTCTTCTACATATGGAACACATAGCAGTGCATTTTCCCCACTGCACAAGAAGTCTGTATAAGCAAAGTGGACAATCCTATCTCATTCTCTCCAGGCATTTTAGCACCATTAATGTTAGTTTGTTCCTGAACATGTATGAACAGGTGAATGTGCATTCTCTTGCACAAAATTAGTATAAAAATTAATGTAGATATAAATATTTTGTCAAATTATTATGGCATGTTACAAAAAATAAAGAAAAAAATCTGAGTCCGAATGCAGTTAATGTATGAGTCCAAGTCATCAGTGCTCAAGTCCAAGGCAAGTCATGAGTCCTTAAAATTAGGGCACGAGTCCTGGACTCAAGTACTACAACTCATATGTATACATATATCTATCAATCTACTTCTCATTTCTTTTCATGCTCATGACAAACATTTACTCTGCACATGTGGGTTAAAAATGACTCTTTTTGGCGCAAGTGATTTTTACGATGAACCACAACAGAAATTAAGAGACTCATAAAATACCACAGGGTTTTGTCATAACATGCCAGCCAGCCACTCCAATGTCATAAACTCAAGCAGGAGAGGCCTCGTTCATATTTTGTGCACATGTGAATGTTCTTATCTGTCCTGTGTAGTTCTCTTGACATTCAGCAGTCTCATGTGCAATGTGTCATCTCAGTAGCACACAGTTCCTTCTCAGACTAATGGCCAGAGGATTTTAGTACACCGAGTTCCTCTCCTCCGAAATTCCCTCTGATGACCAGACAGCCTGTCTATCAGACACACAGCAGCTGAGTTAGCTCTGACAGTCCTATTTTGGCTCAAAAGCGCAGTTTCACTGCTCAGAAACCCAACGTAGGTGTCTCACAGCAAGAATCCGTGCATGAGTGTGCAATTCCTGAAGTCCATTGCGAATTGTTTTGGTGAATTACAGCATGTCAAAACATGTTCAGTCAGGTACATCCCTTTAAAAAAAAGAAAAAAAGTATAAGACAGTTCGCAACCATGTTTCAGTGAAAGGTTTGGCCAAGGTGAAGTTGTACCGTATAAGCAAATAAATCCCAAAATTCAAGTGAAGGTTACATCATTAGTGTGACTATTTAATGTGATGTATTGCCATTCAGTGTCTTACACTGTGTATATTAGTATTGCCCTAGCATGTGATATTAATTTACGGACATAAATATATACCTTCTACATGCATCACTGATCACTGTTTGAATTGTAATAAGATTAGATTAGTATGATATTCCTGATATGTGAGAACACAGATCAGCACACATTGATAATTTCTCCACATGAACATTATCACTATATGAATCTTAATAAGGTTATATCAGTAGAACAGTGAACTATCTACAGCAGTATACACCAAGATTAGCTGTTCATACAATAGCGGTGTGCCCAGAATGCCTGTTTGTTGCTTTAAAACATCCAAAATCCTTTCTAGTCATTTGGTTTCAGTTTGCAAGAGATCATCATTTGTGTTCATAAACATGAGCAAGCAGCAAAGAACACATCAAACTGCACTTCAGTGAATAGTCATACACAAGCTACAAATTACATTTCCAGCCAGAATGTTTTATTCATCTACACTATTAATAATTAAAATAAATGAATCAGTTCAATAAATAAATGTGCAAAATAATATATTTGTGTATCATACAATTACATTATTTAAGGTTGATCCTTAAAATTCTGAAAATGTACTCATGTTGACACCCCGGAGGCTCAGGTGAAATAGCTGATACTGAGCGGCTTGGAAGCTCCTGTCCATCAACAGAGCATTCTTTATGATTCAGTGAGCAGCCTTCCTTGAATTGAGCATACTCTATAATAAATGTCTAGGAGGATTTTCCGCCATGCTCAATTCCTGCCTCAGTAACCTCAATGGATAGTGATGTGTAACCCATGGGATTGAATGTGCTTTTACACAGAATGCTGGTCACAATGAAATTCCATGGTAAAGACAACACGATTACCTGTGGGAGTGGGATTAAAAGAAACTCCCACAGGTACTCGTGGGTACTTCTCTACACTTCAGACAAAGTGATAACTTGATATTAGTAAAAGAAACTTTACAAAGTCTTTTTCTCAGCATAGTTTTGCATAATGTGCAGGTGACTGTTGAGTTGGCGATAGAAATATTTTTAAACTAACAAAGTACATTGAGCCTGCTTTCTTTACAGTTTGTATCTCCTTACCATCTGCCTTACTGTTTGTTCCACCATCCCTGACTAGTCAATATTTAAATAATATTGGCTGGCTTTTTCATGGGAGATCAGATATATTCCAGGGGCGGCACGGTGGTGTAGTGGTTAGCGCTGTCGCCTCACAGCAAGAAGGTCCTGGGTTCGAGCCCCGGGGCTGGCGAGGGCCTTTCTGTGTGGAGTTTGCATGTTCTCCCCGTGTCCGCGTGGGTTTCCTCCGGGTGCTCCGGTTTCCCCCACAGTCCAAAGACATGCAGGTTAGGTTAACTGGTGACTCTAAATTGACCGTAGGTGTGAATGTGAGTGTGAATAGTTGTCTGTGTCTATGTGTCAGCCCTGTGATGACCTGGCGACTTGACCAGGGTGTACCCCGCCTTTCGCCCGTAGTCAGCTGGGATAGGCTCCAGCTTGCCTGCGACCCTGTAGAAGGATAAAGCGGCTAGAGATAATGAGATGAGATGAGATCAGATATATTCCATTCAGCTAGCATGATATTATGCTAGCTGTAGTGACATGACCACTCACCTTCCCTAACTCCGCCCTCCATTCACAGACTGATGCTCGGCCACACCCCCACTGCCACATACCCCCACCACCTGACTCAGGCCGGGGAGCTGTCCGGCCTGAAGCTGACTCCCCCCCCCCCCTTGACGGGGCAGGAAGTCCACCACCACCATCTGCGCCCGTGGACCACCTCGAATTTAAATGGCTGGAGGGCAAGATACCAACGGGTGATCCGCGCGTTGGCATCCTTCATGCAGTGGAGCCACTGGAGGGGCACGTGGTCCGAACAGAGGGCGCCCCAGTAGGTAGTACCGGAGGGCCAGGACCGCCCACTTGATGGCTAAGCACTCTTTCTCTATCGTGCTGTACCTGCCTTCTTGCATTGACAGCTTCTGGCTAAGGTACAGCACAGGACGTTCCTCCCCTTCCACCTTCTGGGACAGAACGGCCCCTAGCCCTCTGTCCGATGCATCCATCTGTAAAATAAAGGGGAGAGAAAAGTCAGGCGAGTGTAACAGTGGCCCCCCACACAGTGCAGCCTTTACCTTAGAGAAAGCCTGTTGGCATTGGTCTGTCCACTGGACCGGATCTGGTGCTCCCTTTTTAGTGAGATCAGTCAGCGGGCTGGTGACGTCCGAATAATTAGGTATGAACCTACGATAGTAGCCAGCCAGCCCCAGGAACTATCTCACCCCCTTTTTGGTCTTGGGCCTTGGGCAGGCCGCAATCACTGCCGTCTTATTAATTTGGGGACGCACCTGCCCATGGCCTAAGTAGAAACCCAGATACCATACTTCCACCCACCCAACTGCATACTTCTTTGGGTTAGCCGTGAGACCTGCCCACCTCAGCGACTTTAGGACAGCCCTAAGGTGTTCGAGGTGCCACGGCCAGTCATTGCTGTATACGATAATATCGTCGAGGTACACAGCTGTGTAGGTGGTGTGGGGGCGGAGGACTCTGTCCATAAGCTGCTGGAATGTAGCAGGCACCCCAAACAACCCAAAAGGCAGTGTGACGAATTGGTGTAAGCCAAATGGTGTGGAGAAGGCTGTTTTCTCTCGGGACAGAGGAGTCAAGGGGATCTGCCAATATCCTTTCATTAAATCCAGTGTTGAATAAAAACAAGCAGTGCCTAATCGATCAAGCAGCTCGTCAATGTGAGACATTAGGCACGCATCGAATTTAGACACCGTGTTGACTTTCCTATAGTCCACACAGAACTGGACCGGCCCACCGGTCTTGGGGACCAGGACCACTGGGCTGCTCCAGTCACTGTGGGACTCCTGGATTATGCCCATTTCGAGCATGGCCTCGAGTTCATCCCGGACTAACTTTTTTTTGTGTTCGGGCAGGCGGTAAGGACAGCTGTGCACTACCACCCCCGGGGGCGTCTCAATGTGGTGTTCTGTGAGATGGGTGCGGCTGAGCAGGGGCGAAAACATGTCAGAAAACTCTTTCTGCAACTGGGCTACATCCATGAGTTGGGCCAGGGAGAGGTGGTCTCCACAGGAGACCGGAGTGGTGGGCGATGCCAAGTTTCTTTTTCGAACCTCCGGCCCCAGCTCCACCTTCTCTGAGATTACTGACACCAATGCCATGGGGACCTCCTCATTCCAAGATTTTAATAGATTGAGGTGGTAAATTTGCAATGCCCCACCCCTGTCCATTCGCCTCACCTCATAGTCGACATCCCCGACTCGCCGTGTGACCTCGAAGGGCCCTTGCCACTTGGCGACCAATTTGCAGCTCGACATGGGCAGTAACAAGAGTACTTTGTCTCCCGGTGTGAACTCCCTAAGGCGTGTGCCCCTGTCGTACAGTTGGACTTGACGTTCTTGCGCCTGCCGCAAATTCTCCTGGGTTAAGTGCATGAGTGTGTGGAGTTTGGCGCACAGGTCAGGAACGTATTGAATTTTGTTCTTACTAGGTGAAGGTCCCTCCTCCCAATTTTCATATAGCACATCCAAAATGCCACATGGCTTACGCCCATATAATAATTAAAACAGTGAAAAACCTGTGGAGGCTTGTGGGACCTCTCGTACTGCAAATAACAGGGGCTCGAGCCACTTATCCCAATTACGTGCATCTTCGCTTATGAACTTCCGAATTATATTTTTGAGAGTTCGATTAAAACGTTTCACTAAGCCGTCAGTTTGTGGGTGATAGATGCTGGTGCGGATAGGTTTAATCCCCAGTAGCCCATACAGCTCGCACAGTGTGCTTGACATGAATGTAGTGCCTTGGTCTGTCAGGATTTCTTTCGGAATCCCGACCCGGGAGATAAAGCGGAAGAGCACCTCTGCTATACTGCGTGCTGAGATATTGTGGAGAGGCACTGCTTCCAGATATCGCATTGCATAGTCCACCAGAACTAAAATAAAGTGATATCCCTGTGCTGACCAATCTAATGGCCCGATGAGATTCATCACAATTCTTTCAAAAGGGGTCTCAATTAAAGGGAGAGGGTGCAAAGGCGCTTTTGGAGTGGCTGTGGGATTTACTAATTGGCATTCGCGGCATGCTGCACACCACTGACGGACATCTCCACGAATCCCTGGCCAATAGAACTGGGCCACTATTCGGGCTAGTGTTTTATCCTGCCCTAAGTGTCCGGCCATGGGATTAAAGTGAGCCGCCTGGAATATGAGTTCCCGGCGGCTCTTTGGAATTAATAACTGTGTTGTCTTTTTGCCAGTTTGAGTGTCCTGCATCACTCAGTATAACCTAGCCTTAATAATCGCAAAGTGGGGGAAGGCCGGTGTCGCATTTGGCTGGAGAATTTGACCATTGATTACTCTCACTTGGTCAAATGCATGCCGCAGAGTCTTGTCTCGCGACTGCTCTAACGGGAAATCCCCAAGGGAATCCCCGAGAGAGGGAGGAGGGGCGGGGCGCTCCTCACTCCACGTATTGCCCTGACACGGTGCTGACGTAGACGGCTCTGTGACAGCTTCTCCCACCAATGCTACTCTGGGGCTTTCCCCAGACAGATTACTGCAGGACCCACTGCTCACTATGTGCATCATTAACTCCTTAAAACCCTACCAATTAGGGCTGAACGATATATCATTATCGTATCTATATCTAGATATGAACATTCAAGATATTAATATCGAAAAAGCAACGATATAGACAATATAGATTTCCCCTCCCCACACTCGCCCTGCATGTACAGCTCTGGCAGTCACAACAAACATCATTTTTACGATTGCCCTTGAATGCATCGCTAAGGCCAGCCAACCACAAACCTTATTTCATGCTTGCTGTGGATCAACAGCTGAAGCCAACCAATGACAAACATATGAGGGCGGGAGTGAGGGAGACGGAGACCGACGCGCACACACACTACAGACACAGCGGGGAAATTAAAAAGAAAGAAAGAAAATGAGTGTGGAAGATAATGCGGCCGGTGGCGGTGCAGAATTTGACTTGGTGCCAAAACATAAATCATCCTCCATTATTTGGAGGTATTTTGGATTCAAAAAGGACAATGTTAACCAGAGTGATGTGTTGTGCAGGTTGTGCTTAGCAAAAATTGCGACGAAGCAAGGTAGCACAACAAATATGTTTCACCACTTGAAACAACACCATCGCGTGCTGCACAAAGAGTGTATGACAATGAGAGAAACACCGGGGACTTCTCAGTCATCCCAAAATAAGCCAAAGCAAAATTTGATTGCTGATGCATTCAGTAGCGTTACACTGTACGAGTCGACGTCCACCAGACATAAAGAAATTACAGACGCTATAACATACCACATTGCAAAAGACATGGTACCTGTGTACACAGTCTCGAAAGAGGGCTTTAAAAAAATGGTTCGGACGCTGGACAAACGTTATAAAATACCATCCCGAACACCTTTTCATCAAGTGGCCATTCCGAAACTCTATAATGAGTGTAAAATGAATGTTGAATCTGAGCTCCGTGAAATCGATCATTTTGCCACAACCACGGACCTATTGTTAAAGCAGAGCTGCAGTAAAATGTTTGATTTGTAATTTATTTATTTGTAATTTATGTTAATGTTGATGACTGGCAGTAAGTTCTTAAAAATAAAACTGCATTTTCCACATTTTTTTGTATTATGATGTTTTTATTTTTCTGAAAAATGCTTAGTTTTCACCGAACCCGTAGTCATACCGTATCATATCGAGATATCTGGCATGAATATCGAGATATGAAATTTTGTCCATATTGTTCAGCCCTGCTACCAATCAGTCCCCAAAATCAGCAAGTGGGTGAGACAAGGGTTAACGGCCGCCTTTACACTATGCTTTTCCCCTCGAAATAGAATGTGGATAGACACCAAAGGGTAGTTGTGAACATCCCTGTGCACACACAACACCTTCACCACTCGTGCTCTCTCCAATGCCTCACCTTGCACCAGGCTTTGGTGGATTGAGGTCTGGTTATAGCCGGAATCCACCAAAGCCTGATACGTATCCCCTTGGACACTTACCAGTATACGATACGCTCTGGCCTGATCGAGGGTGGTTTCTGGCGCATTGGGGACCCAGACCACCGCGCCCACCTCCATCATGGAGCACTGATGTTGGAGATGTCCCGGCTCCCCGCAGCACCAGCACACTGGCCCAGGCTCTCCCTCTGCACCGGTGTGATGGACATCACTCACCTGGGGGGGAGGAGACACAGACAAGGAAGGGGAAAACGGGAGGACATCACGGGTGCGCCGGGCTGGCTGGGGGGGGAGCCGGCCCCCGCAGCGGGGGAATGGGGTGAGGACAGGAAGCAGAGGGAGAGGGAGAGAGAGAAGAGAGAGGAAAAGAGGAGACATGCCTTCCTGCCATTGGAACTGCCACCATGTGGTCCTCTGCCAGCTCAATCACCTGGTCCAGCGATGCCAGGCGATGACATTGGATCCACTCCACTGTTCCTTCTGGAAGTCGCGTGACGAACTGCGCCAGTGTCACCAGGTCGATCACATTGCGGTTGTCTGTCCTCAGCCACTGCCGGCAGGTGTCCCAGAGTTGCTGCCCGAACACGAACGGCCGGCTGACCTCCTCCAAGCGCAGAGAGTGGAAGCGCTGCCGTTGTTGCTCTGGGGAGCAGCCGACACGCTGGAGGATGGCTCATAGAAGGTCCGCCTACATGAGCCAGCTGTCAGTGGGGAGCTGCAGCGTGGCCAGCTGCACCTCGCCCGTCAGCAGGGGGAGGAGGCGCGCCGCGCGCTGGTCGACTGGCCAACCCCATGCCTCCGCTGCCTGCTCGAAGAGTGCGAGGAAGGCTTCTGGGTCATTGTGCGGACCCATCTTCGTTAGGGTGAGGTGGGGAGGGTCCTCTCCGGTGGCAGTCATGGGCCCCACCGACGCGAGCAGGTGCCGGAATGCCTGGCGGTCTTCCTGTTGGGCCAGCACCAAGGCTTCAAACCGTTGTTCGTGCTCCCTTCAGAGGGCGACCAGTGCTTGGTGCTGGTTCTGCTGGTCTGTGGCGAGGGCATGGATTAGGTCCTTGAACGGCAAGGACTCCATGGGGCTGTTCCCTTCTGCACTCGATCCCGGGTTTCAGCACCACTGTAGCGAGACCCTGATGTGGGTGGAGCACAGAAGCACGGCAGGCGGTTGTTTGCACTTGAAGTATTGTCTTTATTGCTGCTTTTCAGCATAGGACTCAAAAACTCTCACTCTCTCACTCACACACACACACAGGCTAGTATTGAGCCCTCGGCACCGACCTCCCCTTCTTACTCTCCTCTTATAGGGCGCAGTCATTGGAGAAGACACACAAACACACGTTAATTGACAACAGGTGTAGTGACATGACCACTCACCTTCCCTGACTCCGCCCTCCATTCACAGACTGACGCTCGGCCACGCCCCCACTGCCACAAATAGTTATTCTATCCACATTCACTGGATATGAGCAGTCACGTGCTCTGATTGGCTACTCTACTACTAGGATATCAGCTCATATACCTTGAGTAGAGAAAAACAAAATGGTGGAGCATGTTGCTGAACCAACTGAGGACAAAATAAAAATTCTACTCGAAAACAAAATCCAAAAAAACCACAAAAAAGCAACAAAATATGGAATGAAATTATTTGATGGTAAGAACATATCTTTTTTTATTTTTCAAGAATTATTATTACAGCATTTTTCACAAATTGCTACTGTCGTTTTGCCGGTTTGTTTATAGGCTAAGCAGAAATGATTTTGTCGGACATTTTGTGGAAAGTTTTTATTTTTCTAATTTGCAAAAAAAAAAAATGCTCTGTTTCTCAAAATCCAGTGAATGTGGATAGAATTAAACAATTATTCCACTCAATCTCATCGTACATGGCTTATAGTCAACTCGGCATTACGTACCTTGTTGGCTATCAGCTCATGTACGATTCGATTTTGTGGAATAACTGTTAATTAGTTGACTCGTATATGGACCCCCTATCACTGAGGAATGATTCTATTCAATTTGTAGATTACTAGAAGGCTAATGATAATTTTCATGAAACTGAATCCTTTTTCACATTCCTCTCCTGCTTATACAGTACATATTAGAATATTGATTCATAGGACCAGACTTTTTGGTGTGGCTCTGGTGTCTTTTCTTCTAATTTATACACTGCTCATCCATATGACACTCCATGTAATAAGGGCAAAGTGCTGTCCCAGCTATTTGATAAATATATCATTATTATTATTCCATAGGGGAACAAGATATTTTGGTGTATCCAGAACTTGAAACTATTCAGGAAGATTCACGTATTGGAACATTTTTCATCCTTTGGGTTTGCATAGTACAGCCATGTTGATAATACAGCAGTGAATCACCAGTCCTTTATGTTCCTGAGGAGTGATTCAAGAAAGTTTGTTGAATCAATTTGCCTTATTGATTTTTACGGAGACTCAATGGAACTCAAACCTTTGGAAGCTTTTTTTTTTACTTGCAATGACTAACAGAATAGTATTGGCAGTGGTTTCCTACCCAACAAGGCAATTTCTCCATCAGGTGCAAAAGCAAGCACATTTTACTTTTTTTGCATTTTGAATAGTTCACAATTTCTATAGCTGACTGGTCTGTGACTTTCAACTGAACTGAGCAGTTGAGGATGAAGGGCCTTGCTTATGCTAAGGCCTCACATAGCCAGAATCACTTCACAGTAGATGCCAGTAGATCATTTTGAGCCTTCCGGTGGTCAACTGGCATGCATTCTGGGCCCTTTCATTGGAATATGTAAGAGCTGGGGAGCTACCTCGACAACTGGGAGGGCGTGACTTCCATCCCCATTTTGAAAATTGCCGTCGGTCAAGTGCCTGATAAAGTCATCAGTTGCAACCGTGAAGGCACATGTGAGCATCCTTGAAGCGTGCATGAGGCTTACGTGGGCTACTGGGGTTACCATAGCAGTCTGTCGCAACCATTGAGCTCAAAATATTTGCGGAACACCATTCTGCAGAAAATGAAAAGTTTACCAAAGAAGCATGGCTTTTTTTCATCTTGCCGTGGCTATGCTGTACTGCAGCCGTAAAAAAGGTACATGCTACCATCATTGCCATAAGGCCACACATCGCTATACGTTGCTGCTGCCATTGGTTTTACCAGCGTCTTCCATCACGGCTACCGTGGCTTCATTTACATATTTACTCTGCCCAAAATTATGTAACAGATCACCTCCAAAATCATAGTAGGCCCCAGGCATGGTTCTCACAGATCAACCAGCTATATGTGACCTTAGCATTAAGGGCTCAGCTCGAGGGTAGCTTGACTACACTATGATTTGAACTCTAAAGCATTCTGACCATTAGGCCAGAGCCTTAATCACTGATCCACTTCTAACATCAACTTCTTGGAGATCCTGCACTGCAGGATTGGGCTTTCTGAGGAACCATACATTTGTATTTGTAACTTTACAGTGTCTCAATTTGCATAGTTTTTGAAAAAAATCACTTGAAATATCACTGGTTGCTCTGTCACCATGTTATAATAATCATAGCTTTGCACTGTTCACTTACATAAAAAGAGGGTTACTTGCCACTTGCTGCTGTGAATGCAGGGTCAGCTAGTTAATTTCTGAGTGTGTACATATTATCAATAAAAGAGTCAAATTGAAACTAATGTTAGCAATTTTAAGATTATGTGATTGAAGCTGTGTCTGATGATGAAATAAAGGCATTTCTTCTGCAACACCAGACCAAAAAAAAAAAAACCCAACATGACATTTGCTCTCCAAGTTTTCTTCCAGTTCCTGTTTCTGAGTACAGGCCAATAAATTAAATATTCAGCAGAATGGCTTTTCCAGCATAAATTACAGCAGTCAAGTGCACAACTAAAACAAACTTCTTGCACTATTTTGTTGATTATTTCATAATAAATAATCCATTCCCTCATCTCCAGTAATTAATTTATTTTGGTCAAGGTTGCAGTGGACCTGGAGCCTAAGCCAAGAACGCTGGCTTGAAGTCAAGTCACTGATGTTATATTCCTTATTTTATTGTGCTGTTCTAAACATTCTGTCTCATCTCCCTTGCCTTTTGAACAGTTATGTTTTTGGCAGTGTGTAGTACGGAGTCCATAAGACCATTTTGCTGTTGGAGAATCACCAAGTCCTCATAGTCTGCATATGGCATGTGGATTTTTGCTATTGAGTATGCCATGCAGAATATTGCAAGGCTATCTTCTCTTTATCAACTTCTGCTGGTTTACTGATTGCATGTTCAATTAAGCATGTGGTGTTGGCTATGTTTTGATTGCATTTCCAACTGCCAGCTCTAGCCTGTGATTCAAGCAGACTATGAGCAGCATAGTTCTGCCAGAAGCAGGTGGCACACCAGGTTTGTCTTTCGTTTTCTGTACAGCAGTGTGAAGTATTTAAAAATTGATCTAAGTTGCAAACTCCCTGAAATATAAATTATTATTTACTGTTTTTACAAGACATGGTTTTTGATGGAGTTTCATTTGAATGTGATAGATAACTCCATAGCCCATAGCATAAGGAGTATGGTAAAGAGGTGAAGGTCTCTGAAAGAGGTGTTATCTAAAATTCATGTTTAATCCAAAAAGCACACACCTGAACTTGGGATCATGCCAGCAGAGCAAATTCAAACACAACCAAAGAGCATTTCACTAGACTGAACTCACCAAATATTAACACAACCAGATTTAATCATGGCCTGAACACCTGTGTGTGTTTGTGTATGTATGTGTCTGTGTATGTATTTGTACACTGCCTGTTTAGGGACATGTCAGCTGACTTTGTCCTTTTTTTTTGGAGAAATGATTGGTTCTTGACTCCAGACACACCTTAACACTGGGCAGAAGAAATGTGAGGAGAAGGAAGCAGCACTGTCTGTAATAAATTGCCCTTCTGAGTCACCTGAACAAAACCCAATCCAACTGCTATGAGAGAAGTTGGATTGAAAGGTTCAAGAGAGACCTCCAACAAGGTCCACAACCCTCAGGCAAGAGGCACAGCAAAGCATCTCTGAAGAAAAAAAAAAGTGTGAAACTGTTTTTAGCTTATCTGGCTTATGTGATCATGCGTCGTCCATCCGTCCACAATTTACAAAAATCATTACTCCTCCTACAGGAATGATCAGAATTCGATCAAACTCACATACAATGTTCCCCAGGTGGGTGTGCATAAAAGTTGTCAAGATGGTGGCGCCACCTTTCATATTGACAATTTTATGGGCGTCTTGGCCAGTATGAGCTACAGCCTCATTGAGGCTATTTTTTACTATATAGTTTACTATACAAACATTTACGTACATACCACTAGTCTAAAGGAATTTAGACTGAATGTTTCATATCTTCACACACCATATTATGTCAATTAGAGTATCTGTTTACAACCCCGATTCCAAAAATGTTGGGACAAAGTACAAATTACAAATAAAAACAGAATGCAATAATTTACAAATCTCAAAAACTGATATTGTATTCACAATAGAACATAGACAACATATCAAATGTCGAAAGTGAGACATTTTGAAATTTCATGCCAAATATTGGCTCATTTGAAATTTCATGACAGCAACACATCTCAAAAAAGTTGGGACAGGGGCAATAAGAGGCTGGAAAGTTAAAAGGTACAAAAAAGGAACAGCTGGAGGACCAAATTGCAACTCATTAGGTCAATTGGCAATAGGTCATTAACATGACTGGGTATAAAAAGAGCATCTTGGAGTGGCAGCGGCTCTCAGAAGTGAAGATGGGAAGAGGATCACCAATCCCCCTAATTCTGCGCCGACAAATAGTGGAGCAATATCAGAAAGGAGTTTGACAGTGTAAAATTGCAAAGAGTTTGAACATATCATCATCTACAGTGCATAATATATTCAAAAGATTCAGAGAATCTGGAAGAATCTCTGTGCGTAAGGGTCAAGGCCGGAAAACCATACTGGGTGCCCGTGATCTTCGGGCCCTTAGACGGTACTGCATCACATACAGGCATGCTTCTGTATTGGAAATCACAAAATGGGCTCAGGAATATTTCCAGAGAACATTATCTGTGAACACAATTCACCGTGCCATCCGCCATTGCCAGCTAAAACTCTATAGTTCAATGAAGAAGCCGTATCTAAACATGATCTAGAAGCACAGACGTCTTCTCTGGGCCAAGGCTCATTTAAAATGGACTGTGGCAAAGTGGAAAACTGTTCTGTGGTCAGACAAATCAAAATTTGAAGTTCTTTATGGAAATCAGGGACGCTGTGTCATTCGGACTAAAGAGGAGAAGGATGACCCAAGTTGTTATCAGCGCTCAGTTCAGAAGCCTGCATCTCTGATGGTATGGGGTTGCATTAGTGTGTGTGGCATGGGCAGCTTACACATCTGGAAAGACACCATCAATGCTGAAAGGTATATCCAGGTTCTAGAGCAACATATGCTCCCATCCAGACGATGTCTCTTTCAGGGAAGACCTTGCATTTTCCAACATGACAATGCCAAACCACATACTGCATCAATTACAGCATCATGGCTGCATAGAAGAAGGGTCCGGGTACTGAACTAGCCAGCCTGCAGTCCAGATCTTTCATCCATAGAAAACATTTGGCGCATCATAAAACGGAAGATACGACAAAAAAGACCTAAGACAGTTGAGCAACTAGAATCCTACATTAGACTTAACATTCCTATCCCTAAACTTGAGCAACTTGTCTCCTCAGTCCCCAGACGTTTACAGACTGTTGTAAAGAGAAAAGGGGATGTCTCACAGTGGGAAACATGGCCTTGTCCCAACTTTTTTGAGATGTGTTGTTGTCATGAAATTTAAAATCACCTAATTTTTCTCTTTAAATGATACACTTTCTCAGTTTAAACATTTGATATGCCATCTATGTTCTATTCTGAATAAAATATGGAATTTTGAAACTTCCACATCATTGCATTCCGTTTTTATTTACAATTTGTACTTTGTCCCAACTTTTTTGGAATCGGGGTTGTAATATGGATTACTATAGTTACCATATGGAATAGGGTTATTTACTGTATTTTTATTATTTACTGTTTACTGGTTGATGATCACAAATGCATCAAGAAGGCAAGAAACTGCACTAATTAACTTTTGATGAGGCACAGCTGTTAACTGAAAAGCATTCCAGGTGACTACCTCATGAAGCTTGTTAAGGTAATGCCAATATTATGCAAAGCTTCATCAAGGTAAATGATGGCAACTGTGAGAATCTAAAAATATGAAACATTTTTTAAACACTTTTTTGTTTACCACATAATTCCATAGTTCCATAGTCAAAATACAGAAAAACGTATGAATGAGTAGGGGTGGCCAAACTTTTGACTCATACTGTATGTTTAGGATCATTGTTCTGGTAGAAGACCCAGTTGTGCCCAAATCTGAACTTTCTGCCTGATGTCTTGAAGTCTTCCCTCAGTATTTCTAGACAATCCTCTTTTCTCATGATGCCAGGCTATTTTTTTGAAGTGCACCAGTCCCTTTTCCAGCAAACCACTCTCAGAACATGATACTACCACCACCATGCTTCATGACTAGGGTGCTTTTCATTATTAAAAGCTATACATACGTGGATCAATATGGCTAAACAGTTCAGTGTTGGTTTCATCTGACCAGAGAACAGTCTTCCAAACTTCTGGTGATCATCTCCAACTCCTTCACCAGTGCCTTGGTTATGGTTTTGGGGTTCAACTGAACCTTTTAGACAATTTAAAAAAAAATAATTTATTTATTTTAGTTTTATCCCTGGGAGTCATTCTGTGCCTTTTTCCTGAAGTGCAGTGTATTTTTGTGTATTTTGTGCACTGTCGCCTCACAGCAAGAAGGTCCTGGGTTTGAGCCCAGCGGCCAGCGGGGGCCTTTCTGTGTGGAGTTTGCATGTTCTCCCCGTGTCTGCGTGGGTCCCCTCCAGGTGCTCTAGTTTCCCCCACAGTCCAAAAACATGCAGGTTAGGCTAATTGGTGGCTTTAAATTGACTGTAGGTGTGAATCATTGTTTGTCTCTGTGTCAGCCCTGCGATGACCTGGTGACTTGTCCAGAGTGTACCCCGCCTCTCGCCCATAGTCAGCTGGGATAGGCTCCAGCTTGCCTGTGACCCTGTAGAACAGGATAAGAGGCTACAGATAATGGATGAATGGATGGTTGTGCACAATGCCGGGGTGGCCCTATATTTAGCCGGGACCATCCCTGGCCCAAACCATCAATGGTGGCCTGCTTGGAGCATGGGGAAAATAATTTTCACTAATTTTGGTCACTGATCTTATTCTTGCATTAATCATCAATTCAACTGCACTCTGCATTTTCACATGGCAGCCCAGACGCCGACAGCATCGCAGCAGATTAAATAGGCGCTACCAAATAAGGAAATTCTCCCCTCCCCTCTATTGCAGTTGGTTTGGTCCAAGACTCCTCCTCTGTATTGCGGGGAACTTAAACAACATTGGCGCGAAACAGCGCGCGTCAGTGATGGAGGGCAGAAAGAGGCCAGGTGGAACCGAAAGGGCGAAGCTTAAAAAAAGGAAGGAGGTGGCAGCAAAATGTGCCAAATTGACAGATATATTCTCAAGACCAGCTGGTAGGTTACGAAAGATATGGAGTATGATAACCCTGTTTGTCGATTTTATCAGTCTATGCTAGGCCTATAATGTGTCAATAGTTTGCGATGTCAATTCAGCTTTTTGATGTCATGTGAAATCTCGCAATTTACACGGTATAGATGTGGTGTAAGGGCGGCACGGTGGTGTAGTGGTTAGCGCTGTCGCCTCACAGCAAGAAGGTCCTGGGTTCGAGCCCCGGGGCCGGTGAGGGCCTTTCTGTGTGGAGTTTGCATGTTCTCCCCGTGTCCGCGTGGGTTTCCTCCGGGTGCTCCGGTTTCCCCCACAGTCCAAAGACATGCAGGTTAGGTTAACTGGTGACTCTAAATTGACAGTAGGTGTGAGTGTGAATGGTTGTCTGTGTCTATGTGTCAGCCCTGTGATGACCTGGCGACTTGTCCAGGGTGTACCCCGCCTTTCGCCCGTAGTCAGCTGGGATAGGCTCCAGCTTGCCTGCAACCCTGTAGAAGGATAAAGCGGCTAGAGATAATGAGAATGGGATGAGATGTGGTGTATGTCTTAATTCTAAGAAGAACCGGACATTGCTTTACATCCCAGTTATTAACAATTTTAGATGAACAGGTCCCAAATGTGCTGTTGCGTGTTATTTCCTCATCCAGCCTATTTCATCTCGCTGTCACACCGTGCATTTCCACAGGCGTGCACACATTGTGGTTATGAACACATAGGCCTAGAAGTCATATTTGATGTTAAATAATTGTTGTTAAATATATAACTTAGAAGAGGTGTATGCGTATGCCAATATTCTAAGCAGAATCGAACACTTGCTTTAGCCTACATTTCATTTAACCATTTTTGAGTTGCCTAATGCGCCCTCACGCTTTATCTGCCGGTTGCTGAGTACCCAGCATTGTTGATTTGCCATTATTTTCGAGGCGTATGCGGCATGTAATGCACAAGCATTGGTTCAAATGCACGCGAGATGGGTGCTTTCGTTATTTTAAGACTATGTGACTAAAAATGTGTTGTGTAATTCGTCTTAAATAACGCGAAACAATCAGCCATACTCGCTGCTTTGCTATTTGGAGTGGCAGTCAGCTGGATTTCGCCCCCGACGTAAAAGTTCATTCCCACACCCGGGCCGAAGATGCCGATTTCTGAAGATGCATGTTCCTTGGATGTGTTTTCAAATATTTTCACTAAGGAACTTTGGGACATATTGGTGACACAGATAAATGTATATGCGGATTAGACACGCGGCCACACACCATCCAATTTTAAGTGGAGCCCCGTCTCATACTAGATGAAATCGTTCGTCGGTCTCTGCATTATGTTTGTGGTCATTAAACTACCGCGTAATGGAAGTTTTATTAACCCTAAAGTAATGCAGAGAACGACGAACAACATACATTGTCACTACCTGAATTTAAACCAAATAAAAAGCATTGTGAAAGAACAGTTATTTGTTTTATCTTTTTTAATGTACTCAAATTCCTCCTCCATTTCAAAGTGGCCTGAATGTGAATTAAACTCCCGGACTGAAAACAGGGCCCACTCCGGCCCTGGTTGTGCAGATGCATGTAGTTGGAAATTTGGTAATAAGAACTCTGTTGTACCAGTAACTGAATCTCAGCACTGCCCTGTTGCTAGAAAGACTCTGCTTGAGCCAAAAATCACTCTTCTTCCTCCTGTTCAGAATCTCTCAGTTGAGACTTTTTGCTGATTGGTTGAGCAATAAATACTTAGCTGTAATTGTGATTACCCAATTAAGCCAAAAAAAAAGGTTTTGATTGAGATAATGTCAGATGATGGTATTGTGATAAAACTTGCTGATGGGGCACCTTTATTATCATTCAAGAAATGTCAGCCTATCGCAGAGAAATAGAGTGGCAGCTTAACAATGAAATTACATGTACGTGTCTACCATCTGATCCTACTGCTGAATTCAGTGAGGCGATAAAGCCCATACTGAACAAAGCATTGTGTAACTCGATCATTGATGAAGGTGAACATAAATATTTATTGCAGACCAACCCAGTGAGACCAGCATTTTATACTCTTCCTAAAATCCATAAAGGATCAGATAATCCATCTGGCTGCACAACTGTGTCTGGTAATAAATCTATAACTGAGCCACTTTCACAATTTTTTGACTATCACATCAAGGAATTAGTGTACAACCTGTTTTCATTTCTGAAAGACATGACTGACATTTTACACAGATTGAATTATATAAAATAGGTTGATACGGCAGATATGAAATGCA
Source organism: Neoarius graeffei (assembly GCF_027579695.1). Lineage (NCBI taxonomy): Eukaryota > Metazoa > Chordata > Actinopteri > Siluriformes > Ariidae > Neoarius > Neoarius graeffei. Next base: position 17,031,370 of record NC_083580.1, read on the forward strand.
CAATGGTTGTGGCCAATCTTAATACAAGCATCCCACACCAGGCAGGGTGAACATCATAAGAGTATAATTTACAGAGGTCCCAAGTGCCACACAGTGAATTTCTGGTCTCACTGATGGATGATGTCCTTACAAAAATTATTTCATGTTCCAGAATAAAAATTATTTGCAAATTCTTGGAACAGCAATGGGCTTACCCATGACACCGAATTATGCCAAACTATTGATCAGAAAATTCAACAGCATTTTATTTATTCGAACAATCCACTCCACCAACATTGAAAAGTTTATTTATTTATTTATTTATTTATTGACATGGAGTAGCTCAAAAGAAGAACTGGGCACCTTCATTGATTGTGTAAAGCCTCACTCACAACCCGCCGTAGGTGTTTAGGACACACACGGGTCACATGGTTTGGTAGCTCGCAGCCGTGCCACAGGGTTGCGGTGAACCCGGGGGAAAATTTGGGGGGAGGAGTACAGGCAAAGTACTTGTCAAGTACAGGTTGCACACCTGACTTCCTCAAGGCGTGGGAAAAATTGCGCCGTTAGCCCATGGAAAGCGTATGTCTGATGCACGTGATCAGTGAGTGTGGAGTGTGTGAGACTTGCATTTTACCAGTTTCCTGCGCTACGAGTTCGGGCCATACTTGTGAAGCATGTGTGACACATGTGATTAGCACATTACAATCACTCATAACTTGCATGTGATGCAAGCCAGGAGTGGGTATAAAACCAGCGTGTCTGCAGCATTCTGCATCTGTCTTTCGACTGAAGAACATTGGATATTTTGTGGGAAAATTTAAAAAAATTTCAGTTTAAAGTTTAGAAAATGGGACCCAAGAAGAAGCGAGCAAAAGTGAAGTAACCCAGCCTGAAACAGCAGAGGGGGAGGAGGAGAAAGAATTTGATGATGATGGTAGCAGCACCGGCAAGCCCTGCACAGACAGGTAGAAGTATGCCTTCAAGCCGGCAGAAGGCACAGCACCCCGCCAGAGGTATTTTCACAGGTAAATACACATGCTTTAAACATTCATTTCAGTATATATGCTTATGTAATTAATATTATATATGCTGATTTTCATGTATGTTTCAGCTAACGATGCCCAGAAGTGAGGACACTGCAATCCCATCATCACTGTCAGGCCATTGTGCCATGCTCAGTGATGAGGACAAGAACATCCTAACACCCCGTCCCACCACTCAGCAGGAGTAGGAACAGGACAGTAGCTCCGAGTCAAAGTGTGTTTCAGTGCTCAAACTGTTGGGCTATTTAGTTGGGATTTTTTACAATGTAATAAAATGTGTTATTCCCTTATACTCATGTTTTATTATTTGACGTTTACATGGTAAATTAACATATACTCAAATAAAAACAGCAAATGAGGTGGTCTTCTTCCTTTCTACAATGCTACACACTACATGATTGGTTCCTTGGTTCCTCGCCAATATATATACCCAGAGTCTTGCCCCTCATGTCACGTGTGGGTTGTGTGCACGCCACACATAGGGGTAGAAAGTGAGATGTACTTCTGTCTTGCGGGCCGCAAGTGTGGAGTACTTGTGTAGTACTTCTGAGGCACGTCACTCATACAATGACCGTGCGTCACTCATGTGTCTTACTGTCATCTCAAAAAGCCCCTACTAGCAGTGCTGCTGACTTGGTTCAGGTGTACAAAAGGAGTACGGGTCCCGTACGTAGTGTATGCGTTCTTGATTTGTCGCAAGAC